>NC_084846.1:21829542-22139542 GCF_033115175.1 Lepus europaeus
CCCGGGGGCCGAGCAGGGCTCAGGGGAGGCCCTGAGAGAAGAGTCTCTGGGGATGGTGGGTCCGCAGCCACGACTGGACACAGCAGCTGAAGCTGACGACGCTGCAGGGGCACCGGACGCAGCCCTGGCCCCGGCCTCAGCCCCAGCTCCAGCTCCGCAAGTCCCTTCTGCTTCAGCCCCAGCCCCACACCTGTCCTTCCCCGCCCCCGGGATCCTGTACTTCTCCTTCCTCCTCCCCACTCTCTTGCTTTTCTCCACCTTAGTGTCCCTGTACCTCAATAAAATTTAATTGGTTGCCCACTGTGGAATGCACAATTGGCGCCGTGCGAGCTCCCCAGGCCGTGCCCTCCCCACCCCACTCTCCCTGCACCATGCCCCAGTGCCCGGGACCTGGATCCTCTACAGAGGACACTGGCACATCCCCAGGGGCAGAGCCAAGGGGCCCCGTTTGGACAAACAGCACCAAACGCTGGGAAGGCCAAGGCAAGCCAGGAACAGGGAATGCAATGCTCTGCACCTCCCTGCACACAATGGGAGCCCCCAGCTTCCGGGAGGAGGGGGGCACAGGGAGTGGGTTGGGGGCTTCAACTGAGGGAACAACATCGGTCCGGGGACACACACAAACAACGCCTGTCACAGGCTCTGGCCCTGTGCTCAAATACGGCTCACTGACAGACGGATCCCAGCAGGGATGTGCCCACTGCACAGGAGACAGGGGGAGCCTTGTCCAGGACCCCACGTGACCCACACTGCCTGCTGTGCAGGCCACATGGGTGGGTCTCGGCTGGGAAGACGGACACATGATGGAGGATGTCCCCAAGGACAGTGGGCTGCTCCTTCCCCGAGCTCCTGGCCTTTCCGGGTCCCTGGCCAGGTCCACCGGGCACCTGGTCTCAGCCATGGGGAGACACTGGCTTCACTCCCATTGGCAGAGGAGGAACCCCCTGAGAGGGAGGCCCCGCCCAGGTCAGGGCTTGTGCCGATCCCAGAGGAGGACTCCCCTCCCCACCTGAGCCCGCACTCGGGGACCCTATGGGCCTGTGGCCAAGCAAGAGGGCAGCACAGCAGGGAGCACAGGGATCAGGAAGGCTGCGACTTTCTCCAACAGTTCCCACCCTGAGGATTTTCTCCTCGAATGCCTCAGGTGTTCTACTAGGGCTGAGGGGTGCCCGTGGAGGAGGAAGCCGGGGCCCCGGAAGGCTGACCTGTGTGTGTTCCTGGGAATGGCCTGCATCACACCCAGTGACATCCCTGTCCCCCCACAGTCCTTCTGCAACATGTCACGGGTCACCACCATGCTCCGCCCTGCACACCTGCCCAGTGCAACCCAGGCGCAGCCCACCTGGACTTAGTGAGTGGCCTTAGGTGCACGTGACAGGAGCGGCCCTGGTAGTTCCATTGTGCAGCTCTGGCATGGAGAAGCCCAGACAACTGTGCTCCCCACACGGGCCTGCCGCAGGTAGGTGGCCCATGGCAGGGTGCTCAGCTGAGACGTCAACATTCAGAACCAGCAGAGGACATGAGGTCAGGCTCATTGAAGGCGACACCCCAAGGCTCTCTACCCTTGGGGCAGTGGAACATGGGCTATGTACTTGGACCCCTTATCCACATGGTACACCCAGAAGTAGCTCCTGGCTCCTGGCTTAGCATCAGCTCAGCACCGGCTGTTGTGGCCATTTGGGGAGTGAACCATTCGATCAAAGACCTCTCTGCCTCTCTTTCTCCCTCTCTGTCTCCCTATCTCTCTCTCTCTTTCTCTCTCTCTTTCCTTCTTCCCATTTTCTCTCCTCTAACTCTGCCAGTGAAGTAAATATATCAAGCTTTACAACCACAAAAGACACCTGAGTCCATACTTAGATGAAAGTGGCTGAACTCCTGGGTCGGCAGTGTAGAGTAGTAGGTTAAGCCTCCACCTGCCAAGCCAGCATCTCATATGGGCACGGGCTTGTGTGCTGGCTGCTCCACTTTCATCCAGCTCCCTGGTGATGGCCTGGGAAAGCAGTGAAGATGACCCAAGTCCTTGGACCTCAGCCACCATGCACGAGACCTGGTAGAAGCTCTTGGCTGCTGGCCGATGGTTCATTCCCCAGTTGGTTGCAACTCTGGAGCTGTGCCAATATAAAGCCAGGAACCAGAAACTTCCTCTGGGTCAGCCATGCTGGTGTAGGGACCCAAGGAACTAGGCCATCCTCTACAGTTTTCCCACGCCATAGCAGATAGCTGGATCTGAAATGGAAAGCCAGTTCTCGAACCAGCGCCCACATGGGATGCCAGCGCTTCAGGCCAGGATATCAACTCGCTGTGCCACAGTGCTGGCCTCTGAAATAGACATTTCTTAAAGTAAACCATGTCAGTGGTTCTCCTGTTCCACGGCACTCAAGGGAACTACAGATAATGCGAAATACTGGACAGAGTGCTGATCACTAAACTCATAGAGATACAAAGCAAAACCACAGTAGAATACCAAAGGGATGAACGATAACAAGTGAGGATGTTGTATAGAGAAGGGAACACTTGGCACTCTGTGGGTGGGAATGTAGATGTGGTAAAGAGTAAGGAAGTTGCTCAATAAACAGAAACTAGAACTACCATCCAGTCCAGCAACCCCACTACCAGTGTACAATAAAGGGGAAGGAAGTCAGTCTGTGGAAGAGAGATCTGTGCCCCCAATTTTACTACAGTCCTGTTCTCAGTTGCTAAGGAATGCAAACAACCTACACTTCCATCCACCATGGATGGAAAAAGAAAAAAAGGGGTACGTGTACACATAGGAATACTACTCGGCTACAAAAAAGGTTGAAATCCTGTCATTTGTGGTAACATGGGAGGATCTGGAAATCACTGGGTTAAGTGAAATAAACCAAGCACAGAAAGACAAACACCACATGACCTCACTCACCCGTGGAATCTGCAAAGTGGTGATGCCCTGAAGGCTCAGAGCACAACGGCAGTTGTCAGAGGCCGGGAAGCAGGGACGAGGACAGTGGGAAGAGATGGACTAGTGTGAGTCACAGCTGATGGACTAGGAATCTCTGTGCTTCTGCTGCACGGGAGGGGACTGCACGGGAGAGGACATGCTGATGCCCTGTGTATCTCCCTAGGAATACAGACACAGCCCTGCAGTGTGGCGTTTGCTTCCTCACAGGAACAAGCCCAGTGAACTCAGGGGACAGATGAGGTGGAGGTGGGGAGCAAGGGCTTTCCGCCCCTCTGCTCACTTCCTGCATGGCCAACCAACAAAGGTGAAAGTCCAGGGTGATCACATCATGGACAGGACCAGTCCTAACCCTGCGATTCCCAAAATGCTCAGGTTACACTCAGGTCTGAAATCATGCAATTCTAAGCCCTAAAAACCAAGGACCCAGATAAGATGACCTTTTTGAAGTTCCAGGGATGCTGGGAAGGGAGAGCCCACCCCAGTTCCCTCTTCTCACGCACTGACACACAGTAATGGTGGCTGCAGCAGCTATGAGAGTGCAGGTGCAGAGGCTCAGGTATCAGGATATGACAAGAATCACCTTCTGCGATCCTTAAAAAAACGAGGAGTGAGGCCGGCGCCGCGGCTCACTAGGCTAATCCTCAGCCTTGCAGCGCCGGCACACCGGGTTCTAGTCCCAGTCGGGGCACCGATCCTGTCCCGGTTGCCCCTCTTCCAGGCCAGCTCTCTGCTGGGGCCAGGGAGTGCAGTGGAGGATGGCCCAAGTCCTTGGGCCCTGCACCCCATGGGAGACCAGGAGAAGCACCTGGCTCCTGCCATTGGATCGGCGCGGTGCGCCGGCCGCAGCGCGCTACCACGGCGGCCATTGGAGGGTGAACCGACGGCAAAGGAAGACCTTTCTCTCTGTCTCTCTCTCACTGTCCACTCTGCCTGTCAAAAAAAAGAAAAAAAATGAGGAGGGGACCACTGTGCCCATTTCATTTTGTAGCAGGGGAATTGAGGCACAGGACAGGGAATGCACATAAAGCCAAGTCACTTCTCACAGCAGAGTCCAGATCACACCCTGCCTCTCCAGCTCCTCATTAATCTCCTAGTTCCACTCCTGTACCCCAGACCCAAGGGCTCTCTCCTAGGCACTGGACCCAGATTGTTCTTACTCCAGGCCACCCTGGGCACTGCAGGGTGTGGGGCAGCATCTCTGGTCCCCACCTGACCCAAGCCAGGAGCACCTCCCAGTTGTGCCAACCACAGTGTCCCTTAAGGAGGCACAATCTCTATAGCTAGGAACCAGGCACCATGGTCAATCTCTACTCAGTGGACAAAGAAACTTTTTTAAATTATCTTCATCAATTTTCATTTGACTTGAAAAGCAGAAAGAGAGGCGGAGCTCTCATTGGTGGCAGGGACCCAACTGCTGGAGCCACTACCTGTGCCCCCCAGAGACACATCAGTGGGAAGCTGGATTGAAAGCAGAATACTGGCAGCCAAACCCAGCACCCTCATGGGGGATACAGGCATCCAAGCTGACAATTTGATCTCCTGTGCTACAAACCCCTCCAGCAAGAAAGCTTTTAAAAACAAATCCAGCAGCTGGCACCACTGCCTGCAATGCCACCATCCCTTATGGGCATCAGTTCAAGTCCTGGCTGTTCTACTCTGATCCAGCTCTCTGGGAAAGCAAAAGATGGCTCAAGTCCTTGTGCCCCTGTACCTGCATGGGAGACACAGAGGAAGCTCCTGGTTCCTGGCTTCCAATCGGCCCAGCTCCAGCTGTTGGAGCTATCTGAGGACTGAACCAGTGGTTCAAAGACTTCTCTCTCTCTGCCTCTGCCTCTCTGAAACTCTGCCCTCCAAATAAATAAACAAATCTTTAAAAAAAAAAAAAAACTAACATTCAGAAAAAAAAAATCCAGGAGCCAATGTTGTGACATGGCAGGTAAAGCCACCACCTCCCTGGCAAGCATCCAAAATGGGCACAAGTTCAAGTCCCTAATGCTCCGCTTCTGATCCAGCTCCTTGCTGATGTGTCTGTAGGCAGCAGAAAATAGCCCAAGTACTTGGAAGTCCCAGGTCTTGCCACATCAGCAGGTCAGGAGCCCACATGCTGCAGGCTCAAGGTCTCTCCTGAAGTTACATGGTGCCATCTGGTATGTTCCTTGTGGCTGTAGGGCCGCATCCCCATTTTCTGCCTGGCCTGGGTGATTTGCTCAGATTCTCCTGTGGGGTGAGCTGATGTACAGTCGGCTTCTTGGTCAAGCCCAGGGAGTGTCAGGTCCCCTCAGGCCCTTGCTGCCTCACTCAGTGTAACACACATTGTCTCCCTTTACACTGACACAATCGCTGATTCAGGGCCCTCCACCACAGCTGCAGAGCCTGTCCCACGATGGGGCACCACAGGAGAATGACACTGTGGGGTGAGACCCAGGATCAGGTGGCACCCATGGGGCATGGGAAGGTCTCCTGGGGTAGGGGGCTGGGCAGTAAGAGCCAGGAGGAGGGCAGGTCAGGCTGCCCAGGGAAAAGCAGAAGGGGGCCCCCAGCAGGCAGGCTGTGCAGCCAAGGAGCAGGGAACCTGGACGGAGAGCCCTCCCAGAATGCAAAACAGCTCAGCCCCTCTCAGGCTGTCATCAAGAAGACCCAAAGGTGTGCCCTCCAGTCAGGGAGCCACAACATGAGACAGCAAGGCTCAGTAGGAGGAGAAATGAGGCGGGAGCAGAAGTGACAGTGGTGAACCATCCGCAGGTCCCAGGGCCTGCACAGGAGTCTCCAGGATGCACAGCAGACCCGAACCAGTGCGGAGATGGCCCCACATCTCACTATCCCAGCACCTATGGGCCAGACCTGATACAACACCTCCTTGCTTCCTTTAATCGAGAGGAGTCAACAAAACACGGAATTTTAGAGCATACAGCTCAGCTACATTAACAACATTCCCATGGCTAGACAACCCTCACCATCCTGTCTCAAGTCAGGGTCCCAGCCTGCGTTCCTCGGTCTGTACACTACTCAGCACGCTGTCCACTCCCCCTGATCCTGATGAGCCGTACCAGCTCAGGGAGGACATAGGCAGCTGGGCCAGGGTCTCAGGGCACACATATGCCACCAGAACAGCACGTATGTCAACTCTACCTTTGCTTTAAAAAAAAAACATAGAACCAGCTGCAGTCCCCTGCCCTCATCCCCACCCTCCCAGGGAGGAGCCCCAGAGCAGGTGGGCCTCAGAGGCTCTAATTCAGCCCCTTCCCAAGAACAGCCCATTGCCCAGAGAGGAGGGGAGTGAGGCCTTCCAACCAGGCCCCATATTCCCAGCTCTGCAGTGGGGGGAGCCAGACACCCACCAGGTGCAGGCCTTTCTCCTCTCACCCAGACAGAGCACCTCTGTCCCACGGCCTTGCTTTTCCCCCTCTGTAAAATGGAAGGTCTAACAGAAACCCTGCATTAGTCTCCTTGCCACTCTAAACATCTATGTCCATTTTGCTTGCATGTCCCCACATCTCTGGGGACAGCAGCTCTGCCCTTAAAGTAGACCACGCCCACCCAATCTCCCTTGCTGCTGAGAGGGGCCAGAACCTTTCTGGAATCCAGGCTGAGCCCTTTCCCCACCCTCTCCCAGGGCCTCATTCAAGACCCAGCCCCCTCCTCAGACAGCCAGCCTGGCATTTAATCCTCCACACAACACCTGGCCACAGGAGAGACAGCGCCTCGGGTCAGCACCTGACAACCCCACCTCTCTCCCAGCCCGCAGGGGTCTACACCGGCCCACAGAGAGGAAGGCCCCGCAATGCCCGAAGGGAAGTGGCTGCCGGCTGGGCCCCACCACAACTGTGCAGGAAGAGCCCAGCAGGTCGGCCAGCACTTCCCAGTGGTCCAGGGGTGGTCCAGGGGGCAGCGCGGGCCGGGGACAGGTGCCAGGCCTGGAGACTGCAGACACAAAGGCACTATGGCGGTTTCAGCGCCTGGGATGCCAACAGAGGCTTCGAGCGCCCAGGAGCCCAGGAGCGAGCAAGCCCACACTCCCTGGGCACATAACATAAAGGTCTTGCGCCCAGCATCCGCCACCAGCTTTCGACCGCCAGGGGGCGTCTGCTTCTGCGTCTGCACAGGCCGCTGGCCACTGACATTTAGGCGGACTCAGCGGGCTGCCATGGTTTCAGGAGGCCAGAACCAGAACCGCATCCTCAGTCCCCAAAGCCGGGTTGGGGTGTAAGTTCCCCATCTGCCGCGGTGCTGAGGGTAAAGTAATGCAAGCGGCAGCCGCGGGACTCGGCCCAGGAGGCCACCTGGAGCTGGAATCCCAGCCCCTCATCTGTGGGCGCCATGCGGGGAGGGGTGCGGGGAGTGCCCCAGCTTGGGGGCCTGCATGTGGGCTGTAAATGCCGACTACTCTGTTAGAAACTTCTAATAAAGTATTTAGGGAGAAAGCTTCGGATACCTCCAAGGACGCCTGATGAAGTAAATGTTTCCAAAATGGCGTCCCGGGGGAGGTAAGGACGCCATCGGCCCGGCAGCAACCGCTTTCCGTTACCCGCTGCTGTGGACCATTCGGGACTCGCCAGGGACGCTGGGAGGCCGCATCCGGTGTCCGCAGTCAGGGTCCACTGGCTTCAGGCGTCCCCACATAACGTAGTGAAAAGTAGGCCGTGGGAAGAATGGTTCCCCCAAAGAAACTGCCTCCATCGTCTGCCTGGGCTTCTGCAGCAGGGGAAAGGGCATGGCCAAGGCCAGCCACACACCGGAGGGCCCCTCCCGCTTCCTCCCAGGCCAATCTTCATACTTCCTCAGTTCAGCAAATGGCGGCCGTCTCCTCCCCTGGCGGAGAACTGGACCGCGCTATGAGGAAAGCCGAGCTCAGGTCCGCAAGATCTCACTCAAACTGGCTTCTTACTGCTTCGGTGGTGGTTTGTGGCGGTCCAGCCACTCTGAGTTCAGTGTAACAAATTCAGCTCCCCAGGTACATCAGGAAAACAAGCTGTAGCCAGTTTACAGTCCCTGCCCCTGTTCCACATCTCCCCTCCCCACTACCACAAATCCCACACATTTGGCTACAAGGTGCCCCCTGAGACAGTTCACTCCCACTCTGGGGGGTAAGGCAGGAAGTCATGCTTTTGTAACCACTTCTTGTTGAGCCTGGACATGGCCCAGGCTGGTGGAGAGAGACTCTCCTACTCAACACCAACAAAGGACTTCAGACAGCAGGTGTAGCTCCTGCAGGCTGTGGGCAACAGCACAGGCGTCTAGAGGCATCCTCACCTGACATGCAATGTGGGGCCCTGTAGAGCAGCAGTTTGAGGTCTGACAGGGGCTCTCCTAGGAGCCATCCGGGGTTCAGGAGACACAAGGAACTTCTCTGCTCTCAGGTGTGGTGATGGCAAGGAGTCGCATGAGGAAGTTTAGGAGAACAATCAGTGGTAAACAGGGCCAAGTGTGGTCCTGCCCAGAACGGCTTAAACTGCTCCTGAAGAGAGCTCAGTTTACAATCAAGGGGGTGGGCTGCCTACCTGTGCAGGTGACAGCAGGTCTGATGTGCACATCAGATGAGAGCAGCCACCACCGGCCCTCACTGTGTTGTCTTGTTCTCATTTCCCACTTTGGCAGGTCAAGGGGCCAGCCCAATTGGGAAAGAGCCTTCCATAGATAATTCCAAGGGGCTGAATCCTAATTCCTTTTTGTGGTTGCTCTAACACAGGCTAAGGCACTTGGCACAGACCTTTAAGCACTTTTCATGAATTTCTAGGCAAAGGCTAACTGATTCATATTTAGGGTCTCACTGGATGGTTTCCAGACACTTGGGGTCTCCAGGCTGCAAGTCATATGAAACTTATGCCTAAAACCTAGGGACTCCAGCCATCTTGGAAACCAAAACCTACCCATTACCACTTTGTGGATGATAAGCAGCCCAAATCTCACATTTCCCTCTACAGACTTTTATAAAATATTATTTATGTGAAATAGACACAGATATCACACATGTGCTGCTTCACTCCTCAAATGCCCACCACTGGGGCAGGGGACTCAATTGAGGTCTAACACTTGGGTGCCAGGGACCCAACCAGTTGAGACAGCATGTGCTGCCTCCCCAGGACTACATACACAAGAAGCTAGATTCAGAGGGGAGATAGGCCTGGCACCTAAGCATCACCATGTGGGATGTGTGTATCCCCCACAGTGTCCAACCTCCTGCTTCAAAACCCTCTCTGAGAGGCTTTCAATGCCTTAGACATGCACTGCTGCTCCACCCTGACTTAGACACAGAAGCATCTGATTTCATAGCCAGTCTCTTCCCAAGGTGGGATGCAGAGCTCAGGAAATGTGTGAGTCAGAACTTTAAAACCAGGCCACAGGGCAGAGGTTCCACTCCTGTGTCTGCTCTCACTGAAACTCCTTTAACAGCTCATTTTGGGACTCCAGTGTCCATCCTCTATCTCTCCAGCTTGTCCTATGTCTAGGATAGCCAGGGGCTCCTCACGGGATTTGGATTTTTATCCAGAGGCCACCTGAAGGGCCAGTAACCCATCAGTCTTCTTCTGTTGAGGGGAGCTGAACCCTTCCCATCTGGGGACACACGGGCCACTCCTCACCAATGTCTTTCCTGCTTGCTGTAGCCACATGGGTGAGGCTCTAACTTAGCTGCTAATGTATGAATGGGTGCTTTGTGGTTTCAGGGTCACCCACCTGTGTCAGTGTCCCTCATCCTATTGGGGTACCTGGAATAGACTGGAGAGCCAGCAGCAAGCCAGCAGCCTGCCTCCACATCTTTCGGTTCCCATGCTGATGTTCTCCATGTTATGGCTCACCAAACACAGTAGGCAGTGTCCACCGATAAAGAGGATTAGCCTTAGGACTGATAGTGTTTAGGTTTTCTGCACACTCTGTGATAGGAAGCAGCTGTTAGAACCACCTGACTTCTCTGGGCATCAGAGTCCCAGGAAGCCTGCTGTCTATCCTATCCTCTTTGGGATGTCGAGTTACAAGAGTCAGTTGGGGGATGGTTCAAGTCCAGATTCCAGCTTGGAAGAGAGTCCGCCTCCCCCTCCCCCCATGGGCAGGTGCACAAAACTGGTGAAACATGAAAGCCTCTAGGGATGGGGGAAAAAGTAGAATAAAATCCCAGATGCACCTCAAGTGCTGGGAAGGTGAACCCAACATCAGAGTCATCCATTGAGAACCATGAAATTCCCTCTCCATGTCTACCTATAGGAGGCAGAGGTCTATAACCCCAAGGAAAGTGGCCCCATGCTGTGAAGCAGGGAAGCTCAGACCCAGCAACCCAGAGACCAGGCTCCGGGTTTCTCAGACCTCTCCCTTTGCACTCCTCTGTCTCCCAGGGGAGAACCTGACCCCAGCATTCTGGCGTCCTGGGAAAGGCTGTCCCTTTCTCCTCCACAATTCTGAACTCATGCTGAACTTCCGGTCCTGGCAATCATGTCTAGGATAATTAAGACACTTACCAGAGCTGCCCAAGTGACTCAGCCCTGATTCCCTTGAGATGCTGGACAAACAGGAGTGCAGGTGACCGTGTACCTCTCAGCTCTCTGCATCAGCAGCTCAGCATGGCCAGGTCCCAAGCCACACCTGAGCGCCATAAGGTGGAGTAAGTGTCCCCAAGAGTAAGTGCTCCTGGATGTGCTGCTGCCACCATTGCTCAGATCTTGGTGATGGACATCTTGACCCAGGATGCAGCAAGTGGTACCCACAAGCTGCCTGGCACTCTTCAATCTGACAATACCAACTGCTTTACTCACAGTTCCCAGAAACCCCTACCCCAGGTTAGCAACCATCTCACCTCTAGGGTGTGTGTGCATCAATACAGGTGACGCCAGGCCTAGGGCTTCCTTGGCACTACACAACTGATGGCATCCCTTGCAAGCACATGCTAGAATGATCCCCAGAAACCACAAGAGAGACTGAGAATGTCCAGAGAGGGGTGATGAACTGTGTAGGCTCAAACTTGTACAAGGACGAGAGAGCAGGTCTGAGCCCAGCTGTGGCACTGTCTGGGCCCAGGCAAGCCCTGTGGCAGGTGCTGCCTGTGTTGGTGCAACTGTGGACAGCGGGCACATGGCGTAGGGGAAGAGTAGAATAGGAAGAGCCCACTGAGAATCTGAGGATATCTTGTGTGAGGAGGGGGCTCAGCTTAGGAGCCACAGGAAGTGACCTCACTATGTTGGTGATGACCTAGAGAACGGGGTGCCCCAGCAACCACCCCAACATTCCAGAGTTGAGTCTGAGCCAGCTCACCTGGATAGAGTCTTGTAGCAAGATGTTCCTGAGTTGTATCCCGCGATGCCGAAGCCCAGGCCCCAAGAAACCCTGCTGTGGGCTCCTTGCCCAGTGCTGGGGACGCTGGGCCAGCCCTCACCCCCGATGCACCTGGAGCTTCAAGCAGAAAAAGGCCAAGGTGAGTCTGGCAGCCAGGGCAGGTCACTGCTGACCAGGACACCACTGAGACCCCACTGGGAGCCCATAGCCCCCTGGGTGTGGGGGGACATGGTCCACTTCACCCTTGGAGGAGGGAGGCTGGAGTTCAGAGGCGGGGCCAGCCTGAGGCCCAGAGCTGCTGGCTGTGGAGGGATCCAGGGACTGCCTCTTCCATGCCATTCTCTGCTCTTGTCTCCCAGGTCCAGGACAGGGCAGCCTCACGCCTGGCACAGCACAGCACGCTGCGGATCGCAAGCAGCCCGGACAACCGTAGGCCATCTAAAACCGATGACCTGTGTGTAGTGGGGGAGTGGTCAAACTCACCCACAACTCCAAAGCTCATGTATCGGGCATTACCCCGGGCGCACAAGCCACCTGAGGCCCCCCTCAGTCACTTAATCTTGGTAAAGGCCCAGATAGAGCCCAGGGGGTCCGCAAATGCCCATCTCACAGCAGAGGCACTGGGGCCCGATGACTTTGCCTGTTCCAGACCAGAAGCAAGGTCAGGGCTGGGCCTGGAACCTGACCTCACAGCTGGGGCGGAGCAGAGCCATGACCTTCATGAAACACCCCCACTGGAGCAGTCCTGGCCCGCCAAAGACAAGCGGGGGACAGCCGTGTCCCCAGCTGCAGCCAAGGAAGCTGCAGGGGCACCAGGCGCAGCACTGGCCCCGGCCTCAGCCCCAGCTCTGCAAGTCCCTTCTGCTTCAGCCCCAGCCCCACACCTGTCCTTCCCCGCCCCCGTGATCCTGTATTTCTCTATAATCCTCCCCATTGTGTTCCTTGTCTCCACCTTATTGTTGATTTACCAAAATAAAATTTAATTGATTACCCACTGTGAAATGTGCAATTCACACCATGCGAACTCCCCAGGCCGTGCCCTGCTCACCCCACTCTCCCTGCACCATGGCCCCAATGCCCGGGACCTGGATCCTCTGGAGAGGACACTGGCACCTCCCCAGGGGCAGAGCCAGGGTTCCCCGTTTGGACATAGAGCACCAAGTGCTGGGACGGCCAAGGAAAGCAAGGAACAGGGAGACGCTGGCGTGGCTGGGGCAGCGCCTCCTCATGGTCAGGGACGCGGGCTCTGAGGTCACAGATCTGACCTGCAGTGGGTGTTCTCCCTACAGCCTCAGTGACCTCATCTGTGAAATGGGATGGCAGCCCTGCCACAGCCATCACTAGGACAGGGAATGCGAGGCTCTGCACCTCCCTGCACACATTGGGGCCCTGCTTCCAGTATGAGGAGTACACAAGAAAGGGAAAGGGTTCTTACACTGAAGGCACAGTCTGGGTCCTGGGGCCACACACACACACAGAAGCCGTCACAGTCTCTGTCCCTGCACGCAACCATAGGTCACTGGCAGAAGGATCAGAACAGATTTGCTCACTGCTCAGGAGAGAGGGGGGCCTTGTCCCGGACCCCATGTGCCCCAGACTACCTGGTGTGCAGGCAGACCCACATGGGTGGTTCTCGGCCAGAAAGATGGAGACACAGAGGATGTCCCCAAGCACAGTGGCTGCTCTTGCCCCGAGCTCCTGGGATTTCCCAGCCCCTGGCCAGGCACACTGGTGACCATGTCTCAGCCATGGGGAGGCACTGCTGTCACTCCCCATTGGCAGCTGAGGAACCCCCAGAGAGAGAGGACCCACCCAGGTCACGGCTGTGCTGATCCCACAAGAGGACTCCCCTCCCTGAAGGACCCTTATGGGGGAGAGGGACAAGAAACTAGGCCTGGGCAGATATCAGGGGCTTCTTAAGAGGTTAGATGTTCCCCAGAGTCCAGCGGGCAGGACGTTCTCTGGGAAGGAAAAGTCAATCCCCTTCAGAGAACCTCTAGGCATGCCCAGAGCAGAGCTGCCACTCTCCTCAGCACTCTCCTCAGCACTCTCCTCAGCACGTTCCCCTCAGCACTCTCCTCAGCACGTTCCCTCAGCACTCTCCTCAGCACTCTCCTCAGCACTCTCCTCAGCACTCTCCTCAGCACTCTCCTCAGCACTCTCCTCAGCACTCCCCTCAGCACTCTCCTCAGCACTCTCCTCAGCACTCTCCCTCAGCACTCTCCGATATGCTAATTGTCCCTCCGAACCAGCCAATCCCGTGTTGCCACTGCATCCCATATGCTAATTGTCCCTCCGAACCAGCCAATCCCGTGTTGCCACTGCATCCCATATGCTAATGGTCTCTCTGAACTGACCAATCCTATGCATGCGCATTAGGAATATGCTAATTCGTTGCCTATATAACCTGTGTGAAACTGCCGCTCAGGGCTCCTCACTGCCTGAGGTGGGGGCCCGTTTGCGCAAACGTACAATAAAAACCTCGTGCTTTTTGCATCAACTGGTCTGGAGTCTGGATCTTTGGGCGTCCTCCCGAGCAAGTGGGCATCTCTGCAACTGAGAGGTCCTACATCCCCATTGTAAGCCGAGACTGCCGGGGCCCGATGACCCTGTGGGCAAACAAGAGGGCAGCACAGCAGGCCAAGAAGGAGTAGGAAGGGTGTGAGTTTCTCCAAGAGATCATAGCCACAGGGGTTTACTTAACGGGCTTCTCAGCTGATCCACTAGGGCTGAGGGATGCCTGTGGAGGAGGAAGCTGGGGCACTGGAATGCTGACCTGTGTGTGTTCCTGGGAATGGCCTGGAATGGCCTGGATCAGACCCAATGACTGTCCCCATGACTGTCCCTCTGCATAATGTCCCAGATCACCTGCTGCCTGTGCACCCTGCACACCTGTCAGCCTGGAGCCCAGGTCAGGCCAACTGCAGGGAGTGGGTGGCAGTGGGTGCACCTGTCCTGCAGAGTGCCAGGCAGCTCAGTTTGGCTGCCTTGGCAGGGAGGGCCCCAGGGAACTGTGCTCCCCAGCACTGGGAGGGCACAGAGTGGAGTGTCCACCACTCAGGACAGCCGATGTCCCCATCTCAAGGTCATGAGCTCATGGTCATGTCTAGTTCCAGGTCCTGGGGTCTAATGGCTGGAGCCCACCCCCAGGAAGCTGAGCTGAGGGTCATCTCACCATGCCTAGTGGTGCAGCCTGATGCCCTGATGAACTGTAGCGTCTTAGAGAGGCGGGCTGCCCCAGCACAGGGGACAGAGAGGGCAGAGGCCAAAGATGCAAGCCCTGGGCTGTTGTGGGGAGATGTGAGTATGAACAGCTGAGGGGCTGAGCTCTTGCAGGCCTCTGTCGTCACGTGGGCCTCTCACACTGTCCTGACCACTCAGTGACATGGGCATCTGAGGTCCCCACTGAGGCGAGAAGCCCTGCTCTCTGCAGTCTACTCAGCAGCAGAGTCAGGTTTAAAACAAGGAGCTGCCAGAAACCCTGGGACTCCCTTGACAATGAGGCTGCACCCAGATGCCTCAGGGACCAGCTGCCCTGCCTACAGTTGGACTGAAGTGGGCCCAACAGACATGTGTGCACCAGAAAGAGCACTGCGACCCAGGACTTCCCAAAACCTCAGTGTACTAGCCGCAAGTTCACAGTCTAGAACCAGGAAGACAGACATCTGGACCTGGAAACTCTTCTGTATTTCCCTGGTGGGGGCATCCTAGGCAGACTACAAACACAGCAAATGATGCTCTAAACACCCAAAGGCCATGGCAGAAAATGAGCCTCCATGCCTCTCATTTAGTTTTGCACCTCATGAATTCAAATGGAAACCTAAAATAAAGCATCAAAAACATAACTGTTGAGTCAAAAATATACATCACGTGGAAGACGTTTACATCTCTCACTTTAAAGCACTGTACCCCGTTGCTATCTTTTGTTGTGATATTAGCCCTAGACTTTGTCAGAGACCAGCCCAACCGAATGGACCCAGAGCAGAAGATGTCTCTCGGCACTCTCTTATCTCTTCTGGATTGCATGCTTTACCATAGTCTGCTGCTTCTAACCTGCTCCCCTTTTTGTGGTCCCCAAATCTATATATCTCTCACATCCTCCCAAAGCCTCTACACAGCTCTCATCAAAGCTTCCTCTCGTCTCTTCTTTGAACATAACCTCACTATTGCTTCATGCGGGATCTGTACACACTCCTCCCACTTCACAGCCAGTCTTGACGAAGGCCATAGGACTGAAGGGATACCCTGTACTTACCCAAAACAGGAAGAATTCAACCAACCTTATTTACCTATCAAAGGCATTTTCTCTATGGTTTGCTAACAGGTCAAGCACTTAAATGCATCCTACGTGTTCCCTTCCCTTTTCCCGTGAAGTAGGATCACTGTCCCACAAACTCTTTAACTGGATGATTGCTCTCCCAGCCTCCCCTGTTTCCTCTATTTCCTTCCCCTACTCCCATAGGTTAGCGAAATTAGCCACAAAGGCAAATACTCCCCCTCTCACTGAACCATCACTGTCAGGACCCAGCCCAAGGATGCATTGGTGAGCATGCATGGGACCATAAATAGAAGCGTTCCTGCTCTGTGGCATCCAGGTATACAAGTGTCCGAACTGGACAGGAACGTGTGCTCTCACGTTCCTATTTCACTCTTTCTCCTATACTCTCAACCAGACTTGATGTCCCATACCTCAAACCCACCGTGTCAAGACTGACTTGGACTTAGCAACCCTTGCTATTCTCGTTGGGTGTTTTTTGCCAGGAATTGGGTCACAAGCAGCCAGACTGGCAATTTCAGGAGACATGACAAAGAAATACAAAGGATTATGTCTCACTCTCAAAGAAAACATAAATGACCCAGCACCACACCTGTCTCACTTCCAAGACCAGGTAGATTCCTGTCAGCAGTGGTCCTTCAAAATCACTGAGGATTTAGACGTCCTCACCTCCAAAAAAGGAGGACTTTGCCTCTGGGTAAAGAGTGTGGCTTGCACATCACTCAGTCAGGTGCTGCGAGAGATGCTACTGGGCACATTAAAAAGCATGCTAATGAAATGTAAGAATGCATTACAACAATACCCTTGCCGCATTTTAGCCATCTTTCCCACTCTGGGTAACTTTTCTGCTACTTTCTTCTTTCCTCATAATCACGGTGCTTTATTCTTAGGATATATAATTACATATTTCAAAAGTGCTCACAGGAACCAGTGACTGCCAGATCCCAAGACATCTCGCAGGAACATCACAAGACTGCTCTTCTTCTCCAGTCACTCTGGACTACAGCCCTGCATCAGCAGGAAGTGGCCAATAGGACACCAGCACCCATCTCTCTCTCTGTCCTGGGAGTAGGAATACAGGACCTTGAGCAACATCATGGGCAGAAGTGATGCCGTGTTACAGCCACACCACTGCCTCAAGAGTTCAACCATTAGCCCCAACCCTCCGGAAGGTTGAAAAAGCCAAGGCAAACCATCTCAGCTCTGCCTAATCCCTGCCCAGCCTGAACCAAAAGTAGCCCATGCTAGATAAGCACCTAGTCTCTACCAGAACGTGTTCCAACCCTCACTAGTAGTGGGCCCTCTAAGGTCTGTCTCTGAATAAACAGGCTCTAGCTACTGAGTTCATAGTTTATAGTCCATCTCCCTTGTGTCTTGTGCATATTGTCTAAAGCCAACCATCAGGGAAAAGAGCAAACCAGACAACGCCAGCATTCAGTCTGCAGTCTCTGGAAACCATTAGATGAACACCCTGGCATAGGAACATTCCATGTGTTTGAGTTCAGTTTCTTATTCATCCACTGACCCACTCCCCACACACATGCAATGGCACCAGGGGGTAGCCAAGAACCAGAAAGTCACCCCAGATCTCCCCGACAGGTAGCAGTAACCCAAGCATTGGAGCCTTAACCCCCCAGGATCTCTTTAGCAGGAAGGTGATACACATGAAACCCAGGCACTCTGATACTCTGATGTCCCAACCACAAAACACAATGCTCACACCCCACTTTTATTCCCAAATCAAAGAGCACTCACCTGGAAGGATGGTAAAATGTCCTGCCAACAACACCTCAGCTAGCACACGTCTGGGCCAAGACTTCAACTCAGATGAGACTGAAACCGCAAGTTGTAACCGCGAACCTATAGGAAGAAAACACCCTACTGTTTGAACAGGCCTTGGAGAACCTAAGAACCAATTCATACCTACCCGATGACAGAGAGAAAGATATCTGCTACTAGCAACACAAACTTTGGGATTCTCT
The DNA here is from genome assembly GCF_033115175.1 of Lepus europaeus. Taxonomy (NCBI): domain Eukaryota; kingdom Metazoa; phylum Chordata; class Mammalia; order Lagomorpha; family Leporidae; genus Lepus; species Lepus europaeus. The sequence goes on from NC_084846.1 coordinate 21,846,998, forward strand.
ACTGAGTCCACCGTGACCTCAGCCATAAGACCAAAAGGGCCTCACTTAGAAATGAAAGCTGGTAAGGGCTGGGCCCTGTTGGCAACCAGTCCTCTGCCTGTCAGGAGCTGTTCAACCACAGCCCTGACCCAGAGAATAAAGATGTATCCTGCTCCCCCTCTTCCATGGCTTCTAAAGGAAAGGGAACCCCTAAAGTGAAAGTAGGGCATGCCAGCACTGAGCAAGGGGGCTCCAAAGTCAAGTCTACTTGCTGTGCTGAGGCACACTGTCCCCTAAACTGCTCCAGCCTAATTAGAAAAAAAAAAAAAGTGTTCATTTTTATATGAAGGATCCAGACTGAGGAGGCCATCCCTTAGTCCCTTAGTACCAAAATGTGTAGGTGGATGGCTCAATATAAGATGCTGGGAAGAGGTAGCTGTGTCCCAGACACACACCATTGAGGGGCAGCCAGGGCTTCCAACCACTGTCAACACCATGACCTCCCCTGGGAGTCAGGAGCCACCAAGGGTATGAAACGGCCTGAAATGAATCAGGGTGCTCAGCTCACCCTGTCAGTGCTCATCACCGACTTCAGTTTCCCCTGTCTACGGGGAAATACACTTTATTGTGTCTCTTCATTCAAAACAGGCCCAGCACTCAATGTCAAGTCTACCATTGCTTTAAGAAAAACATAGAGCCAACTGCAGTCCCCTGCCCTCGTCCCCACCCTCCCAGGGAGGAGCCCCAGAGCAGGTGGGCCTCAGAGGCTCTAATTCAGCCCCTCCACAAGAACAGCCCACTGCCCAGAGAGGAGGGGAGTGAGGCCTTCCAACCAGGCCCCATATTCCCAGCTCTGCAGTGGGGGGTGCCAGACCCACCAGGTGCAGGCCTCTTTCTGCTCTCACCCAGACAGAGCACCTCTGTCCCACGGCCTTGCTTTACCCTCTGTAAAATGGAAGGTCTAACGGAAACCTCTCATTAGCCTCCTTGCCACTCTAAACATCTGTGTCCATTTTCCTTACATGTCCCCGCATCTCGGGGGACAGCAGCTCTTCCCTTAAAGTAGACCACGCCCACCCAATCTCCCTTGCTGCTGAGAGGGGCCAGAACCTTTCTGGAATGCAGGCTGAGCCCTTTCCCCACCCTCTCCCAGGGCCTCATTCTAGACCCAGCCCCCTCCTGAGACAGCCAGCCTGGCATTTAATCCTCCACACAACACCTGGCCACAGGAGAGACAGCGCCTCGGGTCCGCACCTGACAACCCCACCTCTCTCCCAGCCCGCACGGGTCTACACCTGCCCGCAGAGAGCAAGGCCCCGCAATGCCCGAAGGGAAGTGGCTGCCAGCTCGGCCCCACCACAACTGTGCAGGAAGAGCCCAGCAGGTCGGCCAGCACTTCCCGGTGGTCCAGGGAGCAGCGCGGGCCGGGGACAGGTGCTAGGCCTGGAGACTGCAGACACAAAGGCACTATGGCGGTTTCGGCGCCTGGGATGCCAACAGAGGCTTCGAGCGCCCAGGCGCCCAGGAGAGCGCAACCCCATGCTCCCTGGGCACATAACATAAAGGTCCTGCGCCCAGCATCCGCCACCAGCTTTCGACCGCCAGGGGGCGTCTGCTTCTGCGTCTGCACAGGCCGCTGGCCACTGACATTTAGGCGGACTCAGCGGGCTGCCATGGTTTCAGGAGGCCAGAATCGCGTCCTCAGTCCCCAAAGCCGGGTTGCGGCTTAAGGGCCCCCATTGCCGCGGTGCTGAGGGAAAAGCAGTGCAAGCGGCAGCCGCGGGACTCGGCCCAGGAGGCCACCTGGAGCTGGAATCCCAGCCCCTCATCTGTGGGCGCCATGCGGGGAGGGGTGCGGGGAGTGCCCCAGCTTGGGGGCCTGCGTGTGGGCTGTAAATGCCGACTACTCTGTTAGAAACTTCTAATAAAGTATTTAGGGAGAAAGCTTCGGATACCTCCAAGGACGCCTGATGAAGTAAATGTTTCCAAAATGGCGTCCCGGGGGAGGTAAGGACGCCATCGGCCCGGCAGCAACCGCTTTCCGTTACCCGCTGCTGTGGACCATTCGGGACTCGCCAGGGACGCTGGGAGGCCGCATCCGGGTGTCCGCAGTCAGGGTCCACTGGCTTCAGGCGTCCCCACATAACGTAGTGAAAAGTAGGCCGTGGGAAGAATGGTTCCCCCAAAGAAACTGCCTCCATCGTCTGCCTGGGCTTCTGCAGCAGGGGAAAGGGCATGGCCAAGGCCAGCCACACACCGGAGGGCCCCTCCCGCTTCCTCCCAGGCCAATCTTCATACTTCCTCAGTTCAGCAAATGGCGGCCGTCTCCTCCCCTGGCGGAGAACTGGACCGCGCTATGAGGAAAGCCGAGCTCAGGTCCGCAAGATCTCACTCAAACTGGCTTCTTACTGCTTCGGTGGTGGTTTGTGGCGGTCCAGCCACTCTGAGTTCAGTGTAACAAATTCAGCTCCCCAGGTACATCAGGAAAACAAGCTGTAGCCAGTTTACAGTCCCTGCCCCTGTTCCACATCTCCCCTACCCACTACCACAAATCCCACACATTTGGCTACAAGGTGCCCCCTGAGACAGTTCACTCCCACTCTGGGGGGTAAGGCAGGAAGTCATGCTTTTGTAACCACTTCTTGTTGAGCCTGGACATGGCCCAGGCTGGTGGAGAGAGACTCTCCTACTCAACACCAACAAAGGACTTCAGACACCAGGTGTAGCTCCTGCAGGCTGTGGGCAACAGCACAGGCGTCTAGAGGCATCCTCACCTGACATGCAATGTGGGGCCCTGTAGAGCAGCAGTTTGAGGTCTGACAGGGGCTCTCCTAGGAGCCATCCGGGGTTCAGGAGACACAAGGAACTTCTCTGCTCTCAGGTGTGGTGATGGCAAGGAGTCGCATGAGGAAGTTTAGGAGAACAATCAGTGGTAAACAGGGCCAAGTGTGGTCCTCCCCAGAACGGCTTAGACTGCTCCTGAAGAGAGCTCAGTTTACAATCAAGGGGGTGGGCTGCCTACCTGTGCAGGTGACAGCAGGTCTGATGTGCACATCAGATGAGAGCAGCCACCACCGGCCCTCACTGTGTTGTCTTGTTCTCATTTCCCACTTTGGCAGGTCAAGGGGCCAGCCCAATTGGGAAAGAGCCTTCCATAGATAATTCCAAGGGGCTGAATCCTAATTCCTTTTTGTGGTTGCTCTAACACAGGCTAAGGCACTTGGCACAGACCTTTAAGCACTTTTCATGAATTTCTAGGCAAAGGCTAACTGATTCATATTTAGGGTCTCACTGGATGGTTTCCAGACACTTGGGGTCTCCAGGCTGCAAGTCATATGAAACTTATGCCTAAAACCTAGGGACTCCAGCCATCTTGGAAACCAAAACCTACCCATTACCACTTTGTGGATGATAAGCAGCCCAAATCTCACATTTCCCTCTACAGACTTTTATAAAATATTATTTATGTGAAATAGACACAGATATCACACATGTGCTGCTTCACTCCTCAAATGCCCACCACTGGGGCAGGGGACTCAATTGAGGTCTAACACTTGGGTGCCAGGGACCCAACCAGTTGAGACAGCATGTGCTGCCTCCCCAGGACTACATACACAAGAAGCTAGATTCAGAGGGGAGATAGGCCTGGCACCTAAGCATCACCATGTGGGATGTGTGTATCCCCCACAGTGTCCAACCTCCTGCTTCAAAACCCTCTCTGAGAGGCTTTCAATGCCTTAGACATGCACTGCTGCTCCACCCTGACTTAGACACAGAAGCATCTGATTTCATAGCCAGTCTCTTCCCAAGGTGGGATGCAGAGCTCAGGAAATGTGTGAGTCAGAACTTTAAAACCAGGCCACAGGGCAGAGGTTCCACTCCTGTGTCTGCTCTCACTGAAACTCCTTTAACAGCTCATTTTGGGACTCCAGTGTCCATCCTCTATCTCTCCAGCTTGTCCTATGTCTAGGATAGCCAGGGGCTCCTCACAGGATTTGGATTTTTATCCAGAGGCCACCTGAAGGGCCAGTAACCCATCAGTCTTCTTCTGTTGAGGGGAGCTGAGCCCTTCCCATCTGGGGACACACGGGCCACTCCTCACCAGTGTCTTTCCTGCTTGCTGTAGCCACATGGGTGAGGCTCTAACTTAGCTGCTAATGTATGGATGGGTGCTTTGTGGTTTCAGGGTCACCCACCTGTGTCAGTGTCCCTCATCCTATTGGGGTACCTGGAATAGACTGGAGAGCCAGCAGCAAGCCAGCAGCCTGCCTCCACATCTTTCGGTTCCCATGCTGATGTTCTCCATGTTATGGCTCACCAAACACAGTAGGCAGTGTCCACCGATAAAGAGGATTAGCCTTAGGACTGATAGTGTTTAGGTTTTCTGCACACTCTGTGATAGGAAGCAGCTGTTAGAACCACCTGACTTCTCTGGGCATCAGAGTCCCAGGAAGCCTGCTGTCTATCCTATCCTCTTTGGGATGTCGAGTTACAAGAGTCAGTTGGGGGATGGTTCAAGTCCAGATTCCAGCTTGGAAGAGAGTCCGCCTCCCCCTCCCCCCATGGGCAGGTGCACAAAACTGGTGAAACATGAAAGCCTCTAGGGATGGGGGGAAAAGTAGAATAAAATCCCAGATGCACCTCAAGTGCTGGGAAGGTGAACCCAACATCAGAGTCATCCATTGAGAACCATGAAATTCCCTCTCCATGTCTACCTATAGAAGGCAGAGGTCTCTAACCCCAAAGAAAGTGGCCCCATGCTGTGAAGCAGGGAAGCTCAGACCCAGCAACCCAGAGACCAGGCTCCGGGTTTCTCAGACCTCTCCCTTTGCACTCCTCTGTCTCCCAGGGGAGAACCTGACCCCAGCATTCTGGCGTCCTGGGAAAGGCTGTCCCTTTCACCCCACAATTCTGAACGGATGCTGTACTTCCGGTCCTGGCAATCATGTCTAGGATAATTAAGACACTTACCAGAGCTGCCCAAGTGACTCAGCCCTGATTCCAGTGAGATGCTGGACAAACAGGAGTGCAGGTGACCATGCACCTCTCAGCTCTCTGCATCAGCAGCTCAGCATGGCCAGGTCCCAAGCCACACCTGAGCGCCATAAGGTGGAGTAAGTGTCCCCAAGAGTAAGTGCTCCTGGATGTGCTGCTGCCACCATTGCTCAGATCTTGGTGATGGACATCTTGACCCAGGATGCAGCAAGTGGTACCCACAAGCTGCCTGGCACTCTTCAAGCTGACAATACCAACTGCTTTACTCACAGTTCCCAGAAACCCCTACCCCAGGTTAGCAACCATCTCACCTCTAGGGTGTTTCTGCATCAGTACAGGTGATGCCAGGCCTAGGGCTTCCTTGGCACTACACAACTGATGGCATCCCTTGCAAGCACATGCTAGAATGATCCCCAGAAACCACAAGAGAGACTGAGAATGTCAAGAGAGGGGTGATGAACTGTGCAGGCTCAAACTTGTACAAGGATGAGAGAGCAGGTCTGAGCCCAGCTGTGGCACTGTCTGGGCCCAGGCTAGCCCTGTGGCAGGTGCTGCCTGTGTTGGTGCAACTGTGGACAGCGGGCACATGGCGTAGGGGAAGAGTAGAATAGGAAGAGCCCACTGAGAATCTGAGGATATCTTGTGTGAGGAGGGGGCTCAGCTTAGGAGCCACAGGAAGTGACCTCACTATGTTGGTGATGACCTAGAGAACGGGGTGCCCCAGCAACCACCCCAACATTCCAGAGTTGAGTCTGAGCCAGCTCACCTGGATAGAGTCTCGTAGCAAGATGTTCCTGAGTTGTATCCTGCGATGCCGAAGCCCAGGCCCCAAGAAACCCTGCTGTGGGCTCCTTGCCCAGTGCTGGGGACGCTGGGCCAGCCCTCACCCCCGATGCACCTGGAGCTTCAAGCAGAAAAAGGCCAAGGTGAGTCTGGCAGCCAGGGCAGGTCACTGCTGACCAGGACACCACTGAGACCCCACTGGGAGCCCATAGCCCCCTGGGTGTGGGGGGACATGGTCCACTTCACCCTTGGAGGAGGGAGGCTGGAGTTCAGAGGCGGGGCCAGCCTGAGGCCCAGAGCTGCTGGCTGTGGAGGGATCCAGGGACTGCCTCTTCCATGCCATTCTCTGCTCTTGTCTCCCAGGTCCAGGACAGGGCAGCCTCGCGCCTGGCACAGCACAGCGCGCTGCGGATCGCAAGCAGCCCGGACAACCGTAGGCCATCTAAAATCGATGACCTGTGTGTAGTGGGGGAGTGGTCAAACTCACCCACAACTCCAAAGCTCATGTATCGGGCATTACCCCGGGCGCACAAGCCACCTGAGGCCCCCCTCAGTCACTTAATCTTGGTAAAGGCCCAGATAGAGCCCAGGGGGTCCGCAAATGCCCATCTCACAGCGGAGGCACTGGGGCCCGATGACTTTGCCTGTTCCAGACCAGAAGCAAGGTCAGGGCTGGGCCTGGAACCTGACCTGACAGCTGGGGCGGAGCAGAGCCATGACCTTCAAGAAACACCCCCACTGGAGCACTCCTGGCCCTCCAAAGACAAGCGGGGCACAGCCATGTCCCCAGCTGCAGCCAAGGAAGCTGCAGGGGCACCAGGTGCAGCACTGGCCCCGGCCTCAGCCCCAGCTCCGCAAGTCCCTTCTGTTTCAGCCCCAGCCCCACACCTGTCCTTCCCCGCCCCTGTGATCCTGTATTTCTCTATAATCCTCCCCATTGTGTTCCTTGTCTCCACCTTATTGTCGCTTTACCAAAATAAAATTTAATTGATTACCCACTGTGAAATGTGCAATTCACACCATGCGAACTCCCCATACTGTGCCCTCCCCACCCCACTCTCCCTGCACCATGGCCCCAATGCCCGGGACCTGGATCCTCTGGAGAGGACACTGGCACCTTCCCAGGGGCAGAGCCAGGGTTCCCCGTTTGGACATAGAGCACCAAGTGCTGGGACGGCCAAGGAAAGCAAGGAACAGGTAGACGCTGGCGTGGCTGGGGCAGTACCTTCTCATGGTCAGGGACGCGGGCTCTGAGGTCACAGATCTGACCTGCAGTGGGTGTTCTCCCTACAGCCTCAGTGTCCTCATCTGTGAAATGGGATGGCAGCCCTGCCACAGCCTTCACTAGGACAGGGAATGCGAGGCTCTGCACCTCCCTGCACACATTGGGGCCCTGCTTCCAGTATGAGGAGTACACAAGAAAGGGAAAGGGTTCTTACACTGAAGGCACAGTTTGGGTCCTGGGGCCACACACACACACAGAAGCCATCACGGTCTCTGTCCCTGCACGCAACAATAGGTCACTGGCAGAAGGATCAGAACAGAGATTTGCTCACTGCTCAGGAGAAAGGGGGGGCCTTGTCCCGGACCCCATGTGCCCCAGACTACCTGGTGTGCAGAGACATGGGTGGGTCTTGGCCAGGAAGATGGAGACAAAGAGGATGTCCCCAAGCACAGTGGCTGCTCTTGCCCCGAGCTCCTGGGATTTCCCAGCCCCTGTCCAGGCACACTGGTGACCATGTCTCAGCCATGGGGAGGCACTGCTGTCACTCCCCATTGGCAGCTGAGGAACCTCCTGAGAGGGAGGCCGCACCCAGGTCACGGCTGTGCTGATCCCACAAGAGGACTCCCCTCCCCACCGTAAGCCCAGACTGTCGGGGCCCGATGACCCTGTGGGCAACAAGAGGGCAGCACAGCAGGCCAAGAAGGAGTGAGAAGGGTATGAGTTTCTCCAAGAGATCATAGCCACAGGGGTTTACTTAACGGGCTTCTCAGCTGATCCACTAGGGCTGAGGGATGCCTGTGGAGGAGGCATCACAGTCTAGAACCAGGAAGACAGACATCTGACCTGGAAAGTCTTCTGTATTTCCCTGGTGGGAGCATCCTAGGCAGACTACAAACACAGCAAATGATGCTCTAAACACCCAATGGCCATGGCAGAAAATGGGCCTCCACGCCTCTCATTTAGTTTTGCACCTCATGAATTCAAATGGAAACCTAAAATAAAGCATCAAAAACATAACTGTTGAGTCAAAAATATGCATCACGTGGAAGACAATTTACAAAATCTTTCCTACTTGGAGTGACTCGCAGATTATGGGTACATCACAACTATGATAGATAAAAAAAATGATATAAGGTAATTTCTCCAAATTTCAAACATTTGTGATTCAAGACACACTTTTTTTTGAGAGGCAGAGTGGACAGTGAGAGAGAGAGACAGAGAGAAAAGTCTTCCTTTGCCATTGGTTCACCCTCCAATGGCCGCCGTGGCCAGTGTGCTGCAGCCGGCGCACCACGCTGATCCAATGGCAGGAGCCAGGTGCTTCTCCTGGTCTCCCATGGGGTGCAGGGCCCAAGCACTTGGGCCATCCTCCACTGCACTCCCTGGCCACAGCAGAGAGCTGGCCTGGAGGAGGGGCAACCGGGACAGAATCCGGCGCCCCGACCGGGACTAGAACCCTTGTGTCGGCGCCACAAGGCGGAGGATTAGCCTGTTGAGCCACGGCGCCGGCCAAGACACACATTTTCAAAGTCAAAAAGATCACACAGATTCAGACAAAGTATTTTAAAATCATGTATCTGATAAGATCGTCTGTCCACAAAATATAAGGAACACTTACAACTGAATAATAGGAAAATGAACAACTCAATCAACCATGAGTAAAATATTCAAATGTGCAACTCTTCTAAGATAAGCACAGTAAAAGATGCTCAACATCATCTGGCCCCAGGGAAAAGCAAATGGAAGCCACAGTGTGAACCAACTCTCCCCTACTTGAGTGGCAGGAGTTTAAACAATGGGGAGGAACAAGCGTTGTGAAGGAGATGGACAAACAGACCTCACCCATTGATGGTGAGTGTGTGAAATGGTACAGCCACTGTAGTGATCAAGCAGTTGTCCAAATGGAGATATGAAGAGTTACTGTCGGACTCAGCAACTCCATTCCTAGTTCATACTCAAGATGACTGAAAATACTTGTCCCTAGAAAAACGTGTCTACATAGATGTAAGTTGGTATCTGTTAATAAGAAGCTAGCTTATAAATGGGTTAAATTCTCCACTTAAAGGATACAGACTGGTTGAGTGGATAAAGTCCAACACTCAAGATACTGCCTGGAAGAAACCCATTTCAGACACACATTACATCAAGATAAAAGAATCTGTCAGAAAGAGGATAGAACAACTGTAAATACATACATGCACCTGAAAACGAGATCACCTAAGCATGTAATGCAAACAATATTGGTTCTAAAGGGAGGTAGAGACCCCACAACAATAGGAGCTGGGGACTTCCACATCCCACCTGTCAATGGACACATTATCTAGAAAGTCTAGAAGCACTAGGCATCCTGGGGGAGAAGGCTGGGCAGTGAGAGCCAGGAGGAGGGCAGTACAGGCTGTCCAGGGAGCAGCACCAGCGAGCCTCCAGCAGGCAGACAGTGCAGCCAGGGGACAGGCAGCCTGGATGGAGACATCTCCCAGGATGCTAGACAGCTCAGCCCCTCGCAGGCTGTCACCAGGATGATCCAAAGCTGTGCCCTCCAGTCAGGGAGCCACAGCATGAGACAACAAGGCTCAGTAGGCAGAGAAATGAAGCTGGAGCGGAAGTGACAGTGGCGACAGAGGCACAGGGGCCAGGACCTAGACAGGAGTCTCCCTGATGCTCGGCAGGCCTACGCCAGGCACGGAGATGGCCCCAGATGTCACTATCCCAGCGCCTGTGGGCCAGGCCTGCTGCAGCACCTGCTGGCTTCCTTTAATTGAGCCAGCTCCACAAAACATGGAATTTTGGAGCACACCACTCAGTTACATTAAAACAATCCCGTGGCTGGACAACCCTCAACATCCTGTCTCGAGTCAGGGTCCCGATCTGCCTTCTTGGCCTGTACACTACTCAGTCTGCTGTCCGTTCCCCCATTTCCAATGAGCCATACAAGCTGAGGGAGGACACACAGCACCTGGGCCGGAGCGTCCGGATGCTCTTGTGCCCACAAGACAAATGGAGGCCACCCAAACCCTACATGCCGTTCAGGACGTCCGGTAAACTCAGGCGCTTCTAAAATGGAGATGCTGCCTTTCAGTTTAGCTTGCCTTCTTTTTCTTAATAAAACCGCAAACCTCCAAAAAATAAGATAAAATAGAAAGAAATGTCTACTTATTGTCACCTACTTGAAAGGTAGAGAGAGAGAGAGACACAGAGAGAAGTCTTTTTCAGTTAACTGGTGCACTTCCCACATGCCCACAATCACCAAGACAGGACCAGGCAGAAGCCAGGAGCCAGAAACTCCATCTCCATCTCCCATGTGGGTGTTAGGAGCCCAGGGACTCAGGTCACCGTCTGCTCCCTCTCAGTGCATTCGAGGGGAGCTGGATCAGAAGCAGGGCAGCCAGGTCTTCACACAGCACCCTGGTAAGAAATGGGGTTGCCCCAAGGGGAGACTTAACCCTCTGTACCTTGACACTCTCCAATTTACTTTGTAGGCTGACCAAGAATGCAAAACTACTAGGGCACTGGTGAAATGAGCTTCCACTTTTCTTTTTTCCTATGTGTAATATTTTTTTAAAGATTTCTTTATTTGAAAGAGTTACAAAGAGAGGCAGAGGCCAAGAGAGAGAGGTCTTCCCACTGGGTCACTCCCCAAATGGCAGCAACCACCAGAGTTGAGCCAATCCAAAGCCAGGAGCCAGGAGCTTCTTCCAGGTTTCCCACATGGGTGCAGGGGCCCAACAACTTCTGCCATCCTTGGCTGCCGGTCCCAGGCACATTAGCAGGGAGCTAGACTTGAAGTGCAGCACCCATAGGGGATGCAGGCGCTGCAGGCCAGGGATTTAACCCTCTGCACCATTGTGCCGGCCCCATCTATGGGTAATGTTAACCTTATAAGTTGCAATAGATATATTCTAAATATTAATTGCATACACATACACAATGCTGAACTTGGGCACCTTCAAATCTGTTTATATAAAACTACATGTCCCCTTTATAAATGGCTTCCCCATTACAGAGATGAAAACCACTTCAGTTTTGTATTCTGTATAAGCAGTTCAAGAATACTGCTGAGAATCAGGCCTTCCCCCCACCCCCCCCCCAAAAAAAACGTTCTAAAGGTGTCCACCAGACAACAGAGGATTCACTCATGCCTGACTGACTTAACCCTTTGTTCACTTCACTGCTTCACAGGTACGAGATCACCCTGGATAATCTTCCCAGAGAATCAAAAATGCAATCCGTCTTCCCATGCTGAAGAACAACCACAGAAAGCACACTGGGGACACTCAACCAACACCAGTGCTCACGTGACTGAGGCAGTCATCTTGGACAACAAAGACTTCCGTCCAGGACCCAGTAAAAGCAGAAGGCTGGGAGATGAAGAAGCTCTAGAGATGGGGCCCGTGTTGTGGTGCACTGGATAAAGCCACAGCCTGCAAACCCACACATCCCATGTGGGCACCGGTTCCTACCCTGGCTGCTCCAATTCCAATCCAGCTCCCTGCAAGTGGTCTGGGAAAAGCAGAGGAAGATGGCCCAAGTACCTGAGCCCCTGCAACCCACACAGGGTACTGGACAGAAGTTCCTGGCTTCAGCCTGGCCCAGGGAGGCCATTGCGACCACCTGGGGAGTGAACCAACAGATGGAAGATATCCCTCTCTGTCTCTCCCTTTTCTGGAACTGTAACTTTAAAAATAAATAAATAAATAATTTTTTTTGATAGAATTAGAAATTTTAGAAATGCAGAAAAGCCTCAGACAGCAGATCTCTCATTCAGTGTTCTCAGCCTAAAAGGAAATGGAAGAATCACAGAGCGCAGGGGAGGCACAGCCATGTTCTTGTCAGCCCTTCAGGGAGCATCCTATGGGAAGAAGTCGGGCATCGCTAACACAATGCACACCCGGCACTCACCCCCTGTCCCTCCTACACGCCCAGCCCTGCCTCCTCAGCCAGCTCCCTCCATGGCCTAGCTCCTCCAAGTGCACCCTGTACTTTGGTTAACATCGACACCTGCTCTTCCCTGAGTAATGCAGCAGGTGGACAAAGGCCAAACACTTGAGTCTGTTCCTCCCATCATTCTCTCCACAAACCCTGAACATTCAGGTCATTCCCGTGTCTCCACATCCAGGCTACAGATGCCAAATGGCCCACAGGACAACAGCGAGAGACTCAGGAGGCAGCAGCCCTGAGTGTCCACACATGAGACACAGCTCCTGATCTGCTGGGGGCTTGCTCTCTACAGGAACTGAGCCTGGTGACCCAGGGCCACAAGTTATTCGGTGGTGACCCCCAAATCTCCTACTGTGGGCTGCAGGCACAGACCGCAGTGGAGACTGGGGAGTGACCGTCCTGGTGAGACGGGAAAGAGTCTGAGGTCTGAAGGAGGAAGATTCTGAGCCAAGGCTCCCAAGTGAAGCCCTGCTCCCCACTCACACACACCTGACCAGCGTCCTACTGCACTCACTGCCACCTGACCCCTGCTCAGACTCCCAGCATGCTAAGTGGACCCTCTTCAGCCCAGCTCCAAAGGCCACCTCTGGCTGGCCCTGTATTCCTACCTAGCCTGACTGTTTCCTCCAGAAGTGCTCCCACCCTTCAGCAGAGATCCCTCCTCTTCATCTCCCCAACACCAGGCTTGCTGTCCCCAGAGGCCCTGCCACCTCCTCTGCCTCACTCAGGCAAAACATCCACAGCAAACACCAGCACAGCCCTTAGCACGGCCTGGCCCTGAGGTAAGCACTCACCCAGAAATGCAACAGACTCTAAAGAAGTGCTATGGACTACCACGGAGGAGAATCCCACACGACTCCCAAAAATGAGTCACAGATCACTGCTCACCCAATGATTAAAAGGCTCTGGACCATGGAGAAATCCACTGGTAGCCCCAAAAAAGAGAGTTATAGCTCACTGCTGCCCACAAAGAAGCAAAAATAGGAAATAACAATGGAGTTAACTTATGCCAAGCCAGAAGCTGATGACATCACTTACATCAAGCTCAGCGCTTGCCAGAAAGATGCTCCTCATCAGACTGAACAGACTTCCCTGGGCAGTCTGATAACCTGTACGCTACAGACAATAACCTCAATTACCTTCCTACTCGCACAGGGATTGGCTGCACCCAAGGAATACTCCAGATACACCCTGTCCTAAACAATGGACTGGTGGCATCCCGGGAAACTCCGAGAGGGAGCACAACTGATTGGTGACACCCAGACCGCTCCTGGAGACTCCCCCTTCAGAGTGACAAGGATAAAAGGATCATGGTCCCGGTGTCTGTGAACTTCTAGATCTCCACACATTCAGAGCTGAAGAGGCAGCCCATTACAGATGGATCTGGCATGGCACAAGGTGATAACTGATCCAGGGCCCAGTGCGTGTGAACCTCTGGATCCCCTCGCACTTGGAGCTCAAGAGCCAGCTCGCTTAGCCCCCTTGCTAAGCAACACAAGGTGACTACAGGACCAAACTCCAGTGGAGCCACCGCCTCGCCTGGACCCCTTATAAGCCTACTGCCTGACCTGACCGCATAGCAGGACCAGACCTCTCAGCAGGAGACCTCTCCAACTCCTTACCTTGTTGTTCCCCTGGGAACTCCGGGCCTACTGCTCAGAGTGACATACATCCCACTACTTCGTGCCTGTAAGTGACTGTTCTGAGATCCATCTCTCCGAGTGGTAATGAGAATCTGCACGCTAGACTTTGAACTTTCACTTTTCGTGACCGTGATAGGAACCTTGAGAACGCAGCATTTATAATGATATTAGCCAAATGTAATAGGAAGGAATGTGACTCGACACCATGATTAAGAATAATGTTATATGATTCGCGGTACTTATATTATTACAGTTGGATTGCCTTTGAGATTGCTTTGATGCTAGGTGTGTGTTATGATCTGTGGAGTAATGAACATAACTATAGAGAATGGTTTGCAGTGGGAAAGCGCAAGTGTGAATTGGAGTGAGCAATAAAAAGCCTTTCATTGGAAAGACAGTGTTGTGTCCGTGTGCTCCTTCTTCCCTGTGCTCCGAAACGTCGCCCTTAGCCCTGTCGAAATGCGTGACAGCAGGCACTCAGACATGCCACCACCACTGCTAAACTCAGGAGACACCACATGGTACATTTCACTCCATTACAATTAGTAACATCTCTACTGCACACCCTACCCCACAGGTCCCGCACTCTCCAGTGGACAGGCTCCCCCCACTACTGTAAAAACTATCTCCCCATGCCCCTGCCACTTCTACAGATTCCTCCAAGTAATTCTAAAAGAAAGGCAGTGCTATCCCTCTCTACCAGACCACTCTTCCAAATCCTGGACCCTCAGCTCCAGGGCGAGCTCTAGGACTTCATCCTACTCAGATACCCTTTTTTATCCTCTGTTTACATCTCTCACTTTAAAGCACTGTACCCCGTTGCTATCTTTTGTTGTGATATTAGCCCTAGACTTTGTCAGAGACCAGCCCAACCGAATGGACCCAGAGCAGATGTCTCTCGGCACTCTCTTATCTCTTCTGGATTGCATGCTTTACCATAGTCTGCTGCTTCTAACCTGCTCCCCTTTTTGTGGTCTCCAAATCTATATATCCCTCACATCCTCCCAAAGCCTCTACAAAGCTCTCATCAAAGCTTCCTCTCGTCTCTTCTTTGAACATAACCTCACTATTGCTTCATGCGGGATCTGTACACACTCTTCCCACTTCACAGCCAGTCTTGACAAAGGCCACAGGACTGAAGGGATACCCTGTACTTTCCCCAAAACAGGAAGAATTCAACCAACCTTAAATACCTATCAAAGGCATTTTCTCTATGGTTTGCTAATCGGTCAAGCACTTAAACACATCCTACGTGTTCCCTTCCCTTTTCCCATGAAGTAGGATCACTGTCCCACAAACTCTTTAACTGGATGATTGCTCTCCCAGCCTCCCCTGTTTCCTCTATTTCCTTCCCCTACTCCCACAGGTTAGCAAAATTAGCCACAAAGGCAAATACTCCCCCTCTCACTGAACCATCACTGTCAGGACCCAGCCCAAGGATGCATTGGTGAGCATGCATGGGACCATAAATAGAAGCGTTCCTGCTCTGTGGCATCCAGGTGTACAAGTGTCCGAACTGGACAGGAACGTGTCCTCTCACATTCCTATTTCACCCTTTCTCCTATACTCTCAACCAGACTTGATGTCCCACACCTCAAACCCACCGTGTCAAGACTGACTTGGACTTAGCAACCCTTGCTGTTCTCGTTGGGTGTTTTTTGCCAGGAATTGGGTCACAAGCAGCCAGACTGGCAATTTCAGGAGACAAGACAAAGAAATACAAAGAATTATGTCTCACTCTCAAAGAAAACATAAATGACCCAGCACCACACCTGTCTCAATTCCAAGACCAGGTAGCTTCCTGTCAGCAGTGGTCCTTCAAAATCACTGAGGATTTAGACATCCTCACCTCCAAAAAAGAAGGACTTTGCATCTGGGTAAAGAGTGTGGCTTGTACACCAGTCAGTCAGGTGCTGCGAGAGATGCTACTGGGCACATTAAAAAGCATGCTAATGAAATGTAAGAATGCAATACAACAATACCCTTGCCGCATTTTAGCCATCTTTGCCACTCTGGGTAACTTTTCTGCTACTTTCTTCTTTCCTCATAATCACGGTGCTTTATTCTTAGGATATATAACTACATATTTCAAAAGTGCTCACAGGAACCAGTGACTGCCAGATCCCAAGACATCTCGCAGGAACATCACAAGACTGCTCTTCTTCTCCAGTCACTCTGGACTATACCCCTGCATCAGCAGGAAGTGGCCAATAGGACACCAGCACCCATCTCTCTCTCTGTTCAGGGAGTAGGAACACAGGACCTTGAGCAACATCATGGGCAGAAGTGATGCGGTGTTACAGCCACACCACTGCCTCAAGAGTTCAACCGTTGGCCCCACACTCTGGAAGGTTGAAAAAGCCAAGGAAAATCATCTCAGCTCTGCCAAATCCCTGCCCAGCCTGAACCAAAAGTAGCCCAGGCTAGATAACCACCTAGTCTCTACCAGAACGTGTTCCAACCCTCACTAGTAGTGTGCCCTCCAAGGTCTGTCTCTGAATAAACAGGCTCTAGCTACTGAGTTCATAGTTTATAGCCCGTCTTCCCTGTGTCTTGTGCATATTCTCTAAAACCAACCATCAGGGAAATGAGAAAACCAGACAACGCCAGCATTCAGCATGGCAGAGCAGCACAAGTTGAAACAAATCCTTGGGTCCCTACCACAAGTGTGCCAGGCCAAGAAAGTGTACCAGGCTACTAGCCAGGGGCCTTGGAGAGATTACATCAGCTCATCAGAGTCATCCATCTGTATCTCTCTCCCTGTCCTTCCCTCCAACTCTGCCTTTCAACTCAAACATACAGAGGACAGGAGAGGAGACAAGAGGAGAGGAGAGGAGAGGAGAGGAGAGGAAAGGAGAGGAGAGGAGAGGAGAGGAGAGGAGAGGAGAGGAGACCTCACGGGCCGGCACTGTGGCACAGTAGGTTGTACATCTGCCTATGACAGCGATATACTCTATGGGCGCCAGTTGCGTCCCAGCTGCTCCACTTCTGATTCAGCTCTCTGCTAAGACACGAGAAGGCAGTGGAACATGGGCCATGTACTTGACCCCTTATCCACATGGTAGACCCAGAAGAAGCTCCTGGCACCTGGCTTTGGATCAGCTCAGCACCGGCTGTTGTGGCCATTTGGGGAGTGAACCATTCGATCAAAGACCTCTCTACCTTTCTTTCTGCCTCCCTCCCTCTCTGTCTCTCTCTCTCTCTCTCTGCTACTTCCCCTTTCTCTCCTGTAACTCTGCCAGTGAAGTAAAGAAATCAAGCTTTACAACTACAAAAAACACCTGAGCCCAAACTTAGATGAAAGTGGCTGAACTCCTGGGTCGGCAGTGTAGAGTAGTAGGTTCAGCCTCCACCTGCCAAGCCAGCATCTCATATGGGCACTGGCTTGTGTGCTGGCTGCTCCACTTCCATCCAGCCCCACACCTGTCCTTCCCCGCCCCCGGGATCCTGTACTTCTCCTTCCTCCTCCCCACTCTCTTGCTTTTCTCCACCTTAGTGTCCCTGTACCTCAATAAAATTTAATTGGTTGCCCACTGTGGAATGCACAATTGGCGCCGTGCGAGCTCCCCAGGCCGTGCCCTCCCCACCCCACTCTCCCTGCACCATGGCCCCAATGCCGGGGACCTGGATCCTCTGCAGAGGACACTGGCACATCCCCAGGGGCAGAGCCAAGGGGCCCCGTTTGGACAAACAGCACCAAACGCTGGGAAGGCCAAGGGAAGCCAGGAACAGGGAATGCAATGCTCTGCACCTCCCTGCACACAATGGGAGCCCCCAGCTTCCGGGAGGAGGGGGGCACAGGGAGTGGGTTGGGGGCTTCAACTGAGGGAACAACATCGGTCCAGGGACACACACAAACAACACCTGTCACAGGCTCTGGCCCTGTGCTCAAATACGGCTCACTGACAGACGGATCCCAGCAGGGATGTGCCCACTGCACAGGAGACAGGGGGAGCCTTGTCCAGGACCCCACGTGACCCACACTGCCTGCTGTGCAGGCCACATGGGTGGGTCTCGGCTGGGAAGACGGACACATGATGGAGGATGTCCCCAAGGACAGTGGCTGCTCCTTCCCCGAGCTCCTGGCCTTTCCGGGTCCCTGGCCAGGTCCACCGGGCACCTGGTCTCAGCCATGGGGAGACACTGGCTTCACTCCCATTGGCAGAGGAGGAACCCCCTGAGAGGGAGGCCCCGCCCAGGTCAGGGCTGTGCCGATCCCAGAGGAGGACTCCCCTCCCCACCTGAGCCCGCACTCGGGGACCCTATGGGCCTGTGGCCAAGCAAGAGGGCAGCACAGCAGGGAGCACAGGGATCAGGAAGGCTGGGGCTTTCTCCAACAGTTCCCACCCTGAGGATTTTCTCATCGAATGCCTCAGGTGTTCTACTAGGGCTGAGGGGTGCCCGTGGAGGAGGAAGCCGGGGCCCCGGAAGGCTGACCTGTGTGTGTTCCTGGGAATGGCCTGCAGCACACCCAGTGACATCCCTGTCCCCCCACAGTCCTTCTGCAACATGTCACGGGTCACCACCATGCTCCGCCCTGCACACCTGCCCAGTGCAACCCAGGCGCAGCCCACCTGGACTTAGTGAGTGGCCTTAGGTGCACGTGACAGGAGCGGCCCTGGTAGTTCCATTGTGCAGCTCTGGCATGGAGAAGCCCAGACAACTGTGCTCCCCACACGGGCCTGCCGCAGGTAGGTGGCCCATGGCAGGGTGCTGAGCTGAGACATCAACATTCAGAACCAGCAGAGGTCATGAGGTCAGGCTCATTGAAGGCGACACCTCAAGGCGAGATCACGACCACCCTTGAGACACTTGGGAAGGCAGGAGGCTCTTCCTGGCAACCACCTGCCACACAGGACGGTACAGCACACGCCTAGCTTCCTGGCCCACTTTCTACGTCCTGGCTGTGCTAAGCCGAGCTTGACAGCTTGCCTTTGCCCAGTTCCATTCACGTGCTCCTGGGTCAACACATGCAAAAGTGCTTTCCGAAAGCTCAGAGTCATCTCTCCTCCTGAGCATTCTTGCACTGTGCCCAGCTCCTGCCCCACATGCTGACTAGGAGACCCGCTCAGGCCCCTGCGGCTCATCTGCGCTCTCAGGCTTGATGTTCTGCTTTATTCACCCACCCCGCACTTCACAAACACCAGCAAGACCTTCCCCGTGTCACATGCCAACCATGACACAGGACAGGCTTCTCCAGTCCCAGCCTGCCTCCTTCCCATCATTCCTTGCTTCTGCCTGCTTTTCCCCATCGCCCGAGTCCTGCACATCCTCTCCTACTGAGTGTCACCTCCCTACCTGCACGTGCCCTCGGGACACCTCAATTCCACCTAAATCACGAAAAAGCCACCTACAACAGGGATCCTGAGCTCTGATGCAGGTCGGGAAGGTAGACTCGGGCACTTGCTACAACACGGATTCCCCCTTCTCTGATTCAGGGATCCTCAGAGGCAGGACATCCTTTCCCAGGAACCCCTGGAAGGTTTCCCACCACCTAGGCCCACGGGGCTGGCGCTGTGGCCCACAGGGTAAAGCCCCACCTGCAGGGCTGGCATCCCACATCAGAACCCCGGGTCTGGTCCTGGAGCCCTGCTTTCAGTCCAGCTCCCTGCTAACACACCTGGCAGAACAGCACACGTGGACCCAAGAGCTCCGGTCCCCGCCACCTGTGTGCCAGGCCCAGAAGCTGTTCCAGGCTACTGGCCAGGGGCCTTTGAGAGATTAAATCAGCTCATCAGAGTCGTCCTACTGTACCTCTCTCCCTGTCCTTCCCTCCAACTCTGCCTTTCAACTCAAACATGGAGAGGAGAGGAGAGGAGAGGAGAGGAGAGGAGAGGAGAGGAGAGGAGACGGGAGGGGAGGGGAGGGGAGGAGAGGAGAGGGGAGGGGAGGGGAGGGGAGGGGAGGGGAGGGGAGGGGAGGGGAGGAGAGGAGAGGAGAGGAGAGGAGAGGAGAGGAGAGGAGAGGAGAGGAGAGGAGAGGAGACCTCCCGGGCCGGCACTGTGGCACAGTAGGTTGTACATCCGCCTATGACAGCGATATACTCTATGGGCGCCAGTTGCGTCCCAGCTGCTCCACTTCTGATTCAGCTCTCTGCTAAGACACGAGAAGGCAGTGGAACATGGGCCATGTACTTGACCCCTTATCCACGTGGTAGACCCAGAAGAAGCTCCTGGCTCCTGGCTTTGGATCAGCTCAGCACCGGCTGTTGTGGCCATTTGGGGAGTGAACCATTCGATCAAAGACCTCTCTGCCTCTCTTTCTCCCTCTCTGTCTCCCTCCCTCTCTCTCTCTCTCTCTCTCTCTCTCTCTCTCTCTCTCCTACTTCCCCTTTCTCTCCTGTAACTCTGCCAGTGAAGTAAAGAAATCAAGCTTTACAACTACACAAAACACCTGAGCCCAAACTTAGATGAAAGTGGCTGAACTCCTGGGTCGGCAGTGTAGAGTAGTAGGTTCAGCCTCCACCTGCCAAGCCAGCATCTCATATGGGCACTGGCTTGTGTGCTGGCTGCTCCACTTCCATCCAGCTCCCTGGTGATGGCCTGGGAAAGCAGTGAGGATGACCCAAGTCCTTGAAATCCTGCACCCACACGGGAGACCTGGTAGGAGCTCTCGGCTCCTGGCCTCCGATGAGCCCATTGGAGGACACTGTGGCCATTCGGGGATTGAACCAGCACGTGGAAGACCTCTCTGTCTCTCCCTCTCTGTGTCTCACTCGACTTCTCAGACAAAGAAAGAAAGCAGGATACAAAGCACACCAGCAGCTGAACTCCTCCCAGAAACTTTTCACAGAAGGTCTTTGCTCTAGAGAGTACACCCAAAGAGCATCTTTTCAGGCTCCGCATGGGGCACAGGAGAGCTCCCCACAGGGAAGGGGCACGGGCCACTGCCATCTAAACCACTCGACATCGCCAGTGCTGTACCAAGCCCAGCACATGAGCCTGTCCCCCTCATCTTTCAGGGAAGGACATTCCCACAGCAGGGAATTAGCCATTAGCTAACAGGAAGGACACTCACACCATGTGTCCCCACGATGTCCATCTACTCCCCAGACATTCATCACTTCACCACGCCCAACACCACTCCTGCTCTCTCCCCACGCCCCTGGACAAACCCAACACGCAACAGCCCCGGTGTCTAGGGTCTCCTCAGGATGCTGGATGGAAACACAATCTCACACATGGGACCTATCCCGTCTGGCTCCTCACACTGACCTCCCTCAGGGTCATTTCAGGCCCAGACCCCAGAGATGGCTGGCACGATCCCTAGCAGCCCTGGGGGACCATCAGCAAGTGCACGGGGACGGTAGTCATCACCCTGGTCCTCGGAGAGCCGGCCCTGATCCCAACTCCCCTGGGCGTCTGACTGAGCTTCAAGAACCACTGTGCACTGCTAAAGCCCCAGGTCCTGCAGGACCGTAAGGACCACCCCACGACTCCTCCGGGCTGCGGGCCAGAGCTACGAGCACTCGCGTCTCCACTGACCATCAGCTCCCTAGAGCAGACAGCCCCAGGTGCACACGGGGCAACTGAGTCTGGGCCGGTCGCAGCCTCGCTTGGGCTTGGACAGAGAGCAACCACGCTCCAGGTGCCTGTGGCTGGGAGGAGCCCCACTTCAGGGGCTGGGACAGGGCTCCCAATGCACAGGGAGCGGCTCCCGGGCGGTCTCAGGGTGTGATGGGAGCTATTGCTCCTCAGGGTCCACATCTGGGCAGCTGAGGGCGCCGCCAGCTTCACTGGAACACGATCCCCAGGCACCAGACGGGAGGCTGGGGCGTCCTGACAGGGACAATGACCATGCAGAGTGAGGAGCCCTCGAGCACGGGCCAACAGGTCTAGCCCAGCTCTGACAAAGGCTGGACCCACACCTGCTGAGGCAGGCGCAGGCTTCCCCCTCTTGGTGCTATGGGGCACAGTGTGCACAGGGCATGGCTTAGAAGTGCAGCAGGCAGCGCCCGCTGGGATGCAGCAGCCATCTTGTGTGAGAGGAGGGGGCTCCCTGGAGGAGCCACAGGAAGTGACCTCACCTGGAGACCTGGGGGGCGCGGCAACAACCCCAACATTCCAGAGTCCAGTCTGAACCAGCTCACTAGCAGAGAGTCTCGCAGGAAGATGTTCCTGACTTGTATCCCGCGATGCCAAAGCCCAGGCCCCAAGAAAACCTGCTGTGGCCGCCTCGCCCAGTGCTGGGGACGCTGGGCCAGCCCTCACCCGCGACGCTCCTGGGGCTTCCAACAGAAAAAGGCCATGGTGAGCCTGGAAGCAGGACAGGTCTCTGCGGGCCAGGACACCACTGGAACCCACCAGAAGCCCATGGGCCCCTGGGTGGATGGGCAGGGCCAAGGGGCCACTTCCCCCTCCTAGGCTGGGAAGAGAGGGAGGCTGCAAGTCCTAGGCAGAGGCAGCCTGAGGCCCAGAGCTGCTGGCTGCGGAGGGATCCAGGGATCCAGGGCCTCTTACCTGCCATTCTCTGCTCTTGTCTCCCAGGTCCAGGACAGGTCAGCCTCGCGCCTGGGGCAGCACAGCGGGCTGCGCATCGCCAGCAGCCAGCACGTGTGTCAGGCCCCTTTCACCGATGACCTGTGTGTGGCGGGGGAGTGGTCAAAGGAGCCCACCGCTCCAAAGCCCCCGTACCGGGCGTTCCCCAGCACGCAGAAACCACCGCACGTCCCCCTCAGTCACACACTGGTGGTCAAAGCCCAGATAGAGCCCAGGGGGTCCGCAAATGCCCATCTCACAGCGGAGGAAGTAGGGCCCGTCGGCTTGGCCTGTGTCAGTCGTGACCCAAGGTCAGGGCCGGGCCTGGCACCTGACCTCACCGCTGGGGCGCAACAGAGCCCTGGTCTCCAAACAACACCCCCGCTGGAGCAGTGCTGGCCCTCCAACCATCAGCGCCGCCACAAGGATGCGCGGGGCACAGCCGTGTCCCCGGGGGCCGAGCAGGGCTCAGGGGAGGCCCTGAGAGAAGAGTCTCTGGGGATGGTGGGTCCGCAGCCACGACTGGACGCAGCAGCTGAAGCCGACGACGCTGCAGGGGCACCGGACGCAGCCCTGGCCCCGGCCTCAGCCCCAGCTCCGCAAGTCCCTTCTGCTTCAGCCCCAGCCCCACACCTGTCCTTCCCCGCCCCCGGGATCCTGTACTTCTCCTTCCTCCTCCCCACTCTCTTGCTTTTCTCCACCTTAGTGTCCCTGTACCTCAATAAAATTTAATTGGTTGCCCACTGTGGAATGCACAATTGGCGCCGTGCGAGCTCCCCAGGCCGTGCCCTCCCCACCCCACTCTCCCTGCACCATGGCCCCAATGCCCGGGACCTGGATCCTCTGCAGAGGACACTGGCACATCCCCAGGGGCAGAGCCAAGGGGCCCCGTTTGGACAAACAGCACCAAACGCTGCGAAGGCCAAGGCAAGCCAGGAACAGGGAATGCAATGCTCTGCACCTCCCTGCACACAATGGGAGCCCCCAGCTTCCGGGAGGAGGGGGGCACAGGGAGTGGGTTGGGGGCTTCAACTGAGGGAACAACATCGGTCCAGGGACACACACAAACAACACCTGTCACAGGCTCTGGCCCTGTGCTCAAATACGGCTCACTGACAGACGGATCCCAGCAGGGATGTGCCCACTGCACAGGAGACAGGGGGAGCCTTGTCCAGGACCCCACGTGACCCACACTGCCTGCTGTGCAGGCCACATGGGTGGGTCTCGGCTGGGAAGACGGACACATGATGGAGGATGTCCCCAAGGACAGTGGCTGCTCCTTCCCCGAGCTCCTGGCCTTTCCGGGTCCCTGGCCAGGTCCACCGGGCACCTGGTCTCAGCCATGGGGAGACACTGGCTTCACTCCCATTGGCAGAGGAGGAACCCCCTGAGAGGGAGGCCCCGCCCAGGTCAGGGCTGTGCCGATCCCAGAGGAGGACTCCCCTCCCCACCTGAGCCCGCACTCGGGGACCCTATGGGCCTGTGGCCAAGCAAGAGGGCAGCACAGCAGGGAGCACAGGGATCAGGAAGGCTGGGGCTTTCTCCAACAGTTCCCACCCTGAGGATTTTCTCCTCGAATGCCTCAGGTGTTCTACTAGGGCTGAGGGGTGCCCGTGGAGGAGGAAGCTGGGGCCCCGGAAGGCTGACCTGTGTGTGTTCCTGGGAATGGCCTGCAGCACACCCAGTGACATCCCTGTCCCCCCACAGTCCTTCTGCAACATGTCACGGGTCACCACCATGCTCCGCCCTGCACACCTGCCCAGTGCAACCCAGGCGCAGCCCACCTGGACTTAGTGAGTGGCCTTAGGTGCACGTGACAGGAGCGGCCCTGGTAGTTCCATTGTGCAGCTCTGGCATGGAGAAGCCCAGACAACTGTGCTCCCCACACGGGCCTGCCGCAGGTAGGTGGCCCATGGCAGGGTGCTGAGCTGAGACATCAACATTCAGAACCAGCAGAGGACATGAGGTCAGGCTCATTGAAGGCGACACCCCAAGGCGAGATTACGACCACCCTTGAGACACTTGGGAAGGCAGGAGGCTCTTCCTGGCAACCACCTGCCACACAGGACGGTACAGCACACGCCTAGCTTCCTGGCCCGCTTTCTACGTCCTGGCTGTGCTAAGCCGAGCTTGACAGCTTGCCTTTGCCCAGTTCCATTCACGTGCTCCTGGGTCAACACATGCAAAAGTGCTTTCCGAAAGCTCAGAGTCATCTCTCCTCCTGAGCATTCTTGCACTGTGCCCAGCTCCTGCCCCACATGCTGACTAGGAGACCCGCTCAGGCCCCTGCGGCTCATCTGCGCTCTCAGGCTTGATGTTCTGCTTTATTCACCCACCCCGCACTTCACAAACACCAGCAAGACCTTCCCCGTGTCACATGCCAACCATGACACAGGACAGGCTTCTCCAGTCCCAGCCTGCCTCCTTCCCATCATTCCTTGCTTCTGCCTGCTTTTCCCCATCGCCCGAGTCCTGCACATCCTCTCCTACTGAGTGTCACCTCCCTACCTGCACGTGCCCTCGGGACACCTCAATTCCACCTAAATCACGAAAAAGCCACCTACAACAGGGATCCTGAGCTCTGATGCAGGTCGGGAAGGTAGACTCGGGCACTTGCTACAACACAGATTCCCCCTTCTCTGATTCAGGGATCCTCAGAGGCAGGACATCCTTTCCCAGGAACCCCTGGAAGGTTTCCCACCACCTAGGCCCACGGGGCTGGCGCTGTGGCCCACAGGGTAAAGCCCCACCTGCAGGGCTGGCATCCCACATCAGAACCCCGGGTCTGGTCCTGGAGCCCTGCTTTCAGTCCAGCTCCCTGCTAACATACCTGGCAGAACAGCACACGTGGACCCAAGAGCTCCGGTCCCCGCCACCTGTGTGCCAGGCCCAGAAGCTGTTCCAGGCTACTGGCCAGGGGCCTTTGAGAGATTAAATCAGCTCATCAGAGTCGTCCTACTGTACCTCTCTCCCTGTCCTTCCCTCCAACTCTGCCTTTCAACTCAAACATGGAGAGGAGAGGAGAGGAGAGGAGAGGAGAGGAGAGGAGAGGAGAGGAGAGGAGAGGAGAGGAGAGGAGAGGAGAGGAGACGGGAGGGGAGGGGAGGGGAGGAGAGGAGAGGGGAGGGGAGGGGAGGGGAGGGGAGGAGAGGAGAGGAGAGGAGAGGAGAGGAGAGGAGAGGAGAGGAGAGGAGAGGAGACCTCCCGGGCCGGCACTGTGGCACAGTAGGTTGTACATCCGCCTATGACAGCGATATACTCTATGGGCGCCAGTTGCGTCCCAGCTGCTCCACTTCTGATTCAGCTCTCTGCTAAGACACGAGAAGGCAGTGGAACATGGGCCATGTACTTGACCCCTTATCCACGTGGTAGACCCAGAAGAAGCTCCTGGCTCCTGGCTTTGGATCAGCTCAGCACCGGCTGTTGTGGCCATTTGGGGAGTGAACCATTCGATCAAAGACCTCTCTGCCTCTCTTTCTCCCTCTCTCCCTCCCTCCCTCCCTCTCTCTCTCTCTCTCTCTCTCTCTCTTCTCTCTCTCCTACTTCCCCTTTCTCTCCTGTAACTCTGCCAGTGAAGTAAAGAAATCAAGCTTTACAACTACACAAAACACCTGAGCCCAAACTTGATGAAAGTGGCTGAACTCTGGGTCGGCAGTGTAGAGTAGTAGGTTCAGCCTCCACCTGCCAAGCCAGCATCTCATATGGGCACTGGCTTGTGTGCTGGCTGCTCCACTTCCATCCAGCTCCCTGGTGATGGCCTGGGAAAGCAGTGAGGATGACCCAAGTCCTTGAATCCTGCACCACACGGGAGACCTGGTAGGAGCTCTCGGCTCCTGGCCTCCGATGAGCCCATTGGAGGACACTGTGGCCATTCGGGATTGAACCAGCACGTGGAAGACCTCTCTGTCTCTCCCTCTCTGTGTCTCACTCGACTTCTCAGACAAAGAAAGAAAGCAGGATACAAAGCACACCAGCAGCTGAACTCCTCCAGAAACTTTTCACAGAAGGTCTTTGCTCTAGAGAGTACACCCAAAGAGCATCTTTTCAGGCTCCGCATGGGGCACAGGAGAGCTCCACAGGGAAGGGGGCACGGGCCACTGCCATCTAAACCACTCGACATCGCCAGTGCTGTACCAAGCCCAGCACATGAGCCTGTCCCCCTCATCTTTCAGGAAGGACATTCCCACAGCAGGGAATTAGCCATTAGCTAACAGGAAGGACACTCACACCATGTGTCCCCACGATGTCCATCTACTCCCCAGACATTCATCACTTCACCACGCCCAACACCACTCCTGCTCTCTCCCCACGCCCCTGGACAAACCCAACACGCAACAGCCCCGGTGTCTAGGGTCTCCTCAGGATGCTGGATGGAAACACAATCTCACACATGGGGACCTATCCCGTCTGGCTCCTCACACTGACCTCCCTCAGGGTCATTTCAGGCCCAGACCCCAGAGATGGCTGGCACGATCCCTAGCAGCCCTGGGGGACCATCAGCAAGTGCACGGGGACGGTAGTCATCACCCTGGTCCTCGGAGAGCCGGCCCTGATCCCAACTCCCTGGGCGTCTGATGAGCTTCAAGAACCCACTGTGCACTGCTAAAGCCCCAGGTCCTGCAGGACCCGTAAGGACCACCCCACGACTCCTCCGGGCTGCGGGCCAGAGCTACGAGCACTCGCGTCTACCACTGGACCATCAGCTCCCTAGAGCAGACAGCCCCAGGTGCACACGGGGGCCACTGAGTCTGGGCGTCGCAGCCTCGCTTGGGCTTGGACAGAGAGCAACCACGCTCCAGGTGCCTGTGGCTGGGAGAGCCCACTTCAGGGGCTGGGACAGGGCTCCAATGCACAGGGAGCGGCTCCGGGCGGTCTCAGGGTGTGATGGGAGCTATTGCTCCTCAGGGTCCACATCTGGGCAGCTGAGGGCGCCGCCAGCTTCACTGGAACACGATCCCCAGGCACCAGACGGGAGGCTGGGGCGTCCGACAAGGACAATGACCATGCAGAGTGAGGAGCCCTCGAGCACGGGCCAACAGGTCTAGCCCAGCTCTGACAAAGGCTGCACCACACCTGCTGAGGCAGGCGCAGGCTTCCCCCTCTTGGTGCTATGGGGCACAGTGTGCACAGGGCATGGCTTAGAAGTGCAGCAGGCAGCGCCCGCTGGGATGCGGCAGCCATCTTGTGTGAGAGGAGGGGGCTCCCTGGAGGAGCCACAGGAAGTGACCTCACCTGGAGACCTGGGGGCGCGGCAACAACCCCAACATTCCAGAGTCGAGTCTGAACCAGCTCACTAGCAGAGAGTCTCGCAGGAAGATGTTCCTGACTTGTATCCCGCGATGCCAAAGCCCAGGCCCCAAGAAAACCTGCTGTGGCCGCCTCGCCCAGTGCTGGGGACGCTGGGCCAGCCCTCACCCGCGACGCTCTGGGGCTTTCCAACAGAAAAAGGCCATGGTGAGCCTGGAAGCAGGACAGGTCTCTGCGGCCAGGACACCACTGGAACCCACCAGAAGCCCATGGGCCCCTGGGTGGATGGGCAGGGCCAAGGGGCCACTTCCCCCTCCTAGGCTGGAAGAGAGGGAGGCTGCAAGTCCTAGGCAGAGGCAGCCTGAGGCCCAGAGCTGCTGGCTGCGGAGGGATCCAGGGATCCAGGGCCTCTTACCTGCCATTCTCTGCTCTTGTCTCCCAGGTCCAGGACAGGTCAGCCTCGCGCCTGGGGCAGCACAGCGGGCTGCGCATCGCCAGCAGCCAGCACGTGTGTCAGGCCCTTTCAACCGATGACCTGTGTGTGGCGGGGGAGTGGTCAAAGGAGCCCACCGCTCCAAAGCCCCCGTACCGGGCGTTCCCAGCACGCAGAACCACCGCACGTCCCCCTCAGTCACACACTGGTGGTCAAAGCCCAGATAGAGCCCAGGGGGTCCGCAAATGCCCATCTCACAGCGGAGGAAGTAGGGCCCGTCGGCTTGGCCTGTGTCAGTCGTGACCCAAGGTCAGGGCCGGGCCTGGCACCTGACCTCACCGCTGGGGCGCAACAGAGCCCTGGTCTCCAAACAACACCCCCGCTGGAGCAGTGCTGGCCCTCCAACCATCAGCGCCGCCACAAGGATGCGCGGGCACAGCCGTGTCCCCGGGGGCCGAGCAGGGCTCAGGGAGGCCCTGAGAGAAGAGTCTCTGGGGATGGTGGGTCCGGCACCACGACTGGACGCAGCAGCTGAAGCCGACGACGCTGCAGGGGCACCGGACGCAGCCCTGGCCCCGGCCTCAGCCCCAGCTCCGCAAGTCCCTTCTGCTTCAGCCCCAGCCCCACACCTGTCCTTCCCCGCCCCCGGGATCCTGTACTTCTCCTTCCTCCTCCCCACTCTCTTGCTTTTCTCCACCTTAGTGTCCCTGTACCTCAATAAAATTTAATTGGTTGCCCACTGTGGAATGCACAATTGGCGCCGTGCGAGCTCCCCAGGCCGTGCCCTCCCCACCCCACTCTCCCTGCACCATGGCCCCAATGCCCGGGACCTGGATCCTCTGCAGAGGACACTGGCACATCCCCAGGGGCAGAGCCAAGGGGCCCCGTTTGGACAAACAGCACCAAACGCTGGGAAGGCCAAGGGAAGCCAGGAACAGGGAATGCAATGCTCTGCACCTCCCTGCACACAATGGGAGCCCCCAGCTTCCGGGAGGAGGGGGGCACAGGGAGTGGGTTGGGGGCTTCAACTGAGGGAACAACATCGGTCCAGGGACACACACAAACAACACCTGTCACAGGCTCTGGCCCTGTGCTCAAATACGGCTCACTGACAGACGGATCCCAGCAGGGATGTGCCCACTGCACAGGAGACAGGGGGAGCCTTGTCCAGGACCCCACGTGACCCACACTGCCTGCTGTGCAGGCCACATGGGTGGGTCTCGGCTGGGAAGACGGACACATGATGGAGGATGTCCCCAAGGACAGTGGCTGCTCCTTCCCCGAGCTCCTGGCCTTTCCGGGTCCCTGGCCAGGTCCACCGGGCACCTGGTCTCAGCCATGGGGAGACACTGGCTTCACTCCCATTGGCAGAGGAGGAACCCCCTGAGAGGGAGGCCCCGCCCAGGTCAGGGCTGTGCCGATCCCAGAGGAGGACTCCCCTCCCCACCTGAGCCCGCACTCGGGGACCCTATGGGCCTGTGGCCAAGCAAGAGGGCAGCACAGCAGGGAGCACAGGGATCAGGAAGGCTGGGGCTTTCTCCAACAGTTCCCACCCTGAGGATTTTCTCCTCGAATGCCTCAGGTGTTCTACTAGGGCTGAGGGGTGCCCGTGGAGGAGGAAGCCGGGGCTCCGGAAGGCTGACCTGTGTGTGTTCCTGGGAATGGCCTGCAGCACACCCAGTGACATCCCTGTCCCCCCACAGTCCTTCTGCAACATGTCACGGGTCACCACCATGCTCCGCCCTGCACACCTGCCCAGTGCAACCCAGGCGCAGCCCACCTGGACTTAGTGAGTGGCCTTAGGTGCACGTGACAGGAGCGGCCCTGGTAGTTCCATTGTGCAGCTCTGGCATGGAGAAGCCCAGACAACTGTGCTCCCCACACGGGCCTGCCGCAGGTAGGTGGCCCATGGCAGGGTGCTGAGCTGAGACATCAACATTCAGAACCAGCAGAGGCCATGAGGTCAGGCTCATTGAAGGCGACACCCCAAGGCGAGATCACGACCACCCTTGAGACACTTGGGAAGGCAGGAGGCTCTTCCTGGCAACCACCTGCCACACAGGACGGTACAGCACACGCCTAGCTTCCTGGCCCGCTTTCTACGTCCTGGCTGTGCTAAGCCGAGCTTGACAGCTTGCCTTTGCCCAGTTCCATTCACGTGCTCCTGGGTCAACACATGCAAAAGTGCTTTCCGAAAGCTCAGAGTCATCTCTCCTCCTGAGCATTCTTGCACTGTGCCCAGCTCCTGCCCCACATGCTGACTAGGAGACCCGCTCAGGCCCCTGCGGCTCATCTGCGCTCTCAGGCTTGATGTTCTGCTTTATTCACCCACCCCGCACTTCACAAACACCAGCAAGACCTTCCCCGTGTCACATGCCAACCATGACACAGGACAGGCTTCTCCAGTCCCAGCCTGCCTCCTTCCCATCATTCCTTGCTTCTGCCTGCTTTTCCCCATCGCCCGAGTCCTGCACATCCTCTCCTACTGAGTGTCACCTCCCTACCTGCACGTGCCCTCGGGACACCTCAATTCCACCTAAATCACGAAAAAGCCACCTACAACAGGGATCCTGAGCTCTGATGCAGGTCGGGAAGGTAGACTCGGGCACTTGCTACAACACGGATTCCCCCTTCTCTGATTCAGGGATCCTCAGAGGCAGGACATCCTTTCCCAGGAACCCCTGGAAGGTTTCCCACCACCTAGGCCCACGGGGCTGGCGCTGTGGCCCACAGGGTAAAGCCCCACCTGCAGGGCTGGCATCCCACATCAGAACCCCGGGTCTGGTCCTGGAGCCCTGCTTTCAGTCCAGCTCCCTGCTAACACACCTGGCAGAACAGCACACGTGGACCCAAGAGCTCCGGTCCCCGCCACCTGTGTGCCAGGCCCAGAAGCTGTTCCAGGCTACTGGCCAGGGGCCTTTGAGAGATTAAATCAGCTCATCAGAGTCGTCCTACTGTACCTCTCTCCCTGTCCTTCCCTCCAACTCTGCCTTTCAACTCAAACATGGAGAGGAGAGGAGAGGAGAGGAGAGGAGAGGAGAGGAGAGGAGAGGAGAGGAGACAGGAGGGGAGGGGAGGGGAGGAGAGGAGAGGAGAGGAGAGGAGAGGGGAGGGGAGGGGAGGGGAGGAGAGGAGAGGGGAGGGGAGGGGAGGAGAGGAGAGGAGAGGAGAGGAGAGGAGAGGAGAGGAGAGGAGAGGAGAGGAGAGGAGAGGAGAGGAGAGGAGACCTCCCGGGCCGGCACTGTGGCACAGTAGGTTGTACATCCGCCTATGACAGCGATATACTCTATGGGCGCCAGTTGCGTCCCAGCTGCTCCACTTCTGATTCAGCTCTCTGCTAAGACACGAGAAGGCAGTGGAACATGGGCCATGTACTTGACCCCTTATCCACGTGGTAGACCCAGAAGAAGCTCCTGGCACCTGGCTTTGGATCAGCTCAGCACCGGCTGTTGTGGCCATTTGGGGAGTGAACCATTCGATCAAAGACCTCTCTGCCTCTCTTTCTCCCTCTCTGTCTCCCTCCCTCTCTCTCTCTCTCTCTCTCTCTCTCTCTCTCTCTCCTACTTCCCCTTTCTCTCCTGTAACTCTGCCAGTGAAGTAAAGAAATCAAGCTTTACAACTACACAAAACACCTGAGCCCAAACTTAGATGAAAGTGGCTGAACTCCTGGGTCGGCAGTGTAGAGTAGTAGGTTCAGCCTCCACCTGCCAAGCCAGCATCTCATATGGGCACTGGCTTGTGTGCTGGCTGCTCCACTTCCATCCAGCTCCCTGGTGATGGCCTGGGAAAGCAGTGAGGATGACCCAAGTCCTTGGAATCCTGCACCCACACGGGAGACCTGGTAGGAGCTCTCGGCTCCTGGCCTCCGATGAGCCCATTGGAGGACACTGTGGCCATTCGGGGATTGAACCAGCACGTGGAAGACCTCTCTGTCTCTCCCTCTCTGTGTCTCACTCGACTTCTCAGACAAAGAAAGAAAGCAGGATACAAAGCACACCAGCAGCTGAACTCCTCCCAGAAACTTTTCACAGAAGGTCTTTGCTCTAGAGAGTACACCCAAAGAGCATCTTTTCAGGCTCCGCATGGGGCACAGGAGAGCTCCCCACAGGGAAGGGGCACGGGCCACTGCCATCTAAACCACTCGACATCGCCAGTGCTGTACCAAGCCCAGCACATGAGCCTGTCCCCCTCATCTTTCAGGGAAGGACATTCCCACAGCAGGGAATTAGCCATTAGCTAACAGGAAGGACACTCACACCATGTGTCCCCACGATGTCCATCTACTCCCCAGACATTCATCACTTCACCACGCCCAACACCACTCCTGCTCTCTCCCCACGCCCCTGGACAAACCCAACACGCAACAGCCCCGGTGTCTAGGGTCTCCTCAGGATGCTGGATGGAAACACAATCTCACACATGGGACCTATCCCGTCTGGCTCCTCACACTGACCTCCCTCAGGGTCATTTCAGGCCCAGACCCCAGAGATGGCTGGCACGATCCCTAGCAGCCCTGGGGGACCATCAGCAAGTGCACGGGGACGGTAGTCATCACCCTGGTCCTCAGAGAGGCGGCCCTGATCCCAACTCCCCTGGGCGTCTGACTGAGCTTCAAGAACCACTGTGCACTGCTAAAGCCCCAGGTCCTGCAGGACCGTAAGGACCACCCCACGACTCCTCCGGGCTGCGGGCCAGAGCTACGAGCACTCGCGTCTCCACTGACCATCAGCTCCCTAGAGCAGACAGCCCCAGGTGCACACGGGGCAACTGAGTCTGGGCGGTCGCAGCCTCGCTTGGGCTTGGACAGAGAGCAACCACGCTCCAGGTGCCTGTGGCTGGGAGGAGCCCCACTTCAGGGGCTGGGACAGGGCTCCCAATGCACAGGGAGCGGCTCCCGGGCGGTCTCAGGGTGTGATGGGAGCTATTGCTCCTCAGGGTCCACATCTGGGCAGCTGAGGGCGCCGCCAGCTTCACTGGAACACGATCCCCAGGCACCAGACGGGAGGCTGGGGCGTCCTGACAGGGACAATGACCATGCAGAGTGAGGAGCCCTCGAGCACGGGCCAACAGGTCTAGCCCAGCTCTGACAAAGGCTGGACCCACACCTGCTGAGGCAGGCGCAGGCTTCCCCCTCTTGGTGCTATGGGGCACAGTGTGCACAGGGCATGGCTTCGAAGTGCAGCAGGCAGCGCCCGCTGGGATTCGGCAGCCATCTTGTGTGAGAGGAGGGGGCTCCCTTGAGGAGCCACAGGAAGTGACCTCACCTGGAGACCTGGGGGGCGCGGCAACAACCCCAACATTCCAGAGTCGAGTCTGAACCAGCTCACTAGCAGAGAGTCTCGCAGGAAGATGTTCCTGACTTGTATCCCGCGATGCCAAAGCCCAGGCCCCAAGAAAACCTGCTGTGGCCGCCTCGCCCAGTGCTGGGGACGCTGGGCCAGCCCTCACCCGCGACGCTCCTGGTGCTTCCAACAGAAAAAGGCCATGGTGAGCCTGGAAGCAGGACAGGTCTCTGCGGGCCAGGACACCACTGGAACCCACCAGAAGCCCATGGGCCCCTGGGTGGATGGGCAGGGCCAAGGGGCCACTTCCCCCTCCTAGGCTGGGAAGAGAGGGAGGCTGCAAGTCCTAGACAGAGGCAGCCTGAGGCCCAGAGCTGCTGGCTGCGGAGGGATCCAGGGATCCAGGGCCTCTTACCTGCCATTCTCTGCTCTTGTCTCCCAGGTCCAGGACAGGTCAGCCTCGCGCCTGGGGCAGCACAGCGGGCTGCGCATCGCCAGCAGCCAGCACGTGTGTCAGGCCCCTTTCACCGATGACCTGTGTGTGGCGGGGGAGTGGTCAAAGGAGCCCACCGCTCCAAAGCCCCCGTACCGGGCGTTCCCCAGCACGCAGAAACCACCGCACGTCCCCCTCAGTCACACACTGGTGGTCAAAGCCCAGATAGAGCCCAGGGGGTCCGCAAATGCCCATCTCACAGCGGAGGAAGTAGGGCCCGTCGGCTTGGCCTGTGTCAGTCGTGACCCAAGGTCAGGGCCGGGCCTGGCACCTGACCTCACCGCTGGGGCGCAACAGAGCCCTGGTCTCCAAACAACACCCCCGCTGGAGCAGTGCTGGCCCTCCAACCATCAGCGCCGCCACAAGGATGCGCGGGGCACAGCCGTGTCCCCGGGGGCCGAGCAGGGCTCAGGGGAGGCCCTGAGAGAAGAGTCTCTGGGGATGCTGGGTCCGCAGCCACGACTGGACGCAGCAGCTGAAGCCGATGACGCTGCAGGGGCACCGGACGCAGCCCTGGCCCCGGCCTCAGCCCCAGCTCCGCAAGTCCCTTCTGCTTCAGCCCCAGCCCCACACCTGTCCTTCCCCGCCCCCGGGATCCTGTACTTCTCCTTCCTCCTCCCCACTCTCTTGCTTTTCTCCACCTTAGTGTCCCTGTACCTCAATAAAATTTAATTGGTTGCCCACTGTGGAATGCACAATTGGCGCCGTGCGAGCTCCCCAGGCCGTGCCCTCCCCACCCCACTCTCCCTGCACCATGGCCCCAATGCCCGGGACCTGGATCCTCTGCAGAGGACACTGGCACATCCCCAGGGGCAGAGCCAAGGGGCCCCGTTTGGACAAACAGCACCAAACGCTGGGAAGGCCAAGGGAAGCCAGGAACAGGGAATGCAATGCTCTGCACCTCCCTGCACACAATGGGAGCCCCCAGCTTCCGGGAGGAGGGGGGCACAGGGAGTGGGTTGGGGGCTTCAACTGAGGGAACAACATCGGTCCAGGGACACACACAAACAACACCTGTCACAGGCTCTGGCCCTGTGCTCAAATACGGCTCACTGACAGACGGATCCCAGCAGGGATGTGCCCACTGCACAGGAGACAGGGGGAGCCTTGTCCAGGACCCCACGTGACCCACACTGCCTGCTGTGCAGGCCACATGGGTGGGTCTCGGCTGGGAAGACGGACACATGATGGAGGATGTCCCCAAGGACAGTGGCTGCTCCTTCCCCGAGCTCCTGGCCTTTCCGGGTCCCTGGCCAGGTCCACCGGGCACCTGGTCTCAGCCATGGGGAGACACTGGCTTCACTCCCATTGGCAGAGGAGGAACCCCCTGAGAGGGAGGCCCCGCCCAGGTCAGGGCTGTGCCGATCCCAGAGGAGGACTCCCCTCCCCACCTGAGCCCGCACTCGGGGACCCTATGGGCCTGTGGCCAAGCAAGAGGGCAGCACAGCAGGGAGCACAGGGATCAGGAAGGCTGGGGCTTTCTCCAACAGTTCCCACCCTGAGGATTTTCTCCTCGAATGCCTCAGGTGTTCTACTAGGGCTGAGGGGTGCCCGTGGAGGAGGAAGCCGGGGCCCCGGAAGGCTGACCTGTGTGTGTTCCTGGGAATGGCCTGCAGCACACCCAGTGACATCCCTGTCCCCCCACAGTCCTTCTGCAACATGTCACGGGTCACCACCATGCTCCGCCCTGCACACCTGCCCAGTGCAACCCAGGCGCAGCCCACCTGGACTTAGTGAGTGGCCTTAGGTGCACGTGACAGGAGCGGCCCTGGTAGTTCCATTGTGCAGCTCTGGCATGGAGAAGCCCAGACAACTGTGCTCCCCACACGGGCCTGCCGCAGGTAGGTGGCCCATGGCAGGGTGCTGAGCTGAGACATCAACATTCAGAACCAGCAGAGGCCATGAGGTCAGGCTCATTGAAGGCGACACCCCAAGGCGAGATCACGACCACCCTTGAGACACTTGGGAAGGCAGGAGGCTCTTCCTGGCAACCACCTGCCACACAGGACGGTACAGCACACGCCTAGCTTCCTGGCCCGCTTTCTACGTCCTGGCTGTGCTAAGCCGAGCTTGACAGCTTGCCTTTGCCCAGTTCCATTCACGTGCTCCTGGGTCAACACATGCAAAAGTGCTTTCCGAAAGCTCAGAGTCATCTCTCCTCCTGAGCATTCTTGCACTGTGCCCAGCTCCTGCCCCACATGCTGACTAGGAGACCCGCTCAGGCCCCTGCGGCTCATCTGCGCTCTCAGGCTTGATGTTCTGCTTTATTCACCCACCCCGCACTTCACAAACACCAGCAAGACCTTCCCCGTGTCACATGCCAACCATGACACAGGACAGGCTTCTCCAGTCCCAGCCTGCCTCCTTCCCATCATTCCTTGCTTCTGCCTGCTTTTCCCCATCGCCCGAGTCCTGCACATCCTCTCCTACTGAGTGTCACCTCCCTACCTGCACGTGCCCTCGGGACACCTCAATTCCACCTAAATCACGAAAAAGCCACCTACAACAGGGATCCTGAGCTCTGATGCAGGTCGGGAAGGTAGACTCGGGCACTTGCTACAACACGGATTCCCCCTTCTCTGATTCAGGGATCCTCAGAGGCAGGACATCCTTTCCCAGGAACCCCTGGAAGGTTTCCCACCACCTAGGCCCACGGGGCTGGCGCTGTGGCCCACAGGGTAAAGCCCCACCTGCAGGGCTGGCATCCCACATCAGAACCCCGGGTCTGGTCCTGGAGCCCTGCTTTCAGTCCAGCTCCCTGCTAACACACCTGGCAGAACAGCACACGTGGACCCAAGAGCTCCGGTCCCCGCCACCTGTGTGCCAGGCCCAGAAGCTGTTCCAGGCTACTGGCCAGGGGCCTTTGAGAGATTAAATCAGCTCATCAGAGTCGTCCTACTGTACCTCTCTCCCTGTCCTTCCCTCCAACTCTGCCTTTCAACTCAAACATGGAGAGGAGAGGAGAGGAGAGGAGAGGAGAGGAGAGGAGAGGAGAGCAGACGGGAGGGGAGGGGAGGGGAGGGGAGGAGAGGAGAGGAGAGGAGAGGGGAGGGGAGGGGAGGGGAGGGGAGGAGAGGAGAGGAGAGGAGAGGGGAGGGGAGGGGAGGGGAGGGGAGGAGAGGAGAGGAGACCTCCCGGGCCGGCACTGTGGCACAGTAGGTTGTACATCCGCCTATGACAGCGATATACTCTATGGGCGCCAGTTGCGTCCCAGCTGCTCCACTTCTGATTCAGCTCTCTGCTAAGACACGAGAAGGCAGTGGAACATGGGCCATGTACTTGACCCCTTATCCACGTGGTAGACCCAGAAGAAGCTCCTGGCTCCTGGCTTTGGATCAGCTCAGCACCGGCTGTTGTGGCCATTTGGGGAGTGAACCATTCGATCAAAGACCTCTCTGCCTCTCTTTCTCCCTCTCTGTCTCCCTCCCTCTCTCTCTCTCTCTCTCTCTCTCTCTCTCTCTCTCTCCTACTTCCCCTTTCTCTCCTGTAACTCTGCCAGTGAAGTAAAGAAATCAAGCTTTACAACTACACAAAACACCTGAGCCCAAACTTAGATGAAAGTGGCTGAACTCCTGGGTCGGCAGTGTAGAGTAGTAGGTTCAGCCTCCACCTGCCAAGCCAGCATCTCATATGGGCACTGGCTTGTGTGCTGGCTGCTCCACTTCCATCCAGCTCCCTGGTGATGGCCTGGGAAAGCAGTGAGGATGACCCAAGTCCTTGAAATCCTGCACCCACACGGGAGACCTGGTAGGAGCTCTCGGCTCCTGGCCTCCGATGAGCCCATTGGAGGACACTGTGGCCATTCGGGGATTGAACCAGCACGTGGAAGACCTCTCTGTCTCTCCCTCTCTGTGTCTCACTCGACTTCTCAGACAAAGAAAGAAAGCAGGATACAAAGCACACCAGCAGCTGAACTCCTCCCAGAAACTTTTCACAGAAGGTCTTTGCTCTAGAGAGTACACCCAAAGAGCATCTTTTCAGGCTCCGCATGGGGCACAGGAGAGCTCCCCACAGGGAAGGGGCACGGGCCACTGCCATCTAAACCACTCGACATCGCCAGTGCTGTACCAAGCCCAGCACATGAGCCTGTCCCCCTCATCTTTCAGGGAAGGACATTCCCACAGCAGGGAATTAGCCATTAGCTAACAGGAAGGACACTCACACCATGTGTCCCCACGATGTCCATCTACTCCCCAGACATTCATCACTTCACCACGCCCAACACCACTCCTGCTCTCTCCCCACGCCCCTGGACAAACCCAACACGCAACAGCCCCGGTGTCTAGGGTCTCCTTAGGATGCTGGATGGAAACACAATCTCACACATGGGACCTATCCCGTCTGGCTCCTCACACTGACCTCCCTCAGGGTCATTTCAGGCCCAGACCCCAGAGATGGCTGGCACGATCCCTAGCAGCCCTGGGGGACCATCAGCAAGTGCACGGGGACGGTAGTCATCACCCTGGGCCTCAGAGAGCCGGCCCTGATCCCAACTCCCCTGGGCGTCTGACTGAGCTTCAAGAACCACTGTGCACTGCTAAAGCCCCAGGTCCTGCAGGACCGTAAGGACCACCCCACGACTCCTCTGGGCTGCGGGCCAGAGCTACGAGCACTCGCGTCTCCACTGACCATCAGCTCCCTAGAGCAGACAGCCCCAGGTGCACACGGGGCAACTGAGTCTGGGCGGTCGCAGCCTCGCTTGGGCTTGGACAGAGAGCAACCACGCTCCAGGTGCCTGTGGCTGGGAGGAGCCCCACTTCAGGGGCTGGGACAGGGCTCCCAATGCACAGGGAGCGGCTCCCGGGCGGTCTCAGGGTGTGATGGGAGCTATTGCTCCTCAGGGTCCACATCTGGGCAGCTGAGGGCGCCGCCAGCTTCACTGGAACACGATCCCCAGGCACCAGACGGGAGGCTGGGGCGTCCTGACAGGGACAATGACCATGCAGAGTGAGGAGCCCTCGAGCACGGGCCAACAGGTCTAGCCCAGCTCTGACAAAGGCTGGACCCACACCTGCTGAGGCAGGCGCAGGCTTCCCCCTCTTGGTGCTATGGGGCACAGTGTGCACAGGGCATGGCTTAGAAGTGCAGCAGGCAGCGCCCGCTGGGATGCGGCAGCCATCTTGTGTGAGAGGAGGGGGCTCCCTGGAGGAGCCACAGGAAGTGACCTCACCTGGAGACCTGGGGGGCGCGGCAACAACCCCAACATTCCAGAGTCCAGTCTGAACCAGCTCACTAGCAGAGAGTCTCGCAGGAAGATGTTCCTGACTTGTATCCCGCGATGCCAAAGCCCAGGCCCCAAGAAAACCTGCTGTGGCCGCCTCGCCCAGTGCTGGGGACGCTGGGCCAGCCCTCACCCGCGACGCTCCTGGGGCTTCCAACAGAAAAAGGCCATGGTGAGCCTGGAAGCAGGACAGGTCTCTGCGGGCCAGGACACCACTGGGAACCCACCAGAAGCCCATGGGCCCCTGGGTGGATGGGCAGGGCCAAGGGGCCACTTCCCCCTCCTAGGCTGGGAAGAGAGGGAGGCTGCAAGTCCTAGGCAGAGGCAGCCTGAGGCCCAGAGCTGCTGGCTGCGGAGGGATCCAGGGATCCAGGGCCTCTTACCTGCCATTCTCTGCTCTTGTCTCCCAGGTCCAGGACAGGTCAGCCTCGCGCCTGGGGCAGCACAGCGGGCTGCGCATCGCCAGCAGCCTGCACGTGTGGCAGGCCCCTTTCACCGATGACCTGTGTGTGGTGGGGGAGTGGTCAAAGGAGCCCACCGCTCCAAAGCCCCCGTACCGGGCGTTCCCCAGCACGCAGAAACCACCGCACGTCCCCCTCAGTCACACACTGGTGGTCAAAGCCCAGATAGAGCCCAGGGGGTCCGCAAATGCCCATCTCACAGCGGAGGAAGTAGGGCCCGTCGGCTTGGCCTGTGTCAGTCGTGACCCAAGGTCAGGGCCGGGCCTGGCACCTGACCTCACCGCTGGGGCGCAACAGAGCCCTGGTCTCCAAACAACACCCCCGCTGGAGCAGTGCTGGCCCTCCAACCATCAGCGCCGCCACAAGGATGCGCGGGGCACAGCCGTGTCCCCGGGGGCCGAGCAGGGCTCAGGGGAGGCCCTGAGAGAAGAGTCTCTGGGGATGGTGGGTCCGCAGCCACGACTGCACGCAGCAGCTGAAGCCGACGACGCTGCAGGGGCACCGGACGCAGCCCTGGCCCCGGCCTCAGCCCCAGCTCCAGCTCCGCAAGTCCCTTCTGCTTCAGCCCCAGCCCCACACCTGTCCTTCCCCGCCCCCGGGATCCTGTACTTCTCCTTCCTCCTCCCCACTCTCTTGCTTTTCTCCACCTTAGTGTCCCTGTACCTCAATAAAATTTAATTGGTTGCCCACTGTGGAATGCACAATTGGCGCCGTGCGAGCTCCCCAGGCCGTGCCCTCCCCACCCCACTCTCCCTGCACCATGGCCCCAATGCCCGGGACCTGGATCCTCTGCAGAGGACACTGGCACATCCCCAGGGGCAGAGCCAAGGGGCCCCGTTTGGACAAACAGCACCAAACGCTGGGAAGGCTAAGGCAAGCCAGGAACAGGGAATGCAATGCTCTGCACCTCCCTGCACACAATGGGAGCCCCCAGCTTCCGGGAGGAGGGGGGCACAGGGAGTGGGTTGGGGGCTTCAACTGAGGGAACAACATCGGTCCGGGGACACACACAAACAACACCTGTCACAGGCTCTGGCCCTGTGCTCAAATACGGCTCACTGACAGACGGATCCCAGCAGGGATGTGCCCACTGCACAGGAGACGGGGGAGCCTTGTCCAGGACCCCACGTGACCCACACTGCCTGCTGTGCAGGCCACATGGGTGGGTCTCGGCTGGGAAGACGGACACATGATGGAGGATGTCCCCAAGGACAGTGGCTGCTCCTTCCCCGAGCTCCTGGCCTTTCCGGGTCCCTGGCCAGGTCCACCGGGCACCTGGTCTCAGCCATGGGGAGACACTGGCTTCACTCCCATTGGCAGAGGAGGAACCCCCTGAGAGGGAGGCCCCGCCCAGGTCAGGGCTGTGCCGATCCCAGAGGAGGA
The DNA here is from genome assembly GCF_033115175.1 of Lepus europaeus. NCBI lineage: Eukaryota > Metazoa > Chordata > Mammalia > Lagomorpha > Leporidae > Lepus > Lepus europaeus. The sequence continues at coordinate 21,887,558 of NC_084846.1, forward strand.
CTCCCCTCCCCACCTGAGCCCGCACTCGGGGACCCTATGGGCCTGTGGCCAAGCAAGAGGGCAGCACAGCAGGGAGCACAGGGATCAGGAAGGCTGGGGCTTTCTCCAACAGTTCCCACCCTGAGGATTTTCTCATCGAATGCCTCAGGTGTTCTACTAGGGCTGAGGGGTGCCCGTGGAGGAGGAAGCCGGGGCCCCGGAAGGCTGACCTGTGTGTGTTCCTGGGAATGGCCTGCAGCACACCCAGTGACATCCCTGTCCCCCCACAGTCCTTCTGCAACATGTCACGGGTCACCACCATGCTCCGCCCTGCACACCTGCCCAGTGCAACCCAGGCGCAGCCCACCTGGACTTAGTGAGTGGCCTTAGGTGCACGTGACAGGAGCGGCCCTGGTAGTTCCATTGTGCAGCTCTGGCATGGAGAAGCCCAGACAACTGTGCTCCCCACACGGGCCTGCCGCAGGTAGGTGGCCCATGGCAGGGTGCTGAGCTGAGACATCAACATTCAGAACCAGCAGAGGCCATGAGGTCAGGCTCATTGAAGGCGACACCCCAAGGCGAGATCACGACCACCCTTGAGACACTTGGGAAGGCAGGAGGCTCTTCCTGGCAACCACCTGCCACACAGGACGGTACAGCACACGCCTAGCTTCCTGGCCCGCTTTCTACGTCCTGGCTGTGCTAAGCCGAGCTTGACAGCTTGCCTTTGCCCAGTTCCATTCACGTGCTCCTGGGTCAACACATGCAAAAGTGCTTTCCGAAAGCTCAGAGTCATCTCTCCTCCTGAGCATTCTTGCACTGTGCCCAGCTCCTGCCCCACATGCTGACTAGGAGACCCGCTCAGGCCCCTGCGGCTCATCTGCGCTCTCAGGCTTGATGTTCTGCTTTATTCACCCACCCCGCACTTCACAAACACCAGCAAGACCTTCCCCGTGTCACATGCCAACCATGACACAGGACAGGCTTCTCCAGTCCCAGCCTGCCTCCTTCCCATCATTCCTTGCTTCTGCCTGCTTTTCCCCATCGCCCGAGTCCTGCACATCCTCTCCTACTGAGTGTCACCTCCCTACCTGCACGTGCCCTCGGGACACCTCAATTCCACCTAAATCACGAAAAAGCCACCTACAACAGGGATCCTGAGCTCTGATGCAGGTCGGGAAGGTAGACTCGGGCACTTGCTACAACACGGATTCCCCCTTCTCTGATTCAGGGATCCTCAGAGGCAGGACATCCTTTCCCAGGAACCCCTGGAAGGTTTCCCACCACCTAGGCCCACGGGGCTGGCGCTGTGGCCCACAGGGTAAAGCCCCACCTGCAGGGCTGGCATCCCACATCAGAACCCCGGGTCTGGTCCTGGAGCCCTGCTTTCAGTCCAGCTCCCTGCTAACACACCTGGCAGAACAGCACACGTGGACCCAAGAGCTCCGGTCCCCGCCACCTGTGTGCCAGGCCCAGAAGCTGTTCCAGGCTACTGGCCAGGGGCCTTTGAGAGATTAAATCAGCTCATCAGAGTCGTCCTACTGTACCTCTCTCCCTGTCCTTCCCTCCAACTCTGCCTTTCAACTCAAACATGGAGAGGAGAGGAGAGGAGAGGAGAGGAGAGGAGAGGAGAGGAGAGGGGAGGAGAGGAGAGGGGAGGGGAGGGGAGGGGAGGGGAGGGGAGGGGAGGGGAGGGGAGGGGAGGAGAGGAGAGGAGAGGAGAGGAGAGGAGAGGAGAGGAGAGGAGACCTCCCGGGCCGGCACTGTGGCACAGTAGGTTGTACATCCGCCTATGACAGCGATATACTCTATGGGCGCCAGTTGCGTCCCAGCTGCTCCACTTCTGATTCAGCTCTCTGCTAAGACACGAGAAGGCAGTGGAACATGGGCCATGTACTTGACCCCTTATCCACGTGGTAGACCCAGAAGAAGCTCCTGGCTCCTGGCTTTGGATCAGCTCAGCACCAGCTGTTGTGGCCATTTGGGGAGTGAACCATTCGATCAAAGACCTCTCTGCCTCTGTTTCTCCCTCTCTTTCTCCCTCTCTGTCTCCCTCCCTCCCTCCCTCTCTCTCTCTCTCTCTCTCTCTCTCCTACTTCCCCTTTCTCTCCTGTAACTCTGCCAGTGAAGTAAAGAAATCAAGCTTTACAACTACACAAAACACCTGAGCCCAAACTTAGATGAAAGTGGCTGAACTCCTGGGTCGGCAGTGTAGAGTAGTAGGTTCAGCCTCCACCTGCCAAGCCAGCATCTCATATGGGCACTGGCTTGTGTGCTGGCTGCTCCACTTCCATCCAGCTCCCTGGTGATGGCCTGGGAAAGCAGTGAGGATGACCCAAGTCCTTGGAATCCTGCACCCACACGGGAGACCTGGTAGGAGCTCTCGGCTCCTGGCCTCCGATGAGCCCATTGGAGGACACTGTGGCCATTCGGGGATTGAACCAGCACGTGGAAGACCTCTCTGTCTCTCCCTCTCTGTGTCTCACTCGACTTCTCAGACAAAGAAAGAAAGCAGGATACAAAGCACACCAGCAGCTGAACTCCTCCCAGAAACTTTTCACATAAGCTCTTTGCTCTAGAGAGTACACCCAAAGAGCATCTTTTCAGGCTCCGCATGGGGCACAGGCGAGCTCCCCACAGGGAAGGGGCACGGGCCACTGCCATCTAAACCACTCGACATCGCCAGTGCTGTACCAAGCCCAGCACATGAGCCTGTCCCCCTCATCTTTCAGGGAAGGACATTCCCACAGCAGGGAATTAGCCATTAGCTAACAGGAAGGACACTCACACCATGTGTCCCCACGATGTCCATCTACTCCCCAGACATTCATCACTTCACCACGCCCAACACCACTCCTGCTCTCTCCCCACGCCCCTGGACAAACCCAACACGCAACAGCCCCGGTGTCTAGGGTCTCCTCAGGATGCTGGATGGAAACACAATCTCACACATGGGACCTATCCCGTCTGGCTCCTCACACTGACCTCCCTCAGGGTCATTTCAGGCCCAGACCCCAGAGATGGCTGGCACGATCCCTAGCAGCCCTGGGGGACCATCAGCAAGTGCACGGGGACGATAGTCATCACCCTGGGCCTCAGAGAGCCGGCCCTGATCCCAACTCCCCTGGGCGTCTGACTGAGCTTCAAGAACCACTGTGCACTGCTAAAGCCCCAGGTCCTGCAGGACCGTAAGGACCACCCCACGACTCCTCCGGGCTGCGGGCCGGAGCTACGAGCACTCGCGTCTCCACTGACCATCAGCTCCCTAGAGCAGACAGCCCCAGGTGCACACGGGGCAACTGAGTCTGGGCGGTCGCAGCCTCGCTTGGGCTTGGACAGAGAGCAACCACGCTCCAGGTGCCTGTGGCTGGGAGGAGCCCCACTTCAGGGGCTGGGACAGGGCTCCCAATGCACAGGGAGCGGCTCCCGGGCCGTCTCAGGGTGTGATGGGAGCTATTGCTCCTCAGGGTCCACATCTGGGCAGCTGAGGGCGCCGCCAGCTTCACTGGAACACGATCCCCAGGCACCAGACTGGAGGCTGGGGCGTCCTGACAGGGACAATGACCATGCAGAGTGAGGAGCCCTCGAGCACGGGCCAACAGGTCTAGCCCAGCTCTGACAAAGGCTGGACCCACACCTGCTGAGGCAGGCGCAGGCTTCCCCCTCTTGGTGCTATGGGGCACAGTGTGCACAGGGCATGGCTTAGAAGTGCAGCAGGCAGCGCCCGCTGGGATGCGGCAGCCATCTTGTGTGAGAGGAGGGGGCTCCCTGGAGGAGCCACAGGAAGTGACCTCACCTGGAGACCTGCGGGGCGCGGCAACAACCCCAACATTCCAGAGTCCAGTCTGAACCAGCTCACTAGCAGAGAGTCTCGCAGGAAGATGTTCCTGACTTGTATCCCGCGATGCCAAAGCCCAGGCCCCAAGAAAACCTGCTGTGGCCGCCTCGCCCAGTGCTGGGGACGCTGGGCCAGCCCTCACCCGCGACGCTCCTGGTGCTTCCAACAGAAAAAGGCCATGGTGAGCCTGGAAGCAGGACAGGTCTCTGCGGGCCAGGACACCACTGGGAACCCACCAGAAGCCCATGGGCCCCTGGGTGGATGGGCAGGGCCAAGGGGCCACTTCCCCCTCCTAGGCTGGGAAGAGAGGGAGGCTGCAAGTCCTAGGCAGAGGCAGCCTGAGGCCCAGAGCTGCTGGCTGCGGAGGGATCCAGGGATCCAGGGCCTCTTACCTGCCATTCTCTGCTCTTGTCTCCCAGGTCCAGGACAGGTCAGCCTCGCGCCTGGGGCAGCACAGCGGGCTGCGCATCGCCAGCAGCCAGCACGTGTGTCAGGCCCCTTTCACCGATGACCTGTGTGTGGCGGGGGAGTGGTCAAAGGAGCCCACCGCTCCAAAGCCCCCGTACCGGGCGTTCCCCAGCACGCAGAAACCACCGCACGTCCCCCTCAGTCACACACTGGTGGTCAAAGCCCAGATAGAGCCCAGGGGGTCCGCAAATGCCCATCTCACAGCGGAGGAAGTAGGGCCCGTCGGCTTGGCCTGTGTCAGTCGTGACCCAAGGTCAGGGCCGGGCCTGGCACCTGACCTCACCGCTGGGGCGCAACAGAGCCCTGGTCTCCAAACAACACCCCCGCTGGAGCAGTGCTGGCCCTCCAACCATCAGCGCCGCCACAAGGATGCGCGGGGCACAGCCGTGTCCCCGGGGGCCGAGCAGGGCTCAGGGGAGGCCCTGAGAGAAGAGTCTCTGGGGATGGTGGGTCCGCAGCCACGACTGGACGCAGCAGCTGAAGCCGACGACGCTGCAGGGGCACCGGACGCAGCCCTGGCCCCGGCCTCAGCCCCAGCTCCGCAAGTCCCTTCTGCTTCAGCCCCAGCCCCACACCTGTCCTTCCCCGCCCCCGGGATCCTGTACTTCTCCTTCCTCCTCCCCACTCTCTTGCTTTTCTCCACCTTAGTGTCCCTGTACCTCAATAAAATTTAATTGGTTGCCCACTGTGGAATGCACAATTGGCGCCGTGCGAGCTCCCCAGGCCGTGCCCTCCCCACCCCACTCTCCCTGCACCATGGCCCCAATGCCCGGGACCTGGATCCTCTGCAGAGGACACTGGCACATCCCCAGGGGCAGAGCCAAGGGGCCCCGTTTGGACAAACAGCACCAAACGCTGGGAAGGCCAAGGGAAGCCAGGAACAGGGAATGCAATGCTCTGCACCTCCCTGCACACAATGGGAGCCCCCAGCTTCCGGGAGGAGGGGGGCACAGGGAGTGGGTTGGGGGCTTCAACTGAGGGAACAACATCGGTCCAGGGACACACACAAACAACACCTGTCCCAGGCTCTGGCCCTGTGCTCAAATACGGCTCACTGACAGACGGATCCCAGCAGGGATGTGCCCACTGCACAGGAGACGGGGGAGCCTTGTCCAGGACCCCACGTGACCCACACTGCCTGCTGTGCAGGCCACATGGGGGGGTCTCGGCTGGGAAGACGGACACATGATGGAGGATGTCCCCAAGGACAGTGGCTGCTCCTTCCCCGAGCTCCTGGCCTTTCCGGGTCCCTGGCCAGGTCCACCGGGCACCTGGTCTCAGCCATGGGGAGACACTGGCTTCACTCCCATTGGCAGAGGAGGAACCCCCTGAGAGGGAGGCCCCGCCCAGGTCAGGGCTGTGCCGATCCCAGAGGAGGACTCCCCTCCCCACCTGAGCCCGCACTCGGGGACCCTATGGGCCTGTGGCCAAGCAAGAGGGCAGCACAGCAGGGAGCACAGGGATCAGGAAGGCTGGGACTTTCTCCAACAGTTCCCACCCTGAGGATTTTCTCATCGAATGCCTCAGGTGTTCTACTAGGGCTGAGGGGTGCCCGTGGAGGAGGAAGCCGGGGCCCCGGAAGGCTGACCTGTGTGTGTTCCTGGGAATGGCCTGCAGCACACCCAGTGACATCCCTGTCCCCCCACAGTCCTTCTGCAACATGTCACGGGTCACCACCATGCTCCGCCCTGCACACCTGCCCAGTGCAACCCAGGCGCAGCCCACCTGGACTTAGTGAGTGGCCTTAGGTGCACGTGACAGGAGCGGCCCTGGTAGTTCCATTGTGCAGCTCTGGCATGGAGAAGCCCAGACAACTGTGCTCCCCACACGGGCCTGCCGCAGGTAGGTGGCCCATGGCAGGGTGCTGAGCTGAGACATCAACATTCAGAACCAGCAGAGGCCATGAGGTCAGGCTCATTGAAGGCGACACCCCAAGGCGAGATCACGACCACCCTTGAGACACTTGGGAAGGCAGGAGGCTCTTCCTGGCAACCACCTGCCACACAGGACGGTACAGCACACGCCTAGCTTCCTGGCCCGCTTTCTACGTCCTGGCTGTGCTAAGCCGAGCTTGACAGCTTGCCTTTGCCCAGTTCCATTCACGTGCTCCTGGGTCAACACATGCAAAAGTGCTTTCCGAAAGCTCAGAGTCATCTCTCCTCCTGAGCATTCTTGCACTGTGCCCAGCTCCTGCCCCACATGCTGACTAGGAGACCCGCTCAGGCCCCTGCGGCTCATCTGCGCTCTCAGGCTTGATGTTCTGCTTTATTCACCCACCCCGCACTTCACAAACACCAGCAAGACCTTCCCCGTGTCACATGCCAACCATGACACAGGACAGGCTTCTCCAGTCCCAGCCTGCCTCCTTCCCATCATTCCTTGCTTCTGCCTGCTTTTCCCCATCGCCCGAGTCCTGCACATCCTCTCCTACTGAGTGTCACCTCCCTACCTGCACGTGCCCTCGGGACACCTCAATTCCACCTAAATCACGAAAAAGCCACCTACAACAGGGATCCTGAGCTCTGATGCAGGTCGGGAAGGTAGACTCGGGCACTTGCTACAACACGGATTCCCCCTTCTCTGATTCAGGGATCCTCAGAGGCAGGACATCCTTTCCCAGGAACCCCTGGAAGGTTTCCCACCACCTAGGCCCACGGGGCTGGCGCTGTGGCCCACAGGGTAAAGCCCCACCTGCAGGGCTGGCATCCCACATCAGAACCCCGGGTCTGGTCCTGGAGCCCTGCTTTCAGTCCAGCTCCCTGCTAACACACCTGGCAGAACAGCACACGTGGACCCAAGAGCTCCGGTCCCCGCCACCTGTGTGCCAGGCCCAGAAGCTGTTCCAGGCTACTGGCCAGGGGCCTTTGAGAGATTAAATCAGCTCATCAGAGTCGTCCTACTGTACCTCTCTCCCTGTCCTTCCCTCCAACTCTGCCTTTCAACTCAAACATGGAGAGGAGAGGAGAGGGGAGGGGAGGGGAGGGGAGGAGAGGAGAGGAGAGGAGAGGAGAGGAGAGGAGAGGAGAGGAGAGGAGAGGAGAGGAGAGGAGAGGAGAGGAGAGGAGACCTCCTGGGCCGGCACTGTGGCACAGTAGGTTGTACATCCGCCTATGACAGCGATATACTCTATGGGCGCCAGTTGCGTCCCAGCTGCTCCACTTCTGATTCAGCTCTCTGCTAAGACACGAGAAGGCAGTGGAACATGGGTCATGTACTTGACCCCTTATCCACATGGTAGACCCAGAAGAAGCTCCTGGCTCCTGGCTTTGGATCAGCTCAGCACCGGCTGTTGTGGCCATTTGGGGAGTGAACCATTCGATCAAAGACCTCTCTGCCTCTCTTTCTCCTTCTCCCTCTCTGTCTCCCTCCCTCCCTCCCTCCCTCTCTCTCTCTCTCTCTCTCTCTCTCTCTCTCCTACTTCCCCTTTCTCTCCTGTAACTCTGCCAGTGAAGTAAAGAAATCAAGCTTTACAACTACACAAAACACCTGAGCCCAAACTTAGGTGAAAGTGGCTGAACTCCTGGGTCGGCAGTGTAGAGTAGTAGGTTCAGCCTCCACCTGCCAAGCCAGCATCTCATATGGGCACTGGCTTGTGTGCTGGCTGCTCCACTTCCATCCAGCTCCCTGGTGATGGCCTGGGAAAGCAGTGAGGATGACCCAAGTCCTTGGAATCCTGCACCCACACGGGAGACCTGGTAGGAGCTCTTGGCTCCTGGCCTCCGATGAGCCCATTGGAGGACACTGTGGCCATTCGGGGATTGAACCAGCACGTGGAAGACCTCTCTGTCTCTCCCTCTCTGTGTCTCACTCGACTTCTCAGACAAAGAAAGAAAACAGTAGACAAAACACACCAGCAGCTGAACTCCTCCCAGAAACTTTTCACAGAAGGTCTTTGCTCTAGAGAGTACACCCAAAGAGCATCTTTTCAGGCTCCGCATGGGGGACAGGAGAGCTCCCCACAGGGAAGGGGCACGGGCCACTGCCATCTAAACCACTCGACATCGCCAGTGCTGTACCAAGCCCAGCACATGAGCCTGTCCCCCTCATCTTTCAGGGAAGGACATTCCCACAGCAGGGAATTAGCCATTAGCTAACAGGAAGGACACTCACACCATGTGTCCCCACGATGTCCATCTACTCCCCAGACATTCATCACTTCACCACGCCCAACACCACTCCTGGTCTCTCCCCACGCCCCTGGACAAACCCAACACGCAACAGCCCCCGTGTCTAGGGTCTCCTCAGGATGCTGGATGGAAACACAATCTCACACATGGGACCTATCCCGTCTGGCTCCTCACACTGACCTCCCTCAGGGTCATTTCAGGCCCAGACCCCAGAGATGGCTGGCACGATCCCTAGCAGCCCTGGGGGACAATCAGCAAGTGCACAGGGACGGTAGTCATCACCCTGGTCCTCAGAGAGCCGGCCCTGATCCCAACTCCCCTGGGCGTCTGCCTGAGCTTCAAGAACCACTGTGCACTGCTAAAGCCCCAGGTCCTGCAGGACCGTAAGGACCACCCCACGACTCCTCTGGGCTGCGGGCCAGAGCTACGAGCACTCGCGTCTCCACTGACCATCAGCTCCCTAGAGCAGACAGCCCCAGGTGCACACGGGGCCACTGAGTCTGGGCGGTCGCAGCCTCGCTTGGGCTTGGACAGAGAGCAACCACGCTCCAGGTGCCTGTGGCTGGGAGGAGCCCCACTTCAGGGGCTGGGACAGGGCTCCCAATGCACAGGGAGCGGCTCCCGGGCGGTCTCAGGCTGTGATGGGAGCTATTGCTCCTCAGGGTCCACATCTGGGCAGCTGAGGGCGCCAGCTTCACTGGAACACGATCCCCAGGCACCAGACTGGAGGCTGGGGCGTCCTGACAGGGACAATGGCCATGCAGGGGGAGGAGCCCTCGAGCACGGGCCAACAGGTCTAGCCCAGCTCTGACAAAGGCTGGACCCACACCTGCTGAGGCAGGCGCAGGCTTCCCCCTCTTGGTGCTATGGGGCACAGTGTGCACAGGGCATGGCTTCGAAGTGCAGCAGGCAGCGCCCGCTGGGATTCGGCAGCCATCTTGTGTGAGAGGAGGGGGCTCCCTTGAGGAGCCACAGGAAGTGACCTCACCTGGAGACCTGGGGGGCGCGGCAACAACCCCAACATTCCAGAGTCCAGTCTGAACCAGCTCACTAGCAGAGAGTCTCGCAGGAAGATGTTCCTGACTTGTATCCCGCGATGCCAAAGCCCAGGCCCCAAGAAAACCTGCTGTGGCCGCCTCGCCCAATGCTGGGGACGCTGGGCCAGCCCTCACCCGCGACGCTCCTGGTGCTTCCAACAGAAAAAGGCCATGGTGAGCCTGGAAGCAGGACAGGTCTCTGCGGGCCAGGACACCACTGGGAACCCACCAGAAGCCCATGGGCCCCTGGGTGGATGGGCAGGGCCAAGGGGCCACTTCCCCCTCCTAGGCTGGGAAGAGAGGGAGGCTGCAAGTCCTAGGCAGAGGCAGCCTGAGGCCCAGAGCTGCTGGCTGCGGAGGGATCCAGGGATCCAGGGCCTCTTACCTGCCATTCTCTGCTCTTGTCTCCCAGGTCCAGGACAGGTCAGCCTCGCGCCTGGGGCAGCACAGCGGGCTGCGCATCGCCAGCAGCCTGCACGTGTGGCAGGCCCCTTTCACCGATGACCTGTGTGTGGTGGGGGAGTGGTCAAAGGAGCCCAGCGCTCCCAAGCCCCCGTACCGGGCGTTCCCCAGCACGCAGAAACCACCGCACGTCCCCCTCAGTCACACACTGGTGGTCAAAGCCCAGATAGAGCCCAGGGGGTCCGCAAATGCCCATCTCACAGCGGAGGAAGTAGGGCCCGTCGACTTGGCCTGTGTCAGTCCTGACCCAAGGTCAGGGCCGGGCCTGGCACCTGACCTCACCGCTGGGGAGCAACAGAGCCCTGGTCTCCAAACAACACCCCCGCTGGAGCAGTGCTGGCCCTCCAACGATCAGCGCCGCCACAAGGATGCGCGGGGCACAGCCGTGTCCCCGGGGGCCGAGCAGGGCTCAGGGGAGGCCCTGAGACAAGAGTCTCTGGGGATGCTGGGTCCGCAGCCATGACTGCACGCAGCAGCTGAAGCCGACGACGCCGCAGGGGCACCGGACGCAGCACTGGCCCCAGCCTCAGCCCCAGCTCCGCAAGTCCCTTCTGCTTCAGCCCCAGCCCCACACCTGTCCTTCCCCGCCCCCGGGATCCTGTACTTCTCCTTCCTCCTCCCCACTCTCTTGCTTTTCTCCACCTTAGTGTCCCTGTACCTCAATAAAATTTAATTGGTTGCCCACTGTGGAATGCACACTTGGCACCGTGCGAGCTCCCCAGGCCGTGCCCTCCCCACCCCACTCTCCCTGCACCATGGCCCCAATGCCCGGGACCTGGATCCTCTGCAGAGGACACTGGCACATCCCCAGGGGCAGAGCCAAGGGGCCCCGTTTGGACAAACAGCACCAAACGCTAGGAAGGCCAAGGCAAGCCAGGAACAGGGAATGCAATGCTCTGCACCTCCCTGCACACAATGGGAGCCCCCAGCTTCCGGGAGGAGGGGGGCACAGGGAGTGGGTTGGGGGCTTCAACTGAGGGAACAACATCGGTCCAGGGACACACACAAACAACACCTGTCCCAGGCTCTGGCCCTGTGCTCAAATACGGCTCACTGACAGACGGATCCCAGCAGGGATGTGCTCACTGCACAGGACACAGGGGGAGCCTTGTCCAGGACCCCACGTGACCCACACTGCCTGCTGTGCAGGCCACATGGGTGGGTCTCGGCTGGGAAGACGGACACATGATGGAGGATGTCCCCAAGGACAGTGGCTGCTCCTTCCCCGAGCTCCTGGCCTTTCCGGGTCCCTGGCCAGGTCCACCGGGCACCTGGTCTCAGCCATGGGGAGACACTGGCTTCACTCCCATTGGCAGAGGAGGAACCCCCTGAGAGGGAGGCCCCGCCCAGGTCAGGGCTGTGCCGATCCCAGAGGAGGACTCCCCTCCCCACCTGAGCCCGCACTCGGGGACCCTATGGGCCTGTGGGCAAGCAAGAGGGCAGCACAGCAGGGAGCACAGGGATCAGGAAGGCTGCGACTTTCTCCAACAGTTCCCACCCTGAGGATTTTCTCCTCGAATGCCTCAGGTGTTCTACTAGGGCTGAGGGGTGCCCGTGGAGGAGGAAGCCGGGGCCCCGGAAGGCTGACCTGTGTGTGTTCCTGGGAATGGCCTGCAGCACACCCAGTGACATCCCTGTCCCCCCACAGTCCTTCTGCAACATGTCATGGGTCACCACCATGCTCCGCCCTGCACACCTGCCCAGTGCAACCCAGGCGCAGCCCACCTGGACTTAGTGAGTGGCCTTAGGTGCACGTGACAGCAGCGTCCCTGGGAGTTCCATTGTGCAGCTCTGGCATGGAGAAGACCAGACAACTGTGCTCCCCACACGGGCCTGCCGCAGGTAGGTGGCCCATGGCAGGGTGCTGAGCTGAGACATCAACATTCAGAACCAGCAGAGGACATGAGGTCAGGCTCATTGCAGGCCTACACCCCAAGGCGAGATCCCAACCACCCTTGGGGCAGTGGAACCCTTATCCACATGGTAGACCCAGAAGTAGCTCCTGGCTCCTGGCTTATCATCAGCTCAGCACCGGCTGTTGTGGCCATTTGGGGAGTGAACCATTCAATCAAAGACCTCTCTGCCTCTCTTTCTCCCTCTCTGTCTCCCTATCTCTCTCTCTCTGTCTCTCTCTCTTTCCTTCTTCCCATTTTCTCTCCTCTAACTCTGCCCGTGAAGTAAATAAATCAAGCTTTACAACCACAAAGACACCTGAGTCCATACTTAGATGAAAGTGTCTGAACTCCTGGGTCGGCAGTATAGAGTAGTAGGTTAAGCCTCCACCTGCCAAGCCAGCATCTCATATGGGCACTGGCTTGTGTGCTGGATGCTCCACTTTCATCCAGCTCCCTGGTGATGGCCTGGTAAAGCAGTGAGGATGACCCAAGTCCTTGGACCTCTGCCACCATGCAGGAGACCTGGTAGAAGCTCTTGGCTCCTGGCCGATGGTTCATTCCCCATTTGGTTGCAACTCTGGAGCCCTGCCAATATAAAGCCAGGAACCAGAAACTTCCTCTGGGTCACCCATGCTGGTGCAGGGACCCAAGGAACTAGGCCATCCTGTACAGCTTTCCCACACCATAGCAGATAGCTGGATCTGAAATGGAAAGCCAGTTCTCGAACCAGCGCCCACATGGGATGCCAGCGCTTCAGGCCAGGATATCAACTCGCTGTGCCACAGTGCTGGCCTCTGAAATAGACATTTCTTAAAGTAAACCATGTCAGTGGTTCTCCTGTTCCACGGCACTCAAGGGAACTACAGATAATGCGAAATACTGGACAGAGTGCTGATCACTAAACTCATAGAGATACAAAGCAAAACCACAGTAGAATACCAAACGATAACAAGTGAGGATGTTGTATAGAGAAGGGAACACTTGGCACTCTGTGGGTGGGAATGTAGATGTGGTAAAGAGTAAGGAAGTTGCTCAATAAACAGAAACTAGAACTACCATCCAGTCCAGCAACCCCACTACCAGTGTACAATAAAGGGGAAGGAAGTCAGTCTGTGGAAGAGAGATCTGTGCCCCCAATTTTACTACAGTCCTGTTCTCAGTTGCTAAGGAATGCAAACAACCTACACTTCCATCCACCATGGATGGAAAAAGAAAAAAAGGGGTACGTGTACACATAGGAATACTACTCGGCTACAAAAAAGGTTGAAATCCTGTCATTTGTGGTAACATGGGAGGATCTGGAAATCACTTGGTTAAGTGAAATAAACCAAGCACAGAAAGACAAACACCACATGACCTCACTCACCCGTGGAATCTGCAAAGTGGTGATGCCCTGAAAGCTCAGAGCACAACGGCAGTTGTCAGAGGCCGGGAAGCAGGGATGAGGACAGTGGGCAGAGATGGACTAGTGTGAGTCACAGCTGATGCACTAGGAATCTCTGTGCTTCTGCTGCACGGGAGGGGACTGCACGGGAGAGGACATGCTGATGCCCTGTGTATCTCCCTAGGAATACAGACACAGCCCTGCAGTGTGGCGTTTGCTTCCTCACAGGAACAAGCCCAGTGAACTCAGGGGACAGATGAGGTGGAGGTAGGGAGCAAGGGCTTTCCGCCCCTCTGCTCACTTCCTGCATGGCCAACCAACAAAGGTGAAAGTCCAGGGTGATCACATCATGGACAGGACCAGTCCTAACCCTGCGATTCCCGAAATGCTCAGGTTACACTCAGGTCTGAAATCATGCAATTCTAAGCCCTAAAAACCAAGGACCCAGATAAGATGACCTTGGTGAAGTTCCAGGGATGCTGGGAAGGGAGATCCCACCCCAGTTCCCTCTCCTCACGCACTGACACACAGTAATGGTGGCTGCAACAGCTATGAGAGTGCAGGTGCAGAGGCTCAGGTATCAGGATATGACAAGAATCACCTTCTGCGATCCTTAAAAAAACGAGGAGTGAGGCCAGCGCCGCGGCTCACTAGGCTAATCCTCAGCCTTGCAGCGCCGGCACACCGGGTTCTAGTCCCAGTCAGGGCACCGATCCTGTCCCGGTTGCCCCTCTTCCAGGCCAGCTCTCTGCTGGGGCCAGGGAGTGTAGTGGAGGATGGCCCAAGTCCTTGGGCCCTGAACCCCACGGGAGACCAGGAGAAGCACCTGGCTCCTGCCATCGGATCGGCGCGGTGCGCCTGCCGCAGCGCGCTACCACTGCGGCCATTGGAGGGTGAACCAACGGCAAAGGAAGACCTTTCTCTCTGTCTCTCTCTCACTGTCCACTCTGCCTGTCAAAAAAAAAAAAAAAAACGAGGAGGGGACCACTGTGCCCATTTCATTTTGTAGCAGGGAAACTGAGGCACAGGTCAGGGAATCCACATAAAGCCAAGTCACTTCTCACAGCAGAGTCCAGATCACACCCTGCCTCTCCAGCTCCTCATTAATCTCCTAGTTCCACTCCTGTACCCCAGACCCAAGGGCTCTCTCCTAGGCACTGGACCCAGATTGCTCTTGCTCCAGGCCACCCTGGGCACTGCAGGGTGTGGGGCAGCATCTCTGGCCCCCACCTGACCCAAACCAGGAGCACCTCCCAGTTGTGCCAACCACAGTGTCCCTTAAGGAGGCACAATCTCTACAGCTAGGAACCAGGCACCATGGTCAATCTCTACTCAGTGGACAAAGAAACTTTTTTAAATTATCTTCATCAATTTTCATTTGACTTGAAAAGCAGAAAGAGAGGCGGAGCTCTCATTGGTGGCAGGGACCCAACTGCTGGAGCCACTACCTGTGCCCCCCAGAGACACATCAGTGGGAAGCTGGATTGAAAGCAGAATACTGGAGGAGCGGCAAGATGGCGGAATAGGAAGGGAGCACATTGATAGTTCAGCAAGACACACAGGTTAATAAAAGTGGAGATACTGCAGGGTCAAGGAAGAGTAGGGGAAGAAACAGCAGCAGAAACTCTTCCGGAACTAGTGATTCACAGTGGACCTGCGTGGAGAGCGTGGGAGCCCAAGTTCGGGACACCAGCGGCAGACTCAACGCACCAGCGCTGGAACGCGAGGTGAGCCGAACCTCCATAGCCCGAGACACCAGCGGGCAAGCAGAAAGAGGAGACTAGAGGGAACGAGGCTTGAAACTCCGTGGGGAAAAGTTCACCAGGCTAACTAGAAGAGAGAGAGGAAAAAAAAAAAAAGAAAAAAAGTGACCGATACGGACACGAGTTTCTCTCCCTCCACTCACCCCTCAAAGGCGAGCAAGACAAAGAGCAGGCGCCATTTTGGACATACGTCATAAGCAGGGCGACCTCAGGTCTGCACCGGCCCTGAGCCTAGCAGAAAAACCTGACTCTGGGGGGAGGGGTGAAATAACAGGAGATTAGCATCTAACTTGGCAACCCAGTGGGAGACTGCAGGAGAATTGGAGCCCACACTGAGGGCAGCAGAGATTCCCTGTGTGGTCCTTGGGAAAGAGCTTCCGATCTCTGGCTCCTGTGGGTATATCATTTGCCTGCTAACTACCTCCAATTACGTTCAGCTGTGCGGAATTACTTCCCTTTTGAATCAAAAAGAGAGAGAGAGATTTACCACACCTAACCTGGGAGTGTCATCTTTGACACACCCTCAACCCTGAGGAAACAAACACAGCTCTCAGTCCACACTTATCTCAAGCCTCTAAGGCTCCACCAAAAGCAGACAGTCCACTTAATATAGAGCCATAGCGTAACAAGAAAAAACACCACAGTGAAGAAACCAAATATCTCCAACATGCCATACAACAAACGCAAAAACCGAGGTAACAAGAACAAGGAAGACACTATGACGCCCCCAAATGAAAGACACCCCAATTCAAGATTATGAAGATGATGAGATAGAAGAAATGCAAGAAGCGGATCTCAAAAAATTGATAAGAACATTAAGAAGTTCTCAAAAACAAATTCTTGAACTACAGAAATCCTTAGTGGACAAGATAGAAAATCTCTCTCGTGAAAATGAAATATTAAGGAGGAATCAAAATGAAATGAAACAACTAGTAGAACATGAAACTGTGATAGTGACAAAAAACCACAATGAAATGAAGAACTCAATAGATCAAATGACAAACACATTAGAGAGCCTTAAAAACAGAATGGACAAAGCAGAAGAGAGAATATCAGACTTAGAAGACAGACAACAGGAAAGGAAACAGGCAAACCAAAGAAAAGAAGAAGAAATTAGAAATCTAAAAAATATTGTCGGGAATCTACAGGATACTATTAAAAAACCTAATATTCGGGTTCTAGGAGTTCCTGAAGGCATGGAGAGGAAGAAAGGATTAGAAGGCATTTTCAGTGAGATACTAGCAGAAAAATTCCCAGGTTTGGAGAAGGACAGAGACATCTTAGTACAGGAAGCTTATAGAACCCCTAATAAACATGACCAAAAGAGATCCTCACCACGACACATTGTAATCAAACTCACCACAGTGAAAACATAAAGAAAACATTCTAAAAGGTGCAAGAGAGAAACGTCAGGTTACTCTCAGAGGATCTCCAACTAGACTCACAGCAGACTTCTCATCAGAAACCCTACAAGCTAGAAGGGAATGGCGAGATATAGCCCAGGTACTAAGAGAGAAAAACTGCCAGCCCAGAATATTATATCCTGCAAAGCTCTCATTTGTGAATGAAGGTGAAATTAAGACTTTTCATAGCAAACAGAAACTGAAAGAATTTGTTGCCACTCATCCTGCCCTGCAAAAGATGCTTAAAGATGTGTTACACACAGAAACACAGAAACATGGTCACCAATATGAAAGAAGGTAAAGGAAGGAAACCTCACAGCAAAAGATCACAGGAAGCTCAATTTCTCTTTGACATAGAATTAAACTCTGATGCTCTGTTAAAGCAATGTGTTAAAGTAATCTAAAAACAAAAAGCAATTCAAATCAATTGGCAATCTACAAAAAGAGTTAAAGATTTTAAAAGCTATTATTAAAATTGCTATATTGGTCTATTATGCTATGTTATATGTGTGTACATATTGTATGTCCACATAGGAAATTTTATTAAGAGTTTTATTTTAAATGGCTTATAGATAAGATTGTCCATAAATTTAAGCTGCTAAAATCAATCAAAGATACATTTTAATTTGTGTGACCTGAATCTGTGTATCATATGTTTTAAACTTGTGGGTAGAAAGAAACTAAAAACATTTTATATGGTTGTGCTTAAGTTTACTGGTTAAACAAACTACACCATGTTAGATATTTAAGAGGTGTTTTCAAATACATGATTCTTAAAATTTATAGAAGGCATTGGACCTTCTGGTAAATGTTTTCTTAAGTTCTTATCTAATGGTTGAAACGGTTTGCTAAGTATTCATGTAATATTGCTATTGTCAGCAAGTGATCTAGGACTTGCTCCCTCATTTCTCTATTCTAAGCCCAACTTATTCTTTCATTTCTCTATTCTCTTCAAGGTAGGAAACTAATTCTATTATGAAGGAATCTGTAGGATGCACAATTTAATCTTTAGACCTTATAAAAGAGATGGCTAACATTTTTCTGTAATAGCATAGCCAAAATAAGAACTTAAATAATAATCTCATAGCTAGATTCACTTCGCCATCAGCGAAGTATACAGTAAGTAGAAAAAACCTCCCTTTCAGACCAAAGGGAAAGAAAGTTTTAAAGTGAGAATTTAATTTTCCTCATGGGCATTGTCTACCTTAGAAAAACTACTACAGAACATGCCTGTGACTATAGACTTGTAGTTCAGGCCACCGAAGATTAGAGATGGGACACGGGCACTCCCTTGACTTGCATCCTCTGGTCTGCTTTAACACAAACCAGGAGGAAAAGAAAGCTCGGCATCAGAAGCAATGGGTGGCAGGCCTATTAATGGCTGATCTGTACAGTGATCTGCCCTCAAGCAGACCCAACAGGCCAGTCCACTGCAGTGGCTTTCAATGTGGTAAGCCTGGGCTTCAGCAGAAGTCAGCTTGTGAAGAGCCCTGGCAGCTCTGCCAAGAGTTGGATCACTGGAAATGGACCTGCCCTGGAGTCGAAGGATGCCCAGGTCAGAGCCACAGATCTTATTGGCTCTAAGCTGAAAAGCCCTTCACTCAGCCCAACTTCCAAAGTGACCACTGCAGGTGAGGGGATGGTCAAGTGGGGTCAGCAACATTGCAGGCAGAACTGTAAATTTCTTATTAGAGATGCCCCCTGCCTTTACCTGGCCAGTTCTCCTCCCAGCCCAGCCAAGTAATGAAAGTCAACAGAGTGCCTTCCCCTAGGAGGTTCACACCTCCCTTAGGATATACCCCATGTGAAGAGATAGATAGGTCTGGGCCTCTTAACTTACAAGGCCTAAAGCCCAACAGATTATTATCAAGCCCCTTCTATCAGGTTCTATTTGCCTCTCAATCAGAAAACTTAATTGTAGCTTAGACAGCACCTTTCTTAGCACATCTAATAATGACTCTGTGCTTTGTTCTAGACCCTGTCTAGCACACTTGGGCCTCATTCCTTTGTAATCATAACCTCTACTCTACCACCAATGGCTCTACTCCCAACCTGTGTGTACTGATGGTCCTCTTCCCCACTTAATGCTGTATAATTGTTCAAACCTGGTAAATGCCACTCTTAGGATCATTGGTTACTATCCTCACTCTGTCTTTTATGACCTTGTCTAAATATGATCAGAGTCGGCAAACTTGGAAGGCTTCCATAGCCTTGGCAACTCATGACGACAGCCTAGGGTGGTTACTACGCCATAAACTAGAATGTCAATTTGTTGGGTCAACAACAGGAGCCACTGTGCACTTGCTCCTCATGTGGGATCTCTGTCCTTAATGTACTGTACATTTTGATTTAATGCTATAACTAGTACTCAAACAGTATGTTTCACTTTGTGTTTCTATGTGGGTGCAAACTGTTGAAATCTTTATACTAAATTGATCTTCTGTATATAAAGAGAATTGAAAATGAATATTGATGTGAATGGAAGGGGAGAGGGAGTGGGAGAGGGGAGGGTTGTGGGTGGGAGGGAAGTTATGGGAGGGGGAAGCCATTGTAATCCATAAGCTGTACACTGGAAATTTATATTCATTAAATAAAAGTTAAAAAAAAAAAAAAAGAAAGCAGAATACTGGCAGCCAAACCCAGCACCCTCATGGGGGATACAGGCATCCAAGCTGGCAATTTGATCTCCTGTGCTACAAACCCCTCCAGCAAGAAAGCTTTTAAAAACAAATCCAGCAGCTGGCACCACTGCCTGCAATGCCACCATCCCTTATGGGCACCAGTTCAAGTCCTGGCTGCTCCACTCTGATCCAGCTCTCTGGGAAAGCAAAAGATGGCTCAAGTCCTTGTGCCCCTGTACCTGCATGGGAGACACAGAGGAAGCTCCTGGTTCCTGGCTTCCAATCGGCCCAGCTCCAGCTGTTGGAGCTATCTGAGGACTGAACCAGTGGTTCAAAGACTTCTCTCTCTCTGCCTCTGCCTCTCTGAAACTCTGCCCTCCAAATAAATAAATAAATCTTTAAAAAAAAAAAAAGACCTAACACTCAGGAAAAAAAAAAAAATCCAGGAGCCAATGTTGTGACATGGCAGGTAAAGCCACCACCTCCCTGGCAAGCATCCAAAATGGGCACAAGTTCAAGTCCCTAATGCTCCGCTTCTGATCCAGCTCCTTGCTGATGTGTCTGTAGGCAGCAGAAAATAGCCCAAGTACTTGGAAGTCCCAGGTCTTGCCACATCAGCAGGTCAGGAGCCCACATGCTGCAGGCTCAAGGTCTCTCCTGAAGTTACATGGTGCCATCTGGTATGTTCCTTGTGGCTGTAGGGCCGCATCCCCATTTTCTGCCTGGCCTGGGTGATTTGCTCAGATTCTCCTGTGGGGTGAGCTGATGTACAGTCGGCTTCTTGGTCAAGCCCAGGGAGTGTCAGGTCCCCTCAGGCCCTTGCTGCCTCACTCAGTGTAACACACATTGTCTCCCTTTACACTGACACAATCGCTGATTCAGGGCCCTCCACGACAGCTGCAGAGCCTGTCCCACGATGGGGCACCACAGGAGAATGACACTGTGGGGTGAGACCCAGGATCAGGTGGCACCCATGGGGCATGGGAAGGTCTCCTGGAGTAGGGGGCTGGGCAGTAAGAGCCAGGAGGAGGGCAGGTCAGGCTGCCCAGGGAAAAGCAGAAGCCCCCCCCCCCCCCCCCCCGCAGGCAGGCTGTGCAGCCAAGGAGCAGGGAACCTGGACGGAGAGCCCTCCCAGAATGCAAAACAGCTCAGCCCCTCTCAGGCTGTCATCAAGAAGACCCAAAGGTGTGCCCTCCAGTCAGGGAGCCACAACATGAGACAGCAAGGCTCAGTAGGAGGAGAAATGAGGCGGGAGCAGAAGTGACAGTGGTGAACGATCTGCAGGTCCCAGGGCCTGCACAGGAGTCTCCAGGATGCACAGCAGACCTGTACCAGTGCGGAGATGGCCCCACATCTCACTATCCAAGCACCTATGGGCCAGACCTGATACAACACCTCCTTGCTTCCTTTAATCAAGTAGAGTCAACAAAACACGGAATTTTAGAGCATACAGCTCAGCTACATTAACAACATTCCCATGGCTAGACAACCCTCACCATCCTGTCTCAAGTCAGGGTCCCAGCCTGCGTTCCTCGGCCGGTACACTACTCAGCCCGCTGTCCACTCCCCCTGATCCTGATGAGCCATACTGGCTGAGGGAGGACATAGGCAGCTGGGCCAGGGTCTCAAGGCACACATATACAACCAGAACAGCACGTATGTCAACTCTACCTTTGCTTTAAAAAAAAAAAAATAGAACCAGCTGCAGTCCCCTGCCCTCATCCCCACCCTCCCAGGGAGGAGCCCCAGAGCAGGTGGGCCTCAGAGGCTCTAATTCAGCCCCTTCCCAAGAACAGCCCATTGCCCAGAGAGGAGGGGAGTGGAGGCCTTCCAACCAGGCCCCATATTCCCAGCTCTGCAGTGGGGGGAGCCAGACACCCACCAGGAGCAGGCCTCTTTCTCCTCTCACCCAGACAGAGCACCTCTGTCCCACGGCCTTGCTTTTCCCCCTCTGTAAAATGGAAGGTCTAACAGAAACCCCGCATTAGTCTCCTTGCCACTCTAAACATCTATGTCCATTTTGCTTGCATGTCCCCGCATCTCAGGGGACAGCAGCTCTGCCCTTAAAGTAGACCACGCCCACCCAATCTCCCTTGCTGCTGAGAGGGGCCAGAACCTTTCTGGAATCCAGGCTGAGCCCTTTCCCCACCCTCTCCCAGGGCCTCATTCTAGACCCAGCCCCCTCCTCAGACAGCCAGCCTGGCATTTAATCCTCCCTGCACACCTGGCCACAGGAGAGACAGCGCCTCGTGTCAGCATCTGAAAACCCCACCTCTCTCCCAGCCCGCAGGGGTCTACACCTGCCCGCAGAGAGCAAGGCCCCGCAATCCCCGAAGGGAAGTGGCTGCCAGCTCGGCCCCACCACAACTGTGCAGGAAGAGCCCAGCAGGTCGGCCAGCACTTCCCAGTGGTCCAGGGGGCAGCGCGGGCCGGGGACAGGTGCCAGGCCTGGAGACTGCAGACACAAAGGCACTATGGCGGTTTCGGCGCCTGGGATGCCAACAGAGGCTTCCAGCGCCCAGGAGTCCAGGAGAGAGCAACCCCATGCTCCCTGGGCACATAACATAAAGGTCCAGAACCCAGAGTCCGCCACCAGCTTTCGACCGCCAGGGGGCGCTGCTTCTGCGTCTGCGCAGGCCGCTGGCCAGTGACATTTACGCGGACTCAGCGGGCTGCTGCGGTTTCAGGAGGCCAGAACCAGAACCGCGTCCTCAGTCCCCAAAGCCAGGTTGGGGTGTAAGGGCCCCCATCTGCCGCGGTGCTGAGGGAAAAGCAATGCAAGCGGCAGCCACGGGACTCGGCCCAGGAGGCCACCTGGAGCTGGAATCCCAGCCCCTCATCTGTGGGCGCCATGCGGGGAGGGGCGCGGGGAGTGCCCCAGCTTGGGGGCCTGCGTGTGGGCTGTAAATGCCGACTACTCTGTTAGAAACTTCTAATAAAGTATTTAGGGAGAAAGCTTCGGATACCTCCAAGGACGCCTGATGAAGTAAATGTTTCCAAAATGGCGTCCCGGGGGAGGTAAGGACGCCATCGGCCCGGCAGCAACCGCTTTCCGTTACCCGCTGCTGTGGACCATTCGGGACTCGCCAGGGACGCTGGGAGGCCGCATCCGGTGTCCGCAGTCAGGGTCCACTGGCTTCAGGCGTCCCCACATAACGTAGTGAAAAGTAGGCCGTGGGAAGAATGGTTCCCCCAAAGAAACTGCCTCCATCGTCTGCCTGGGCTTCTGCAGCAGGGGAAAGGGCATGGCCAAGGCCAGCCACACACCGGAGGGCCCCTCCCGCTTCCTCCCAGGCCAATCTTCATACTTCCTCAGTTCAGCAAATGGCGGCCGTCTCCTCCCCTGGCGGAGAACTGGACCGCGCTATGAGGAAAGCCGAGCTCAGGTCCGCAAGATCTCACTCAAACTGGCTTCTTGCTGCTTCGGTGGTGGTTTGTGGTGGTCCAGCCACTCTGAGTTCAGTGTAACAAATTCAGCTCCCCAGGTACATCAGGAAAACAAGCTGTAGCCAGTTTACAGTCCCTGCCCCTGTTCCACATCTCCCCTCCCCACTACCACAAATCCCACACATTTGGCTACAAGGTGCCCCCTGAGACAGTTCACTCCCACTCTGGGGGGTAAGGCAGGAAGTCATGCTTTTGTAACGACTTCTTGTTGATCCTGGACATGGCCCAGGCTGGTGGAGAGAGACTCTCCTACTCAACACCAACAAAGGACTTCAGACACCAGGTGTAGCTCCTGCAGGCTGTGGGCAACAGGACAGGCGTCTAGAGGCATCCTCACCTGACATGCAATGTGGGGCCCTGTAGAGCAGCAGTTTGAGGTCTGACAGGGGCTCTCCAAGGAGCCCTCCGGGGTTCATGGCTTCTAAAGGAAAGGGAACCCCTAAAGTGAAAGTAGGGCATGCCAGCACTGAGAAAAGATCAGCAAGGGGGCTCCAAATTCAAGTCCATTAGCTGTACTGTGGCACACTGTCCCCTAAACTGCTCCAGCCTAATTAGAAAAAAAAAAAAAAAAAAAAAAAACAAGCATACATTTTTCTATGTAGGATCCAAACTGAGGAGGCCACCCCTTAGTACCAAAATGTGTAGGTGGAGGACTCAATTTAAGACGCTGGGGAAGAGGTAGCTGTGTCCCAGACACACACCGTTGACGGGCAACCAGGGCCTCCACCAAGCCCACTGTCAACACCATGACCTCCCCTGGGAGTCAGGGGCCACGAAGGGTATGAAACAGCCTGAAATGGATCAGGGTGCTCAGCTCACCTAGTCAGTGCCCATCACCGACTTCAGCATCCCCTGTCTATGGGAAAAAACACTTTATTGTGTCTCTTCATTCAAAACAGGCCCAGCATTCAATGTCAACTCTACCATTACTTTAAGAAAAACATGTAGCCAACTGCAGTCCCCTGCCCTCATCCCCACCCTCCCAGGGAGGAGCCCCAGAGCAGGTGGGCCTCAGAGGCTCTAATTCAGCCCCTCCTCAAGAACAGCCCACTGCCCTGAGAGGAGGGGAGTGAGGCCTTCCAACCAGGCCCCATATTCCCAGCTCTGCAGTGGGGGGGAGCCAGACACCCACCAGGAGCAGGCCTCTTTCTGCTCTCACCCAGACAGAGCACCTCTGTCCCACAGCCTTGCTTTACCCTCTGTAAAATGGAAGGTCTGATGGAGACCACATATTAGCCTCCTTGCCACTCTAAACATCTGTGTCCATTTTGCTTGCATGTCCCCGCATCTCAGGGGACAGCAGCTCTGCCCTTAAAGTAGACCACGCCCACCCAATCTCCCTTGCTGCTGAGAGGGGCCAGAACCTTTCTGGAATCCAGGCTGAGCCCTTTCCCCACCCTCTCCCAGGGCCTCATTCTAGACCCAGCCCCCTCCTCAGACAGCCAGCCTGGCATTTAATCCTCCCTGCACACCTGGCCACAGGAGAGACAGCGCCTCGTGTCAGCATCTGAAAACCCCACCTCTCTCCCAGCCCGCAGGGGTCTACACCTGCCCGCAGAGAGCAAGGCCCCGCAATCCCCGATGGGAAGTGGCTGCCAGCTCGGCCCCACCACAACTGTGCAGGAAGAGCCCAGCAGGTCGGCCAGCACTTCCCAGTGGTCCAGGGGGAAACGCGGGCCAGGGACAGGTGCCAGGCCTGGAGACTGCAGACACAAAGGCGCTATGGCGGTTTTGGCGCCTGGGATGCTAAAAGAGGCTTCCAGCGCCCAGGAGCCCAGGAGAGAACAACCCCAAGCTCCCTGGGCACATAACAAAGGTCCTGCGCCCAGCATCCGCCACCAGCTTTCGACCGCCAGGGGGCGTCTGCGATTGCGTCTGAGCTGACCAGTGACATTTATGCGGACTCAGCGGGCTGCTGCGGTTTCAGGAGGCCAGAACCGCGTCCTGAGTCCCCAAAGCCAGGTTGGGGTGTAAGGGCCCCCATTGCCGCGGTGCTGAGGGAAAAGCAGTGCAAGCGGCAGCCACGGGACTCGGCCCAGGAGGCCACCTGGAGCTGGAATCCCAGCCCCTCATCTGTGGGCGCCATGCGGGGAGGGGCGCGGGGAGTGCCCCAGCTTGGGGGCCTGCGTGTGGGCTGTAAATGCCGACTACTCTGTTAGAAACTTCTAATAAAGTATTTAGGGAGAAAGCTTCGGATACCTCCAAGGACGCCTGATGAAGTAAATGTTTCCAAAATGGCGTCCCGGGGGAGGTAAGGACGCCATCGTCCCGGCGGCAACCGCTTTCCGTTACCCGCTGCTGTGGACCATTCGGGACTCGCCAGGGACGCTGGGAGGCCGCATCCGGGTGTCCGCTGCCAGGGTCCACTGGCTTCAGGCGTCCCCACATAACGTAGTGAAAAGTAGGCCGTGGGAAGAATGGTTCCCCCAAAGAAACTACCTCCATCGTCTGCCTGGGCTTCTGCAGCAGGGGAAAGGGCATGGCCAAGGCCAGCCACACACTGGAGGGCCCCTCCTGCTTCCTCCCGGGCCACATCTTCATACTTCCTCAATTCAGCAAATGGCGGCCGTCTCCTCCCCTGGCGGAGAACTGGACCGCGCTATGAGGAAAGCCGAGCTCGGGTCCGCAAGATCTCACTCAAACTGGCTTCTTGCTGCTTCGGTGGTGGTTTGTGGCGGTCCAGCCACTCTGAGTTCAGTGTAACAAATTCAGCTCCCCAGGTACATCAGGAAAACAAGCTCTAGGCAGTTTACAGTCCCTGCCCCTGTTCCACATCTCCCCTACCCACTACCACAAATCCCACACATTTGGCTACAAGGTGCCCCCTGAGACAGTTCACTCCCACTCTGGGGGGTAAGGCAGGAAGTCATGCTTTTGTAACGACTTCTTGTTGATCCTGGACATGGCCCAGGCTGGTGGAGAGAGACTCTCCTACTCAACACCAACAAAGGACTTCAGACACCAGGTGTAGCCCCTGCAGGCTGTGGGCAACAGGACAGACATCTAGAGGCATCCTCACCTGACATGCAATGTGGGGCCCTGTAGAGCAGCAGTTTGAGGTCTGACAGGGGCTCTCCAAAGAGCCATCCGGGGTTCAGGAGAGACAAGGGACTTCTCTGCTCTCAGGTGTGGTGATGGCAAGGAGTCCCATGAGGAAGTTTAGGAGAACAATCAGTGGTAAACAGGGCCAAGTGTGGTCCTCCCCAGAACGGCTTAGACTGCTCCTGAAGAGAGCTCAGTTTACAATCAAGGGGGTGGGCTGCCTACCTGTGCAGGTGACAGCAGGTCTGATGTGCACATCAGATGAGAGCAGCCACCACCGGCCCTCACTGTGTTGTCTTGTTCTCATTTCCCACTTTGGCAGGTCAAGGGGCCAGCCCAATTGGGAAAGAGCCTTCCATAGATAATTCCAAGGGGCTGAATCCTAATTCCTTTTTGTGGTTGCTCTAACACAGGCTAAGGCACTTGGCACAGACCTTTAAGCACTTTTCATGAATTTCTAGGCAAAGGCTAACTGATTCATATTTAGGGTCTCACTGGATGGTTTCCAGACACTTGGGGTCTCCAGGATGCTAGTCATATGAAACTTATGCCTAAAACCTAGGGACTCCAGCCATCTTGGAAACCAAAACCTACCCATTACCACTTTGTGGATGATAAGCAGCCCAAATCTCACATTTCCCTCTACAGACTTTTATAAAATATTATTTATGTGAAATAGACACAGATATCACACATGTGCTGCTTCACTCATCAAATGCCCACCACTGGGGCAGGGGACTCAATTGACGTCTAACACTTGGGTGCCAGGGACCCAACCAGTTGAGACAGCATGTGCTGCCTCCCCAGGACTACATACACAAGAAGCTAGATTCAGAGGGGAGATAGGCCTGGCACCTAAGCATCACCATGTGGGATGTGTGTATCCCCCACAGTGTCCAACCTCCTGCTTCAAAACCCTCTCTGAGAGGCTTTCAATGCCTTAGACATGCACGGCTGCTCCACCCTGACTTAGACACAGAAGCATCTGATTTCATAGCCAGTCTCTTCCCAAGGTGGGATGCAGAGCTCAGGAAATGTGTGAGTCAGAACTTTAAAACCAAGCCACAAACAAAGCCGGAGGCATCACAATACCTGATTTTAGGACATACTACAGGGCAGTTGTTATCAAAACAGCATGGTACTGGTACAGAAACAGATGGACAGACCAATGGAATAGAATAGAAACACCAGAAATCAATCCAAACATCTACAGCCAACTTATATTTGACCAAAGATCCAAATCTAATCCCTGGAATAAGGACAGTCTATTCAATAAATGGTGCTGGGAAAATTGGATTTCCACATGCAGAAGCTTGAAGCAAGACCCATACCTATCACCTTACACAAAAATTCACTCAACATGGATTAAAGACTTAAATCTACGACCCGAAACCATCAAATTATTAGAGAGCATTGGAGAAACCCTGCAAGATATAGGCACAGGCAAAGACTTCCTGGAAAATACTCCAACAGCACAGGCAGTCAAAACCAAAATTAACATTTGGGATTGCATCAAATTGAGAAGTTTCTGTACTTCAAAAGAAACAGTCAGGAAAGTGAAGAGGCAACCAACAGAATGGGAAAAAATATTCGCAAACTATACTACAGATAAAGGATTGATAACCAGAATCTACAAAGAAATCAAGAAAATCCACAACAACAAAACAAACAACCCACTTAAGAGATGGGCCAAGGACCTCAATAGACATTTTTCGAAAGAGGAAATCCAAATGGCCAACAGACACATGAAAAAATGTTCAAGATCACTAGCAATCAGAGAAATGCAAATCAAAACCACAATGAGGTTCCATCTCACCCCGGTGAGAATGGCTCACATTCAGAAATCTACCAACAACAGATGCTGGAGAGGATGTGGGGAAAAAGGGACACTAACCCACTGTTGGTGGGAATGCAAACTGGTTAAGCCACTATGGAAGTCTGTCTGGAGATTCCTCAGAAACCTGAACATAACCCTACCATACAACCCAGCCATCCCACTCCTTGGAATTTACCCAAAGGAAATTAATTTGGCAAATAAAAAAGCCATCTGCACATTAATGTTTATTGCAGCTCAATTCACAATAGCTAAGACCTGGAACCAACCCAAATGCCCATCAACAGTAGACTGGATAAAGAAATTATGGGACATGTACTCCATAGAATACTATACAGCAGTAAAAAACAACGAAACCCAGTCATTTGCAACAAGATGGAGCAATCTGGAAAACATCATGCTGAGTGAATTAAGCCAGTCCCAAAGAGAAAAATATCATTTGTTTTCCCTGATCGGTGACAACTGAGCGCCAAAGGGGAAACCTGTTAAGTGAAATGGACACTATAAGCAACAATGAACTGATCAGCTCCTGTCCTGACTTTAGATGTACAATGTAATACTTTATCCTTTTTAGTATTTGTTGTTGTTGTTGTTGTTCTAGTACTATTGGTTGAACTCAGTAATTAACACACAATTATTCTTAGGTGTTTAAATTTTAACTGAAAAGTGATCCCTGTTAAATCTAAGAGTGGAAAAAGAGAGGGAGGAGATGAACAATTTGGAACATGCCCAATCGGACTGGCCACAAATGGTCGAGTTAGAAATGTGCCAGGGGATTCCAACACAATCCCATCAAGATGGCATGTACCAATGCCATCGCACTAGTCCAAGTGATCAATTTCAGCTCACAATTGATAGCTCTGATAGCTCGAAGAGTCAAAGAGATCACACAAACAAGACAAGTATCTGCTAATACTAACTGATAGAATCAAAAAGGGAGAGAAAGATCCAACATGGGAAGTGGGATACACAGCAGACTCATAGGATGGCAGATGTCCTAAACAACACTCTGGCCTCAGAATCAGCCCTCAAGGCATTCAGATCTGGCTGAAGAGCCCATGAGAGTATAGCAGGCATGGAAAGCCAAGATATCATGGAAAAAAAAAAAAAGACCTAAATGAATGATCTCTGTGAGTGAGATCCCAGTGGAAAGAACGGGGCCATCAAAGAAGGAGGTACCCTTCTCCGAAGGGAGGAGAGAACCTCCACTTTGACTATGACCCTATCGGAATAAGATCAAAGTCAGCGAACTCTAAAGGCTTCCATAGCCCTGGCAACTCATGACTAGAGCCTAGGGAGATTACTGACGCCATGAACAGGAGTGTCAAATTGTTAAGTCAGCAACAGGAGTCACTGTGTACTTACACCCCATGTGGGATCTGTCCCTAATGTGTCATCTAAAGCCAAGTGAAGCTATGACTGGTACTGAAACAGTATTTTTATACTTTGCGTTTCTGTGTGGGCACAGACTGATGAGGTCTTTTCTAATTATATACTGAAGTGATCTTCTGTATATAAAGAGAATTGGAAATAAAAAAAAAAAAAACAACCTGGTGTTAAAATGGAAATGGCATAGAAAATTAATTAATTTGAAAAAAAAATTATGTAGGATCTCTGTCTTTAATGTGCTGTACATTGCTATTTAATGCTATAATTAGTAATCCAATGGTAGTTTTTTCACTTGATGTTGCTATATGGGCAAAATGTTGAAATCTTTACCTAATATATACTAAACTGATCTTCTGTATACAAAGAGAATTGAAAATGAATCTTTACATGAATGGAAGGGGAAAGGGAGCGGGAAAGGGGAGGGTTGCGGGCGGGAGGGAAGCTATGGGAGGGGGGAAGCCATTGTAACCCATAAGCTATACTTTGGAAATTTATATTCATTAAATAAAAGTTTAATGAAAAAAAAAAAAAAACCAAGCCACAGGGCAGAGGTTCCACTCCTGTGTCTGCTCTCACTGAAACTCCTTTAACAGCTCATTTTGGGACTCCAGTGTCCATCCTCTATCTCTCCAGCTTGTCCTATGTCTAGGATAGCCAGGGGATCCTCACGGGATTTGGATTTTTATCCAGAGGCCACCTGAAGGGCCAGTAACCCATCAGTCTTCTTCTGTTGAGGGGAGCTGAGCCCTTCCCATCTGGGGACACCTGGGCCACTCCTCACCAGTGTCTTTCCTGCTTGCTGTAGCCACATGGGTGAGGCTCTAACTTAGCTGCTAATGTATGGATGGGTGCTTTGTGGTTTCAGGGTCACCCACCTGTGTCAGTGTCCCTCATCCTATTGGGGTACCTGGAATAGACTGGAGAGCCAGCAGCAAGCCAGCAGCCTGCCTCCACATCTTTCGGTTCCCATGCTGATGTTCTCCATGTTATGGCTCACCAAACACAGTAGGCAGTGTCCACCGATAAAGAGGATTAGCCTTAGGACTGATAGTGTTTAGGTTTTCTGCACACTCTGTGATAGGAAGCAGCTGTTAGAACCACCTGACTTCTCTGGGCATCAGAGTCCCAGGAAGCCTGCTGTCTATCCTATCCTCTTTGGGATGTCGAGTTACAAGAGTCAGTTGGGGGATGGTTCAAGTCCAGATTCCAGCTTGGAAGAGAGTCCGCCTCCCCCTCCCCCCATGGGCAGGTGCACAAAACTGGTGAAACATGAAAGCCTCTAGGGATGGGGGAAAAAGTAGAATAAAATCCCAGATGCACCTCAAGTGCTGGGAAGGTGAACCCAACATCAGAGTCATCCATTGAGAACCATGAAATTCCCTCTCCATGTCTACCTATAGGAGGCAGAGGTCTATAACCCCAAGGAAAGTGGCCCCATGCTGTGAAGCAGGGAAGCTCAGACCCAGCAACCCAGAGACCAGGCTCCGGGTTTCTCAGACCTCTCCCTTTGACTCCTCTGTCTCCCAGGGGAGAACCTGACCCCAGCATTCTGGCATCCTGGGAAAGGCTGTCCCTTTCTCCTCCACAATTCTGAACTCATGCTGAACTTCCGGTCCTGGCAATCATGTCTAGGATAATTAAGACACTTATCAGAGCTGCCCAAGTGACTCAGCCATGATTCCAGTGAGATGCTGGACAAACAGGAGTGCAGGTGACCATGCACCTCTCAGCTCTCTGCATCAGCAGCTCAGCATGGCCAGGTCCCAAGCCACACCTGAGTGCCATAAGGTTGAGTAAATGTCCCCAGAGTAAGTGCTCCTGGATGTGCTGCTGCCACCATTGCTCAGATCTTGGTGATGGACATCTTGACCCAGGATGCAGCAAGTGGTACCCACAACCTGCCTGGCACTCTTCAATCTGACAATACCAACTGCTTTACTCACAGTTCCCAGAAACCCCTACCCCAGGTTAGCAACCATCTCACCTCTAGGGTGTTTCTGCATCAGTACAGGTGATGCCAGGCCTAGGGCTTCCTTGGCACTACACAACTGATGGCATCCCTTGCAAGCACATGCTAGAATGATCCCCAGAAACCACAAGAGAGACTGAGAATGTCCAGAGAGGGATGATGAACTGTGCAGGCTCAAACTTGTACAAGGACGAGAGCAGGTCTGAGCCCTGCTGTGGCACTGTCTGGGCCCAGGCCAGCCCTGTGGCAGGTGCTGCCTGTGTTGGTGCAACTGTGGACAGTGGGCACATGGCGTAGGGGTAGGGTAGAATAGGAAGAGCCCACTGAGAATCTGAGGATATCTTGTGTGAGGAGGGGGCTCAGCTTAGGAGCCACAGGAAGTGACCTCACTATGTTGGTGATGACCTAGAGAACAGGGTGCCCCAGTAACCACCCCAACATTCCAGAGTTGAGTCTGAGCCAGCTCACCTGGATAGAGTCTCGTAGCAAGATGTTCCTGAGTTGTATCCCGCGATGCCAAAGCCCAGGCCCCAAGAAACCCTGCTGTGGGCTCCTTGCCCAGTGCTGGGGACGCTGGGCCAGCCCTCACCCCCGACGCACCTGGAGCTTCAAGCAGAAAAAGGCCAAGGTGAGTCTGGCAGCCAGCGCAGGTCACTGCTGACCAGGACACCACTGAGACCCCACTGGGAGCCCATAGCCCCATGGGTGTGGGGGGACATGGTCCACTTCACCCTTGGAGGAGGGAGGCTGGAGTTCAGAGGCGGGGTCAGCCTGAGGCCCAGAGCTGCTGGCTGCGGAGGGATCCAGGGATCCAGGGCCTCTTCCATGCCATTCTCTGCTCTTGTCTCCCAGGTCCAGGACAGGGCAGCCTCGCGCCTGGCACAGCACAGCGCGCTGCGGATCGCAAGCAGCCCGGACAACCGTAGGCCATCTAAAACCGATGACCTGTGTGTAGTGGGGGAGTGGTCAAACTCACCCACAACTCCAAAGCTCATGTATCGGGCATTACCCCGGGCGCACAAGCCACCTGAGGCTCCCCTCAGTCACTTACTCTTGGTAAAGGCCCAGATAGAGCCCAGGGGGTCCGCAAATGCCCATCTCACAGCGGAGGCACTGGGGCCCGATGACTTTGCCTGTTCCAGACGAGAAGCAAGGTCAGAGCTGGGCCTGGAACCTGACCTCACAGCTGGGGCGGAGCAGAGCCATGACCTTCAAGAAACACCCCCACTGGAGCAGTCCTGGCCCTCCAAAGACAAGCGGGGCACAGCCATGTCCCCAGCTGCAGCCAAGGAAGCTGCAGGGGCACCAGGTGCAGCACTGGCCCCGGCCTCAGCCCCAGCTCCGCAAGTCCCTTCTGCTTCAGCCCCACACCTGTCCTTCCCCGCCCCTGTGATCCTGTATTTCTCTATAATCCTCCCCATTGTGTTCCTTGTCTCCACCTTATTGTTGATTTACCAAAATAAAATTTAATTGATTACCCACTGTGAAATGTGCAATTCACACCATGTGAACTCCCCATACTGTGCCCTCCCCACCCCACTCTCCCTGCACCATGGCCCCAATGCCAGGGACCTGGAGCCTCTGGAGAGGACACTGGCACCTCCCCAGGGGCAGAGCCAGGGTTCCCCGTTTGGACATAGAGCACCAAGTGCTGGGATGGCCAAGGAAAGCAAGGAACAGGGAGATGCTGGCGTGGCTGGGGCAGTACCTCCTCATGGTCAGGGACGCGGGCTCTGAGGTCACAGATCTGACCTGCAGTGGGTGTTCTCCCTACAGCTTCAGTGACCTCATCTGTGAAATGGGATGCCAGCTCTGCCACAGCCATCACCAGGACAGGGAATGCGAGGCTCTGCACCTCCCTGCACACATTGGGGCCCTGCTTCCAGTATGAGGAGTACACAAGAAAGGGAAAGGGTTCTTACACTGAAGGCACAGTCCGGGTCCTGGGGCCACACACACACACACAGAAGCCGTCACAGTCTCTGTCCCTGCACGCAACAATGGGTCACTGGCAGAAGGATCAGAACAGAGATTTGCTCACTGCTCAGGAGAGAGGGGGGCCTTGTCCCGGACCCCATGTGCCCCAGACTACCTGGTGTGCAGGCAGACCCACATGGGTGGTTCTCGGCCAGAAAGATGGAGACACAGAGGATGTCCCCAAGCACAGTGACTGCTCTTGCCCCAAGCTCCTGCGATTTCCCAGCCCCTGGCCAGGCACACTGGTGACCATGTCTTAGCCATGGGGAGGCACTGCTGTCACTCCCCATTGACAGCTGAGGAACCTCCTGAGAGGGAGGCCGCACCCAGGTCACGGCTGTGCTGATCCCACAAGAGGACTCCCCTCTCCACCGTAAACCCAGACTGCCGGGGCCCGATGACCCTGTGGGCAAACAAGAGGGCAGCACAGCAGGCCAAGAAGGAGTAGGAAGGGTGTGAGTTTCTCCAAGAGATCATAGCCACAGGGGTTTACTTAACGGGCTTCTCAGCTGATCCACTAGGGCTGAGGGATGCCTGTGGAGGAGGAAGCTGGGGCACTGGAATGCTGACCTGTGTGTGTTCCTGGGAATGGCCTGGAATGGCTTGGATCAGACCCAATGACTGTCCCCATGACTGTCCCTCTGCATAATGTCCCAGATCACCTGCTGCCTGTGCACCCTGCACACCTGTCAGCCTGGAGCCCAGGTCAGGCCAACTGCAGGGAGTGGGTGGCAGTGGGTGCACCTGTCCTGCAGAGTGCCAGGCAGCTCAGTTTGGCTGCCTTGGCAGGGAGGGCCCCAGGGAACTGTGCTCCCCAGCACTGGGAGGGCACAGAGTGGAGTGTCCACCACTCAGGACAGCCGATGTCCCCATCTCAAGGTCATGAGCTCATGGTCATGTCTAGTTCCAGGTCCTGGGGTCTAATGGCTGGAGCCCACCCCCAGGAAGCTGAGCTGAGGGTCATCTCACCATGGCTTTGGTGCAGCCTGATGCCCTGATGAACTGTAGGGTCCTAGAGAGGCGGGCTGCCCCAGCACAGGGGACAGAGAGGGCAGAGGCCAAAGATGCAAGCCCTGGGCTGTTGTGGGGAGATGTATGAACAGCTGAGGGGCTGAGCTCCTGCAGGCCTCTATCTTCACGTGGGCCTCTCACTGTGTCCTGACCA
The DNA here is from genome assembly GCF_033115175.1 of Lepus europaeus. Lineage (NCBI taxonomy): Eukaryota > Metazoa > Chordata > Mammalia > Lagomorpha > Leporidae > Lepus > Lepus europaeus. Next base: position 21,921,358 of record NC_084846.1, read on the forward strand.
CTCAGTGACATGGGTGTGTGAGGTCCCCACTGAGGCTAGAGGCCCTGCTCTCTTCAGTCTACTCAGCAGCAGAGTCAGGTTTAAAACAAGGAGCTGCCAGAAACCCTGGGACTCCCTTGACAACGAGGCTGCACCCAGATGCCTCAGGGACCAGCTGCCCTGCCTACAGTTGGACTGAAGTGGGCCCAACAGACATGTGTACACCAGAAAGAGCACTGCGACCCAGGACTTCCCCAAACCTCAGCGTACTAGCCGCAAGTTCACAGTCTAGAACCAGGAAGACAGACATCCGGACCTGGAAAGTCTTCTGTATTTCCCTGGTAGGGGCATCCTAGGCAGACTACAAACACAGCAAATGATGCTCTAAACACCCAAAGGCCATGGCAGAAAATGAGCCTCCATGCCTCTCATTTAGTTTTGCACCTCATGAATTCAAATGGAAACCTAAAATAAAGCATCAAAAACATAACTGTTGAGTCAAAAATATACATCAAGTGGAAGACAATTTACAAAATCTTTCTAACTTGGAGTGACTCGCAGACCATGGGTACATCACAACTATGATAGATAAAAAATAATATAAGGTAACTTCTCCAAATCTCAAACATTTGTGATTCAAGACACACTTTTTTTTTTTTTGAGAGGCAGAGTGGACAGTGAGAGAGAGAGAGACAGAGAGAAAGGTCTTCCTTTGCCGTTGGTTCACCCTCCAATGGCTGGCGCGGCCAGTGCGCTGTGGCCGGCGCACCACGCTGATCCAATGGCAGGAGCCAGGTGCTTCTCCTGGTCTCCCATGGGGTGCAGGGCCCAAGCACTTGGGCCATCCTCCACTGCACTCCCTGGCCACAGCAGAGAGCTGGCCTGGAGGAGGGGCAACCGGGACAGAATCCGGCACCCCGACCGGGACTAGAACCCTTGTGTCGGCGCCGCAAGGCGGAGGATTAGCCTGTTGAGCCATGGCGCCGGCCAAGACACACATTTTCAAAGTCAAAAAGAGCACACAGATTCAGACAAAGTATTTTAAAATCATGTATCTGATAAGATCGTCTGTCCACAAAATATAAGGAACACTTACAACTGAATAATAGGAAAATGAACAACTCAATCAACCATGAGTAAAATATTCAAATGTGCAACTCTTCTAAGATAAGCACAGTAAAAGATGCTCAACATCATCTGGCCCCAGGGAAAAGCAAATGGAAGCCACAGTGTGAACCAACTCTCCCCTACTTGAGTGGCAGGAGTTTAAACAATGGGGAGGAACAAGCGTTGTGAAGGAGATGGACAAACAGACCTCACCCATTGATGGTGAGTGTGTGAAATGGTACAGCCACTGTAGTGATCAAGCAGTTGTCCAAATGGAGATATGAAGAGTTACTGTCGGACTCAGCAACTCCATTCCTAGTTCATACTCAAGATGACTGAAAATACTTGTCCCTAGAAAAACGTGTCTACATAGATGTAAGTTGGTATCTGTTAATAAGAAGCTAGCTTATAAATGGGTTAAATTCTCCACTTAAAGGATACAGACTGGTTGAGTGGATAAAGTCCAACACTCAAGATACTGCCTGGAAGAAACCCATTTCAGACACACATTACATCAAGATAAAAGAATCTGTCAGAAAGAGAATATAACAACTGTAAATACATACATGCACCTGAAAACGAGATCACCTAAGCATGTAATGCAAACAATATTGGTTCTAAAGGGAGGTAGAGACCCCACAACAATAGGAGCTGAGGACTTCCACATCCCACCTGTCAATGGACACATTATCTAGAAAGTCTAGAAGACCTAGGCATCCTGGGGGAGGAGGCTGGGCAGTGAGAGCCAGGAGGAGGGCAGTACAGGCTGTCCAGGGAGCAGCACCAGCGAGCCTCCAGCAGGCAGACAGTGCAGCCAGGGGACAGGGAGCCTGGATGGAGACATCTCCCAGGATGCAAGACGGCTCAGCCCCTCGCAGGCTGTCACCAGGATGATCCAAAGCTGTGCCCTCCAGTCAGGGAGCCACAGCATGAGACAGCAAGGCTCAGTAGGCAGAGAAACAAGGCTGGAGCAGAAGTGACAGTGGCGACAGATCCGCAGGGGCCAGGACCTAGACAGGAGTCTCCCTGGTGCTTGGTAGGCCTACGACAGGCACGGAGATGGCCCCAGATGTCGCTATCCCAGCGCCTGTGGGCCAGGCCTGGTGCAGCATCTGCTGGCTTCCTTTAATTAAGCAAAGTCCACAAAACGTGGAAATTTGGAGCACACAGCTCAGTTACATTAAAACAATCCCGTGGCTGGACAACCCTCACCATTCTGTCTCAAGTCAGGGTCCCAGCCTGTCTTCCTTGGCCTGTGCACTACTCAGCCTGCTGTCCGCTCCCCCTGATCCCAATGAGCCGTGCAAGCTGAGGGAGGACACAGGCAGCTGGCCTGGGTGTCAGGGTGCTCGTCTGCCCGCAGGACAGCATGGAGCCCACCCACAACCATACGTGCCACTCAGGACGTCCGGTACACTCAGGCGCTGCTGAATGGAGACGCCACCTTTCAGTTTAGCTCGCCTCCTTCTTTTTCTTAATAATACTGCAAACCTCCAAATAATAAGATAAAATACAGTCAAAGAAATGTCTACTTATTTTCACTTGAAAGGTAGAGAGAGAGACACACAGAGAGAAGTCTCCCATTAACTGGTACACTTCCCAAATGCACACAACCACCAAGACAAGACCAGGCAGAAGCCAGGAGCCAGAAACTCCATCTGCATCTCCCATGTGGGTATCAGAGGCCCAGGGACTCAGGTCACCATCTGCTGCCTCTCAGTGCATCCAAGGGGAGCTGGATCAGAAGCAGGGCAGCCAGGTCTTCACCTGGCACCCGGATAAGAAATGGAGTTGCCCCAAGGGGAGGCTTAACCCTCTGTACCTTGACACTCTCCAATTTACTTCGTATTCTGACCAAGAATGCAAAACTACTAGGTGCACTGGTGAAATGAGCTTCCACTTTTCTTTTTTCCTATGGGTAATATTTTTTAAAAATTTTATTTATTTGAAAGAGTTACAAAGAGAGGCAGAGGCCAAGCGAGAGAGGTCTTCCCGCTGGGTCACTCCCCAAATGGCAGCAACCAGCAGAGCTGAGCTGAGCCAATCCAAAGCCAGGAACCAGGAGCTTCTTCCAGGTTTCCCACATGGGTGCAGGGGCCCAACGACTTCTGCCATCCTTGGCTGCCTGTCCCAGGCACATTAGCAGGGAGATGGACTTGAAGTGCAGCACCCACAGGGGATGCAGGCGCTGCAGGCCAGGGATTTAACCCTCTGCACCATTGTGCTGGCCTCATCTATGGGTAATGTTAACCTTATAAGTTGCAATAGATATATTCTAAATATTAATTGCATACTCATACACAATGCTGAACTTGGGCACCTTCAAATCTATTTATATAAAACTACATGCCCCCTTTATAAATGGTTTTATAAACAGGTATGAGATCACCCTGGATAATCTTCCCAGTGAATCCCAAATGCAATCCGTCCTCCCGTGCTGTCTGAACAACCACGGAAAACACACTGGGGACACAACCAACACCAGTGCTCAGGTGAGGGAGGCAGTTGTCTTTGTCTTGTACAACAAAGACTTCTGTCCAGGATCCAGTAAAAGCAGGAGGCTGGGAGATGAAGAAGTTCTAGAGAATAAAGCCACAGCCTGCAAACCCTCACATCCCATGTGGGCACTGGTTCCTGACCTGGCTGCTCCAATTCCAATCCAGCTACTTGCAAATGATCTGAAAAAGTAGAGGAAGATGGCCTAAGTACCTGGGCTGCTGCAGCCCACAAGTTACTGGGCAGAAGCTGCTGGCGTAGGTCTGTCCCAGGGAGGCCACTGCCACCATCTGGGGAGTGAACCAATAGATGGAAGATATCTCTGTTTCTCTCCCTCATTTTGTAACTGTGACTTTCAAAAAGAATAAATAAATCTTTTTTTTTTAAAGAATTAGAAATTCTAGAGACACAGAGAAGCCTGAGGGCAGATTTCCTATGCAGTGTTCTCAGCACAACAAAAGGATATGGAAGAATCACAGAGCGCAGGGGAGGCACAGCCATGTTCTTGTTAGCCCTTCAGGGAGAACTCTACAGGAGGAAGCCAGGCTTGTGCTAACACAATGTACACTTGGCATTCACCCCCTACCCCTCCTACATGCCCAGCCCTGCCTCCTCAGCCAGCTCCCTCCATGGCCTAGCTCCTCCAAGTGCACCCTGTACTTTGGTTAACATCGACACCTGCCCTTCCCTGAGTAATGCAGCAGGTGGACAAAGGCCAAACACTTGAGTCTGTTCCTCCCATCATTCTCTCCACAAACCCTGAACATTCAGGTCATTCCCGTGTCTCCACGTCCAGGCTACAGATGCCAAATGGCCCACAGGACAACAGCGAGAGACTCAGGAGGCAGCAGCCCTGAGTGTCCACACATGAGACACAGCTCCTGATCTGCTGGGGGCTTGCTCTCTACAGGAACTGAGCCTGGTGACCCAGGGCCACAAGTTATTCGGTGGTGACCCCCAAATCTCCTGCTGTGGGCTGCAGGCACAGACCGCAGTGGAGACTGGGGAGTGACCGTCCTGGTGAGACGGGAAAGAGTCTGAGGTCTGAAGGAGGAAGATTCTGAGCCAAGGCTCCCAAGTGAAGCCCTGCTCCCCACTCACACACACCTGACCAGCGTCCTACTGCACTCACTGCCACCTGACCCCTGCTCAGACTCCCAGCATGCTAAGTGGACCCTCTTCAGCCCAGCTCCCAAGACCACCACTCTCTGGCCCTGTGTTCCTACCCAGCCTGACTGCTTCCCCCAGGAGTGCTCCCACCTTCAATAGAGACCACTCCTCTTCCTCTCCCCAACACTGGGCTTGCTGTCCGCAGAGGCCCTCTACCTCCTTCTGTCTCACTCAGGCAAAACATCCACAGCAAACACCAGCACAGCCCTTAGCACGGCCTGGACATGGCCAAGCACTGCACACGGGAACTCCTGAACTGCCCACAGCAGCCCTTTGGGGGTCCCTTGTGAGACTCCTCACTGCAGCATTTAGTCAACTGATGCAGAGAGATGAAGTGGCTTCCTCGTGCCCTGCGGCCAGAAGTGAGAGAACACAGATTCAAACCCTACAATGAAGCGCTTTTGTCTGCAAGTTTGGTCTCAATACGAATCAGACATCCACAGCCACTGGCCAGAATTTGGCACCTTTGATCAAAACGTCCTTACGGACCTATACAACTTCCTCAAATGAAATGGCAAGTGGTCTGAGGTACCTACTTGCAAGAATTCACAACCAACAGTCTGTGTGTAAGGACTGTTCCTCCTATGACATCCTTCTCTCTTCCCCTCTTTCCCTCCCAAGCCCACCGCAGAATCTGCAGCTGAGGCCTCACCCTTCCATCCACCTGTTTTCAATCCAGCTAATGAGCCCCTCCTTACTGGCCCCCACCCTCTCCTCTGCTCAAACCACTCAACTCCCCCATAACAACCCAGCCTCAGCCTCGACCTCCCAGCCCCTCTTGGAAACTCCCTCAAAAACTCTAACACTTCCACAATTATAGAGATCCCACAGGATCCCCGGAGCACCCCCTCAGGTCAGGCAGACTCATCCATCTCCTCCCTCTCTTCTCATGCCTCCCCATACCAATCACACTGATTGGCTCCTTCCCCCATGCACCTGCATCACTAGAACCCATCCCCCCACTCAATCTCAGAGCACAGAGAAACATGTTGCCCACAATGGAGGTGGTAAGCCCAGAGTGTCCCATTGTGTTCATGTTCCCTTCTCTCTCTTTTTTTTTTCCCCACAAATTACCTTTATTTAATGAGTACAAATTTCTTAAGTACAACTTTAGGAATATAGTGATTCTGCCCACCATATCTGCCTTCCCACCCACCTCCTCCTCCCTCTCCATTCCCAGTCTCCATTAAGGGGAAAAAAAAAAAAAAAAAACTGTTCCTCAACAGTCTAGACAAGCACTTTCCATTGCTTCTCAATTTCACCTCTACAGATTTCCTTTTAGGTGCTCTATTAGTTATCACAGATAGAGAGAACATATGGTATTTGTCCCTTTGGGTCATGTCCCCTTCTCATTGTCTGATAGGAGTCAGCCTGAGGAAAAATTAGGCTCCCTTTCAGAAAGCCCATCTAAATACAAAACGGAGTTCCTCTGCCTCACTTTTACCCTGGGGAGATGTCTAAAATACCTAACCTCCAGGCTCCCTGCTGATGAAAATGAGCACATCTGGCACTCAGCCTGGACTCATACAGACTACCTGTATCAACAAGACCCCTCACACTATCAGGTGGCATACACACTCTCCCGGGCACACAGCCAAACTGGACGAATCAGCCTGGAGATTTGGGTGCTCAGAGACTTCATCATGTGTTAATCTGTCTCCTGGAAAGTGTGCACAACAATGCTCAGACCTGTGTCAACTATGACAACAAAATTACTGACAGCCCTCATGATGTGAGTACCCTGGCTGGGACTCTGTGTCTTCAAGTCCAGTTCATTAGCCAATGAGATTGATACCAGACTCATTTCTGACAGTTTCAGGTAAGGGACAAATATGGTATAATCCTAGAGGTCTACAACATCACAAAACCAGGTCCCTCCCCAGTTATTATTCGGTTCGACATTTGTGAGGCTGCAAACAAAAGACAAATACAATGCAGGGGAATAGGCTGGGAATGGTCTTATACCCAGCAATACAAACACATGTGTTTCCAAGAAGGCAATCTAGCCAAGGATAGACAGAAACGGGGCTGCCCAACCCCAGACTCTCCCCCTCCTCCCCAGTACTATTGCCCTTCGTGGATATGCATGGATGACCCTTACCCTCTAGTGTTCCCCTAAAAGCTGAAGTCAGGATTTAAAACTTAAAAGTGGTCCCTGCTTCACCTCCTTGCAGTCCTGGGGAACCCAACTCAGCAATATACACCATTACCAGTCCCAAAGATCCTAAGTGGGTTCGAGGACAGAGGGCCAGTATTCATATCAGTGCCAAAGGATCCTGGGGGCATAATTCACATAATAAAAATCCTTGTAGAAAACCACAACCCCTGCAGGCAAGTCAGGACTCTGCCCCAATTCAATCTCTGGCCAAACAGGATTAGCCCAAGCAAACTTCATCATTCTTTTACCCCGACTCCCTGCTGTACAACTAGCAAGTCTGACCCAGGCCATCCTCCAATCCTCGGGATCATCCTTGGGCCAGGATTGCCCGCTCTGCCTGCCAATTAGAGAATGGGGATTTTCTGCACTGGGCCACATTGCCACACCACTTAACACAGCACAGACACCAGTTCTGTACCCTATGACTACACTGCATCCCATGTTATAGGGCCCACCACCTGTATCACCTTCCACACTGCCCAAGCAGCCTTACCCTAGGACTGTAATAACACCATCACTATCAACGGAACCACAAAAGCCATAAGAGCTCCCCACAGCACCCATTTTTTTTCTTTTATGTTAACACTTTATTTAAACCAGGCCAAGCACCATGCTTAACAAAAGACTGTCCAAAATAAACATGCAATATGAACTAGCAGAGACTGGAACCACAGCTTAACAAGTTGTGCCAGTTGTTGGTTTTGTTAAACAATGACAGAGAACTGTTAAAACCCACAAGACTAAACCATTCTAGTTTCAAGCCTCCTGGATGAGATGATATTGGACCATATATATCGATAGGAACTGGCCTGCCATGTCAGTGACTTTAAACAAGACTCAAGTAAGTGTATATGTAAGAATCTTATTCCAAAGAGTGGGGAAACACAGTTTATATCACAAGCTTAACAGAGTTGTTTGAAACATTACAGGAACACGATCACTGATTTGAAATGTCAAATGGTGTAAGAGGAAAACAAATTTCTCACCAATTTCTAACTTGGAACCATTGGTTTTAAAGTGGCTTAGAAGATTACTTACATATTTCCACAAATACAAAATAATATTTGACCTGAAGTGTTTGAAACACTTTTTCACACAAACTGTAAAGGCTCAAACTCTGTAGATTCCAGTATTATCAGTCTATTGAACAAACAGGGAAAGCAACCACTCTAAGAATGCTTCAATTGGTAGAATACTCCCAAATATCAGCATTTAAATGCTTATGAAAATATTATTCATCACTAGTCCACATACGGATTAATGACATTACTTGGATTTTAAAAGCAGTCCAACCATTTTTAAAGACACCTTCTTTAATATCTATAAGGGGGGGGGGCAGCCAAATTTAATTTGGCAATAAACTCCTCTAACCGTGAACTTTTCAAAGTGTCAGACCATGGTACAGTTTATGGCTACAACTGACTCCTAAAAACAGGAGCTAAAGTGAGGGAAAAGTGCTGACGTTTTTGCCACACAGATTATTTGATGATGACAATACAAATTTTAGGAACACCTAGTACAGTATGTATAACTGCACTAGGCATCTAGTGATCTTTTCAGAAAGAGAATTCAAACATTTACTTTAGAAGATAAGTAATCAAAAGTCAGTCAACCAACTTTTTTCCTAACATAATTGCTTCAGTACCAGAACAAAGTGATTACTATTCAAAACTCAGACATTTTGGAATTTCAGCATAGTGACCTGAGAACAGTTTTCTTCATATGTCATTTATGTTGCCACAAAAACCACACTAAATGCATACTGGGATTACTGATTGGTTCTATTTGACATTAGATGCTACACAGAACTTCAAGACCAACAATCTCAATACTAACACAGACTTCAAAGACCATAAAGGAGGTGCCCAGGGAAAAAGCTGCTGCGCAAAAGGAACGATTAGGATTTAAGGTTGAATGGCAATGGTTGTGCCAGAAAATATGGAATGTAAAAACTAGAATTATGAAATCTGAAGTTACTCTCTGTCCTTAATGTGTTGTCCATTGTGGAAGGAATTTTACACTTTATGTTCTGTGTGGGTGCAAACTGATGAAATCTTTACTTAATATATACTAAATTGATCTTCTGTATATAAAGAGAATTGAAAATGAATCTTGATGTGAATGGAATGGGAGAGGGAGTGGGAGATGGGAGGGGTGCAGATGGGAGGGAAGTTATGGGGGGGGGGCATTGTAATCCATAAACTGTACTTTGGAAAATTATATTTACTAAATAAAAATTTTTTTAAAAATTCCTTCCAGAAAAAAAAAAAAAAAGAAAGAAATCTGAAGTTACTCCTGATTCAAGGGAAAAAATACTAAATAGCAAATAAACTTGAAAAGGATAATGTAAAATATACTTAGATAGAAGGAAGTTTACATAAATGAGAATATTTTAGAGCACAGGATTTGTAAACTCTTGCTATAGGACAGATGGAATAAAAAGCTGTACCGATCCCCTAACCTCAATGTGACGTGTTGCAGAATACATGTCATTGATGAGAAGTCAAACAAGGCAAAAAAAAAAAAAAGGGGGGGGGGGGTTTCACACAGCTCTCTGCTCCTGTTGGACAACAGAAACCAAGAGTTGTGTGTTTGGCAGTCAGTGTCATCTGACATCAAGGAGGACTTCCAAATTGGAAAAACCAAATTAAAAACCTCAACACAAGACCAATGAAAAAACCTCATTCTAAAAATACATGCCTGCAGCACTAGTTTCTCTTATTGATGTGAACTAAATGAAACAAAGTCTCATTTCCTTCCTTCAAAAACAAATACTCTCCACTCACTTGGTTACATTTGCATTTCTGCAGAATGATAAACAAGTTATTCTCCAACATCAAAATACCTCTTTCAAGAATTCTTCAACTTCCTGGGTGAAGATTTTTCTCTCTCAAAATTGGAATGAAGAATCCTTTCCATTCATTAACCAAATACCTACTCTAGCACTTCCTCGTCTCCAACTGACTTGGATTGCTTCCTGAATCCCAGATTAGGGAAGTCAGCCTGTCTGGAAGAGAAGATGTTCTATTCAGTATCGTCAAATTTTCTACTATCATTACCATTTTATTAAAGTTTGCGCAGAAACCTCAAAAATGAAATGCAAAGAACATATAAGTGGGAAATATGACAACATAAGAATGCCTTGGCTAGTTCTGAAATGACTAAGATAGTCTTAATAAAAGAATTTACTCACCAAATATGGTTGGTCTCTAGCTCTCTAGATCTTGTATCAAGTTAGCATTAAACAACTACTTATAGGTTTGTTTTTAAAGTGTGCTATACAGGCTGGCACCGGCAACCCAGGTTCTAGTCCCAGTCGGGGCGCCAGTTGCTCCTCTTCCTGTCCAGCTCTCTGCTGTGGCCCAGGAGTGCAGTGGAGGATGGCCCAAGTCCTTGGGCCCTGCACCCACATGGGAGACCAGGAGGAAGCACCTGGCTCCTGGTTTCGGATCAGCGCGGTGTACCGGCCACAGCAGCCATTGGGGGGTGAACCAACAGAAAAGGAAGACCTTTCCCTCTGTCTCACTGTCCACTCTGCCTGTCAAAAATAAAAATAAAAATAAAAAATAAAGTGTGCTATACATTAGCATCCTTGCTTTATGCCAAGGATACCATCACCTAACAAGACTGGTTAGTTAACTACTCATGCATCCAGTTTAGAATATCTTCTGACATTCAGGATATAAGATGTGTTTTCTACTGATATGTTAATAACATTACTCACTATGGCCAAAATTTTTTAAGTACTGTTTTATATGGCACAAAACTAACCACAAATATACCCCAAATTCTAACTCTCAACAACCATATATTCACTAATGCAAGCAGATAGTTGGAATTTTAAAAATATGAAGTTGATGTTATTACAAATTTTAGATACACATATTAGAACATTATTTTACTTGGACCCATTAAAAAAGTATTAATTTCAGCAAATTTGGAATACTGGTAGTGTAAAAGTCTTAAACTAACTTCAAAGCTAACAAATCAAAGGCACAGTTTTAACACACTTAAAATCATTGGTGTTCACAGGACATTAGGAGATGCTTATAAATAAAGTGCTACGAACCTAGGTTTGAAACTCTCTAGAAGTAACATAGTCAGGAATGGAGCCCTGATTAGTATAACCCACCAGTTGCTAAAAACTAAGATCTATTTTACACAAGAAAACCCAATACTCATGTAATTCTATCATAAAATCTAACTTCCAAACCTTAAGAATGACTGATGAGGGGCTGGCACTGTGGTGCAGCAGGTTAACGTCCTCGCCTAAAGCACCGGCATCCCATATGGGCACCGGTTCAAGCCCCAGCTGCTCCTCTTCCCATCCAGCTCTCTGCTGTTGCCTGGGAAAGCAGTAGTAGATGGCCGAGGTCCTTGGGCCCCTGCACCCGCATGGGAGACCTGGAGGAAACCCCTGGCTCATATATATCTGCCTCTCCTCTCTCTGTGTAACTCTGACTTTCAAATAAATAAATAAATCTAAAAAAAAAAAAAAAACAAAGGAATGACTGATGAGCACAGTTTCCAGATCTGAGTAAAAACAAGCAGGAAACCAAAGGAGGTATGGAATTGAGGAAAAAGTGTCCTTGTAACACAGATTATGCTACAGGAAATTATTATTCATGGCTCAAAATTTGGGTCTCTCAAAGCTTTCACTCCAAATTAACTGAAATGATTTAACAAGTGATAATATGCTATTTTCACTTATAAACTGCTCATTTCCAGGATTTGTCAAAAGGAGGCAACTCTTGTCTATCACAGTCCAAGAACCTACTTTCCAATGCTCCTCTCTGTAAACAGTAACAAATCCTGAACCATAAGTTACAGAAATTAATCACATGAGTGCAAAAAGTCCCTGGAGGAAAGTAGTCCACCTAACAATTACAAATATAAGGAACCGCTTTATGAAGTTTCATTACGATGAAGATGATTTCCTCTTTGTTCAAACTTCGCACAAATGAAGAAGTTTTCTTTACTGCAAGAAACATACTGTAAGTAACAATGCATTTTTAGGCATAAATAAGTATTTATGTCTGGTTCCAGTGTGGTCAGGTTAATATATAAATACTTTGGAAACACAGAAGTTCACATTAGTGGAAAAATCCCAGCTTCTCACGCAACCACTCTTCAGTTAGATCTTCAGTATTTCTTATTTCAAATACCTTGGTCAGCTCAGCTGTCTGCACTAGCTTATTCCTACTTCCCGCATACATCACCTGCTGCTCAGGCTTACATCCAACAAGACCGGAGTAAATAAAGCATGGAGGATGCAACACTCTTCATCATCATGTTGATATTTGTAACTATACACAATGAAGCAAGGCTGTCGCTCAGGTAGCTCATCCTTAAGTTCATCCGGAGAAATGCCCTCAAGTTCCTCATCCAGTACCACCAAGCATTTCTCTTTCTCAATCCTCATTATAATGGCAGCATCAATTGTTTCTTTGTGAAAATGAAACTTTCTCAGCTTTTGCACTAAATCTTCAGCCACATCACAAAGCATCAAAGACTCACTCATTTTCCTTCCGGCCATCAGCAGCCCATAGCCTTCTCTAGGTCCCTTTAAGAATGGCACGGTGGCTGCCTCCCTTCCTGCCCCAGCACCAGACATTCCAACAGCACCCATTTCGTGTGCCACAACAGTCTTCTAAAAACCATCACCCCTGCCCATCCTCCCTGTGCTCAGTAATACTCATTCCTATTTTTATCTACACCCAGGAAACAGCACTTAGATCCTAAATAAACTCAACTCCAGCTTCAGCTTCAGGAAGGCCCCTGCTGTTGTCCTCACTCTCCTAGCCCCGTTGGGGGTGGGAAGTGCAGCCCTAGGTGCCATCTCCACACTCCCTAAACCAACTGGCCTAACAGACACTGGCTTGGAAGCCTCCACCAGGCTGCATCCACCTTACAAGAACAAACTCCCTGGCATCCTAGTCCCGCAAATCACCAAAGCACTAGATCTCCTGACAGCACAATAGGTCAGAACCTGTCTTTTCCTGGGAGAAGAGTGCAGTTATTACACTAATCAATTCAGAGTGGTAACCAACTCCCTAGATAAAATCAACAACAGGCTACTGCCTCCCGCAGAGAGCTGAAACCAATGAAACAAGGGCTGGACTGCACTGAGACAGGGTCATGGTTAGCTCCTTTTCTCTGGCCAGTCACAGTCATTCTTATGGCCCTGCTATTCAGACCCATCCCTATTTAATTGGTTCCAAATTTTTTTACAGAATCGCATCAAAGCCATCTTTCAAGACCAGGTTAAGAACATGATGCTACTCCACCACTTCAACCAAGGATACCAACCCCTTCACCCAAAATCCAAAGGTGATTCCAAACTCTAGAGGAGCCCCATCCTGCCACCCATGCTCAGCCAGAGGTAGCCAGATACAGCCGATGTCCCTCTTCCTTTTTCTGCCTCTAGGGTCTAGAATAAAGGACAATAAGGCTGACAAGATGTCGTCTTCCCTCACTTCCTCCCTCCTTGTCGGAACATGCCGTTCCATGTCTCACGGCATTTCTACGTTCCCAATTACATGCCCCCCTTTCCAGAAAAGTACTACAGGTGAGTGGAATTTTAAAACAAGCTCCATCAAAGATCTCCTCTGAGATCTTTGACTGGGTAAAACACCTTCCTAAGGCCCTATGAAGAATTAGATCATTTTGCCAGAATCTGTTCATACTCAATTTGAAAATCTCTAGGGGAAAGCTCTTCTCACACCACACTTCTTCCCCTCCATAACTTTAAAGCCATCCCTTCGCCTCTTACCTTCCCTCTTCATGAGGAATGAAATGTGTTCTTACTTACAGACCTATGCAGGTACACATCTACCAAAACCACACCCTCTACCTTCTGACTGTACTCCTACCTTTCAACCCAAAGACTGAGTCTGTCTGAAACAAAATGAGGCGGCCTTATGGCCAAAATAGAACAGACTCTAACGAAGTGCTATTGACCACCACCAACTCTGCTAAACTCAGGAGACACCCACACGGTACATTTCACTCCATTACAATTAGTAACACCTCTGCTGCACAAGGTCCCACAATTCTCAGGTGGACACGGCTCCCTACTACTGCAAAAACCATCTCTGCATGCCCCTGCCACTTCTACAGATTCCTCCAAGTAATTCTAAAAGAAAGGCAGGGCTATCCAACTCTACCAGACCACTCTTCCAGCTCCTGGACCCTCAGCTCCAGGGCGAGCTCTAGGAATTCACCATACTCAGATACCCTTTTTCATCCACTGTTTATATCTCTTATTTAAAGCACTGTACCCCGTTGCTATCTTTTGTTGTGATATTAGCCCTAGACTTTGTCAGAGACCAGCCCAACCGAATGGACACATAGCGAAACAGTTCTATCAGCACTCTCTTATACTTCCGGGTTACATGCTTTACAATAGTCTGCTGCTTCTAACCTGCTCCCCTTTTTGTGGTCCCCAAATCTATATATCTCTCACATCCTCCCAAAGCCTCTACACAGCTCTCATCAAACCTTCCTCTCTTCTTTGAACATAACCCCACTATCGCTTCATGCGGGATCTGTACACACTCCTCTCACTTCCCAGCCAGTCTTGACAAAGGCCACAGGACTGAAGGGATACCCTGTACTTACCCAAAACAGGAAGAATTCAACCAACCTTAAATACCTATCAAAGGCATTTTCTCTATGGTTTGCTAATCGGTCAAGCACTTAAACCCATCCTACGTGTTCCCTTCCCTTTTCCCATGAAGTAGGATCACTGTCCCACCAACTCTTTAACTGGATGATTGCTCTCCCAGCCTCCCCTGTTTCCTCCATTTCCTTCCCCTACTCCCACAGGTTAGCGAAATTAGCCACAAAGGCAAATACTCCCCCTCTCACTGAACCATCACTGTCAGGACCCAGCCCAAGGATACATTGGTGAGCATGCACGGGACCGTAAACAGAAGCGCTCCTGCTCTGTGGCATCCAGGTGTACAAGTGTCTTCCCATGAACTGGACAGGAACGTGTCCTCTCAGGTTCCTATTTCACCCTTTCTCCTATACTCTCAACCAGACTTGATGTCCCATACCTCAAACCCACCGTGTCAAGACTGACTTGGACTTAGCAACCCTTGCTATTATCATTGGGTGTTTTTTGCCAGGAATTGGGGCACAAGCAGCCAGACTGGCAATTTCAGGAGACAAGACAAAGAAATACAAAGAATTATGTCTCACTCTCAAAGAAAACATAAATGACCCAGCACCACACCTGTCTCACTTCCAAGACCAGGTAGCTTCCTGACAGCAGTGCTCCTTCAAAATCACTGAGGATTTAGACGTCCTCACCTCCAAAAAAGGAGGACTTTGCCTCTGGGTAAAGAGTGTGGCTTGCACATCACTCAGTCAGGTGCTGTGAGAGATGCTACTGAGCACATTAAAAAGCATGCTAATGAAATGTAAGAATGCAATACAACAATACCCTTGCCGCATTTTAGCCATCTTTGCCACTCTGGGTAACTTTTCTACTACTTTCTTCTTTCCTCATAATCACGGTGCTTTATTCTTAGGATATATAATTACATATTTCAAAAGTGCTCACAGGAACCAGTGACTGCCAGATCCCAAGACATCTCGCAGGAACATCACAAGACTGTTCTTCTTCTCCAGTCACTCTGGACTACAGCCCTGCATCAGCAGGAAGTGGCCAATAGGACACCAGCACCCATCTCTCTCTGTCCTGGGAGTAGGAATACAGGACCTTGAGCAACATCATGGGCAGAAGTGATGCCGTGTTACAGCCACACCACTGCCTCAAGAGTTCAACCATCGGCCCCAACCCTCCGGAAGGTTGAAAAAGCCAAGGCAAACCATCTCACCTCTGCCAAATCCCTGCCCAGCCTGAACCAAAAGTAGCCCAGGCTAGATAACCACCTAGTCTCTACCAGAACGTGTTCCAACCCTCACTAGTAGTGGGCCCTCTAAGGTCTGTCTCTGAATAAACAGGCTCTAGCTACTGAGTTCATAGTTTATAGTCCATCTCCCTTGTGTCTTATGCATATTGTCTAAAGCCATATTGTCTAAAGCCAACCATCAGGGAAAAGAGCAAACCAGACAACGCCAGCATTCAGTCTGCAGTCTCTGGAAACCATTAGATGAACACCCTGGCATAGGAACATTCCATGTGTTTGAGTTCAGTTTCTTATTCATCCACTGACCCACTCCCCACACACATGCAATGGCACCAGGGGGTAGCCAAGAACCAGAAAGTCACCACAGATCTCCCCGACAGGTAGCAGTAACCCAAGCATTGGAGCCTTAACCCCCCAGGATCTCTTTAGCAGGAAGGTGATACACATGAAACCCAGGCACTCTGATACTCTGATGTCCCAACCACAAAACACAATGCTCACACCCCACTTTTATTCCCAAATCAAAGACCACTCACCTGGACGGATGGTAAAATGTCCTGCCAACAACACCTCAGCTAGCACACGTCTGGGCCAAGACTTCAACTCAGATGAGACTGAAACCGCAAGTTGTAACCACGAACCTATAGGAAGAAAACACCCTACTGTTTGAACAGGCCTTGGAGAACCTAAGAACCAATTCATACCTACCCGATGACAGAGAGAAAGATATCTGCTACTAGCAACACAAACTTTGGGATTCTCTACTGAGTCCACCGTGACCTCAGCCATAAGACCAAAAGGGCCTCACTTAGAAATGAAAGCTGGTAAGGGCTGGGCCCTGTTGGCAACCAGTCCTCTGCCTGTCAGGAGCTGTTCAACCACAGCCCTGACGCAGAGAATAAAGATGTATCCTGCTCCCCCTCTTCCATGGCTTCTAAAGGAAAGGGAACCCCTAAAGTGAAAGTAGGGCATGCCAGCACTGAGAAAAGATCAGCAAGGGGGCTCCAAAGTCAAGTCTACTTGCTGTGCTGAGGCACACTGTCCCCTAAACTGCTCCAGCCTAATTAGAAAAAAAAAAAAAAAGTGTTCATTTTTATATGAAGGATCCAGACTGAGGAGGCCATCCCTTAGTCCCTTAGTACCAAAATGTGTAGGTGGATGGCTCAATATAAGATGCTGGGAAGAGGTAGCTGTGTCCCAGACACACACCATTGAGGGGCAGCCAGGGCTTCCAACCACTGTCAACACCATGACCTCCCCTGGGAGTCAGGAGCCACCAAGGGTATGAAACGGCCTGAAATGAATCAGGGTGCTCAGCTCACCCTGTCAGTGCTCATCACCGACTTCAGTTTCCCCTGTCTACGGGGAAATACACTTTATTGTGTCTCTTCATTCAAAACAGGCCCAGCACTCAATGTCAAGTCTACCATTGCTTTAAGAAAAACATAGAGCCAACTGCAGTCCCCTGCCCTCATCACCACCCTCCCAGGGAGGAGCCCCAGGGCAGGTGGGCCTCAGAGGCTCTAATTCAGCCCCTCCACAAGAACAGCCCACTGCCCAGAGAGGAGGGGAGTGAGGCCTTCCAACCAGGCCCCATATTCCCAGCTCTGCAGTGGGGGGTGCCAGACCCACCAGGTGCAGGCCTCTTTCTGCTCTCACCCAGACAGAGCACCTCTGTCCCATGGCCTTCCTTTACCCTCTGTAAAATGGAAGGTCGAAAGGAAACCTCTCATTAGCCTCCTTGCCACTCTTAAACATCTGTGTCCATTTTCCTTACATGTCCCCGCATCTCTGGGGACAGCAGCTCTTCCCTTAAAGTAGACCACGCCCACCCAATCTCCCTTGCTGCTGAGAGGGGCCAGAACCTTTCTGGAATGCAGGCTGAGCCCTTTCCCCACCCTCTCCCAGGGCCTCATTCTAGACCCAGCCCCCTCCTCAGACAGCCAGCCTGGCATTTAATCCTCCAAACAACACCTGGCCACAGGAGAGACAGCGCCTCGGGTCCGCACCTGACAACCCCACCTCTCTCCCAGCCCGCAGGGGTCTACACCTGCCCACAGAGAGCAAGGCCCCGCAATGCCCGAAGGGAAGTGGTTGCCGGCTCGGCCCCACCACAACTGTGCAGGAAGAGCCCAGCAGGTCGGCCAGCACTTCCCGGTGGTCCAGGGAGCAGCGCGGGCCGGGGACAGGTGCTAGGCCTGGAGACTGCAGACACAAAGGCACTATGGCGGTTTCGGCGCCTGGGATGCCAACAGAGGCTTCGAGCGCCCAGGCGCCCAGGAGAGCGCAACCCCATGCTCCCTGGGCACATAACATAAAGGTCCTGCGCCCAGCATCCGCCACCAGCTTTCGACCGCCAGGGGGCGTCTGCTTCTGCGTCTGCACAGGCCGCTGGCCAGTGACATTTATGCGGACTCAGCGGGCTGCCGCGGTTTCAGGAGGCCAGAATCGAGTCCTCAGTCCCCAAAGCCAGGTTGGGGTGTAAGGGTCCCCATCTGCCAGGGTGCTGAGGGAAAAGCAATGCAAGCGGCAGCCGCGGGACTCGGCCCAGGAGGCCACCTGGAGCTGGAATCCCAGCCCCTCATCTGTGGGCGCCATGCGGGGAGGGGTGCGGGGAGTGCCCCAGCTTGGGGGCCTGCGTGTGGGCTGTAAATGCCGACTACTCTGTTAGAAACTTCTAATAAAGTATTTAGGGAGAAAGCTTCGGATACCTCCAAGGACGCCTGATGAAGTAAATGTTTCCAAAATGGCGTCCCGGGGGAGGTAAGGACGCCATCGGCCCGGCAGCAACCGCTTTCCGTTACCCGCTGCTGTGGACCATTCGGGACTCGCCAGGGACGCTGGGAGGCCGCATCCGGGTGTCCGCAGTCAGGGTCCACTGGTTTAAGGCGTCCCCACATAACATAGTGAAAAGTAGGCCGTGGGAAGAATGGTTCCCCCAAAGAAACTACCTCCATCGTCTGCCTGGGCTTCTGCAGCAGGGGAAAGGGCATGGCCAAGGCCAGCCACACACCGGAGGGCCCCTCCCGCTTCCTCCCAGGCCAATCTTCATACTTCCTCAGTTCAGCAAATGGCGGCCGTCTCCTCCCCTGGCGGAGAACTGGACCGCGCTATGAGGAAAGCCGAGCTCAGGTCCGCAAGATCTCACTCAAACTGGCTTCTTGCTGCTTCGGTGGTGGTTTGTGGCGGTCCAGCCACTCTGAGTTCAGTGTAACAAATTCAGCTCCCCAGGTACATCAGGAAAACAAGCTGTAGCCAGTTTACAGTCCCTGCCGCTGTTCCACATCTCCCCTCCCCACTACCACAAATCCCACCCATTTGGCTACAAGGTGCCCCCTGAGACAGTTCACTCCCACTCTGGGGGGTAAGTCAGGAAGTCATGCTTTTGTAACGACTTCTTGTTGAGCCTGGACATGGCCCAGGCTGGTGGAGAGAGACTCTCCTACTCAACACCAACAAAGGACTTCAGACACCAGGTGTAGCTCCTGCAGGCTGTGGGCAACGGGACAGGCATCTAGAGGCATCCTCACCTGACATGCAATGTGGGGCCCTGTAGAGCAGCAGTTTGAGGTCTGACAGGGGCTCTCCTAGGAGCCATCCGGGGTTCAGGAGACACAAGGAACTTCTCTGCTCTCAGGTGTGGTGATGGCAAGGAGTCCCATGAGGAAGTTTAGGAGAACAATCAGTGGTAAACAGGGCCAAGTGTGGTCCTGCCCAGAACGGCTTAAACTGCTCCTGAAGAGAGCTCAGTTTACAATCAAGGGGGTGGGCTGCCTACCTGTGCAGGTGACAGCAGGTCTGATGTGCACATCAGATGAGAGCAGCCACCACCGGCCCTCACTGTGTTGTCTTGTTCTCATTTCCCACTTTGGCAGGTCAAGGGGCCAGCCCAATTGGGAAAGAGCCTTCCATAGATAATTCCAAGGGGCTGAATCCTAATTCCTTTTTGTGGTTGCTCTAACACAGGCTAAGGCACTTGGCACAGACCTTTAAGCACTTTTCATGAATTTCTAGGCAAAGGCTAACTGTTTCATATTTAGGGTCCCCGCCCTGATTCCAGTGAGATGCTGAACAAACAGGATGGTTTAAGTCCAGATTCCAGCTAGGAAAAGAGTCTGCCTCTCCCTCCCGCCATGGGCAGGTGCACAAAACTGGTGAAACATGAAAGCCTCTAGGGATGGGGGAAAAAGTAGAATAAAATCCCAGATGCACCTCAAGTGCTGGGAAGGTGAACCCAACATCAGAGTCATCCATTGAGAACCATGAAATTCCCTCTCCATGTCTACCTATAGAAGGCAGAGGTCTCTAACCCCAAAGAAAGTGGCCCCATGCTGTGAAGCAGGGAAGCTCAGACCTAGCAACCCAGAGACCAGGCTCCGGGTTTCTCAGACCTTTCCCTTTGTACTCTTCTGTCTCCCAGGGGAGAACCTGACCCCAGCATTCTGGCATCCTGGGAAAGGCTGTCCCTTTCTCCTCCACAATTCTGAACTCATGCTGAACTTCCGGTCCTGGCAATCATGTCTAGGATAATTAAGACACTTATCAGAGCTGCCCAAGTGACTCAGCCCTGATTCCCGTGAGATGCTGGACAAACAGGAGTGCAGGTGACCATGCACCTCTCAGCTCTCTGCATCAGCAGCTCAGCATGGCCAGGTCCCAATCCACATCTGAGTGCCATAAGGTGGAGTAAGTGCCCCCAAGAGTAAGTGCTCCTGGATGTGCTGCTGCCACCATTGCTCAGATCTTGGTGATGGACATCTTGACCCAGGATGCAGCAAGTGGTACCCACAAGCTGCCTGGCACTCTTCAAGCTGACAATACCAACTGCTATACTCACAGTTCCCAGAAACCCCTACCCCAGGTTAGCAACCATCTCACCTCTAGGGTGTGTGTGCATCAGTACAGGTGACGCCAGGCCTAGGGCTTCCTTGGCACTACACAACTGATGGCATCCCTTGCAAGCACATGCTAGAATGATCCCCAGAAACCACAAGAGAGATTGAGAATGTCCAGAGAGGGGTGATGAACTGTGCAGGCTCAAACTTGTACAAGGATGAGAGAGCAGGTCTGAGCCCAGCTGTGGCACTGTCTGGGCCCAGGCCAGCCCTGTGGCAGGTGCTGCCTGTGTTGGTGCAACTGTGGACAGCGGGCACATGGCGTAGGGGAAGAGTAGAATAGGAAGAGCCCACTGAGAATCTGAGGATATCTTGTGTGAGGAGGGGGCTCAGCTTAGGAGCCACAGGAAGTGACCTCACTATGTTGGTGATGACCTAGAGAACGGGGTGCCCCAGCAACCACCCCAACATTCCAGAGTTGAGTCTGAGCCAACTCACCTGGATAGAGTCTCGTAGCAAGATGTTCCTGAGTTGTATCCCGCGATGCCAAAGCCCAGGCCCCAAGAAACCCTGCTGTGGGCTCCTTGCCCAGTGCTGGGGACGCTGGGCCAGCCCTCATCCCCGACGCACCTGGAGCTTCAAGCAGAAAAAGGCCAAGGTGAGTCTGGCAGCCAGGGCAGGTCACTGCTGACCAGGACACCACTGAGACCCCACTGGGAGCCCATAGCCCCATGGGCGTGGGGGGACATGGTCCACTTCACCCTTGGAGGAGGGAGGCTGGAGTTCAGAGGCGGGGCCAGCCTGAGGCCCAGAGCTGCTGGCTGCGGAGGGATCCAGGGACTGCCTCTTCCATGCCATTCTCTGTTCTTCTCTCCCAGGTCCAGGACAGGGCAGCCTCGCGCCTGGCACAGCACAGCGGGCTGCAGATCGCAAGCAGCCCGGACAACCGTAGGCCATCTAAAACCGATGACCTGTGTGTAGTGGGGGAGTGGTCAAACTCACCCACAACTCCAAAGCTCATGTATCGGGCATTACCCCGGGCGCACAAGCCACCTGAGGCCCCCCTCAGTCACACACTGTTGGTCAAAGCCCAGATAGAGCCCAGGGGGTCCGCAAATGCCCATCTCACAGCGGAGGCACTGGGGCCCGATGACTTTGCCTGTTCCAGACCAGAAGCAAGGTCAGAGCTGGGCCTGGAACCTGACCTGACAGCTGGGGCGGAGCACAGCCATGACCTTCATGAAACACCCCCACTGGAGCAGTCCTGGCCCTCCAAAGACAAGCGGGGCACAGCCATGTCCCCAGCTGCAGCCAAGGAAGCTGCAGGGGCACCAGGCGCAGCACTGGCCCCGGCCTCAGCCCCAGCTCTGCAAGTCCCTTCTGCTTCAGCCCCAGCCCCACACCTGTCCTTCCCCACCCCCGTGATCCTGTATTTCTCTATAATCCTCCCCATTGTGTTCCTTGTCTCCACCTTATTGTCGCTTTACCAAAATAAAATTTAATTGATTACCCACTGTGAAATGTACAATTCACACCATGCGAACTCCCCATACTGTGCCCTCCCCACCCCACTCTCCCTGACCATGGCCCCAATGCCCGTGACATGGAGCCTCTGGAGAGGACACTGGCACCTCCCCAGGGGCAGAGCCAGGGTTCCCCGTTTGGACATAGAGCACCAAGTGCTGGGACGGCCAAGGAAAGCAAGGAACAGGGAGACGCTGGCGTGGCTGGGGCAGCGCCTCCTCATGGTCAGGGACGCGGGCTCTGAGGTCACAGATCTGACCTGCAGTGGGTGTTCTCCCTACAGCCTCAGTGTCCTCATCTGTGAAATGGGATGGCAGCTCTGCCACAGCCATCACCAGGACAGGGAATGCGAGGCTCTGCACCTCCCTGCACACATTGGGGCCCTGCTTCCAGTATGAGGAGTACACAAGAAAGGGAAAGGGTTCTTACACTGAAGGCACAGTCCGGGTCCTGGGGCCACACACACACACAGAAGCCATCATGGTCTCTGTCCCTGCACTCAACAATGGGTCACTGGCAGAAGGATCAGAACAGAGATTTGTTCACTGCTCAGGAGAGAGGGGGGCCTTGTCCTGGACCCCATGTGCCCCAGACTAC
Source organism: Lepus europaeus (assembly GCF_033115175.1). Taxonomy (NCBI): domain Eukaryota; kingdom Metazoa; phylum Chordata; class Mammalia; order Lagomorpha; family Leporidae; genus Lepus; species Lepus europaeus. The sequence goes on from NC_084846.1 coordinate 21,944,103, forward strand.
CTGGTGTGCAGAGACATGGGTTGGTCTCGGCCGGGAAGATGGAGACACAGAGAATGTCCCCAAGCACAGTGACTGCTCTTGCCCCGAGCTCCTGCGATTTCCCAGCCCCTGGCCAGGCACACTGGTGACCATATCTTAGCCATGGGGAGGCACTGCTGTCACTCCCCATTGACAGCTGAGGAACCTCCTGAGAGGGAGGCCGCACCCAGGTCACGGCTGTGCTGATCCCACAAGAGGACTCCCCTCTCCACCGTAAACCCAGACTGCCAGGGCCCGATGACCCTGTGGGCAAACAAGAGGGCAGCACAGCAGGCCAAGAAGGAGTAGGAAGGGTGTGAGTTTCTCCAAGAGATCATAGCCACAGGGGTTTACTTAACGGGCTTCTCAGCTGATCCACTAGGGCTGAGGGATGCCTGTGGAGGAGGAAGCTGGGGCACTGGAATGCTGACCTGTGTGTGTTCCTGGGAATGGCCTGGATCAGACCCAATGACAGCACTGTCCCCATGACTGTCCCTCTGCATAATGTCCCAGATCACCTGCTGCCTGTGCACCCTGCACACCTGTCAGCCTGGAGCCCAGGTCAGGCCAACTGCAGGGAGTGGGTGGCAGTGGGTGCACCTGTCCTGCAGAGTGCCAGGCAGCTCAGTTTGACTGCCTTGGCAGGGAGGGCCCCAGGGAACTGTGCTCCCCAGCACTGGGAGGGCACAGAGTGGAGTGTCCACCACTCAGGACAGCCGATGTCCCCATCTCAAGGTCATGAGCTCATGGTCATGTCTAGTTCCAGGTCCTGGGGTCTAATGGCTGGAGCCCACCCCCAGGAAGCTGAGCTGAGGGTCAACTCACCATGGCTAGTGGTGCAGCCTGATGCCCTGATGAACTGTAGCGTCTTAGAGAGGCGGGCTGCTCCAGCACAGGGGACAGAGAGGGCAGAGGCCAAAGATGCAAGCCCTGGGCTTGTGGGGAGATGTATGAACAGCTGAGGGGCTGAGCTCTTGCAGGCCTCTGTCTTCACGTGGGCCTCTCACACTGTCCTGACCACTCAGTGACATGGGCATCTGAGGTCCCCACTGAGGCTAGAGGCCCTGCTCTCTGCAGTCTACTCAGCAGCAGAGTCAGGTTTAAAACAAGGAGCTGCCAGAAACCCTGGGACTCCCTTGACAACGAGGCTGCAAACAGATGCTTTGGGGGTGGTTTCTGTGGCCTTCACTTCCCAGTACTCCTGGTCCTGACATGGATGGGCTATTCCCATATGGAGACAGCTGAGGGCCAGTGCAAGGATGTACACACAGCCTGAGATGAGGGTGCTTCGAACTCCCAACTTCTCAGAAGGCTGCAGGTAGGGAGGGTGCAGCCCCTGAAGGATGCTGGCCCCCGAATCCTACGGAGACCTCAGCAGTGCCTTGAGTTCAGGGTGCAGAGTAGACAGACAGGCACTGTCATAGCCACTCTTTCAAGCTGCTGACCCCAGACAAGACTCTAAGCCTCAGTCTCCCCATCAGAGAAATGGGAGACAGCCAGGCCTTCCTGTTCAGCTATGCACCACACTCCCTAAGCAGAGATGTTGGAATCTTGCCCTGTAACTTTTGCCCATGAACAGCCACGTGGCAGTAGGTTGGAGGTCCTCTGGGGCCCAAGGACAAGGTAGGCCCTCCTTAGGGGGGTATCTTCCTTGTTCATGACCCAGGAATGTTCTGCATGATTGGAGGGGAAGTGGAGCAGGTGCAGTGTGACACCCCCCCCCCAGTAGAAGAGTCTTAATATGGGATAGACAGGGGTCACACTCTGTGCTGGGAAGCCCTGTGACCCCAGCCAGGACTGCTTCTCTTGCTTTCATTCTTCTCTCATTCATTCACTCATCTTTGGGCAAACATTCACTACCCTTTCTGTGTGCCTGCAGCTGTGGCTTCCTCTCCTGGTGTGACCTGCCATGATCCCTGTGCATGTGGCATCTGTGTCCACTCTCTGACTTGGATGGGGTGGGCCCTGAACTCAGAGGGGCTGAGGGAATTCAGGAACCATTCACTGTATTAAAGGAGAGACTCAAGGATCAAGAAAGTAAAAAGGCCAGCCTGTCACGTCAACATAAAGAATGACATTAAAAGTTATGGAATATGATGGGGCAAGCATTGTGGCATAGCAGGTAAAGCTGCCACCTACGAAGGCAGCATCCCACATGGGCACCAGTTCATGTCCTGGCTGCTCCACTACCAATCCAGCTTCCTGTTGATGTACTTGGTAAAGCCGCAAAGGATGGTGCAAGTGTTTGGGCCCCTGCATCCATGTGGGAGACCCAGAGGATAGCTCCTGTCTCCTGGCTTTGTCCTGGCCCAGCCCTGGCCATTTTGTCCATCTGGGGAATGGATTGGCAGGTGAAAGATATTCTCTCTCTCTCTCTCTCTCTCTCAACTCTTTCAAATAAATACATCTTTGAAAACTAAAATAAAATTTACAAATACCATGATTATGTGTCCTATTTTCAAAGACTGGGGGAAAGAGAAATATATAAGAAGGCATAGCAGTTGTGATTAATGAATTTAGGAAAGGAGTTTATGAGCTTTCTGTGAGTTGTAACATTTTCAGAATTAATAATTAAAGAAATAACAGCAAAATAAGGCTTACAACAGCAACTGATTTAAAGTGATATAGATAAAAACAAAATGATCAATAAATAAAATTTCTTTGTAAACTTTCCTTCAAGGAGAACTGAGCTGAGTAAAAATTATTCAACAAAAGGACAACAGATTTTAGATTCTGAATAATTAATTAGTACCTAAAAAATTTATGAGGCCTCCCATGTTGGCATGATTTGTTAGAATGTTTGAGCCATCAGCCATTCACGAAAACTTCTCATTGTCAATCCAGGAGGCTCTGAACATGAACCTGGTAGTTTGATCAACATGGCTGAAAAAGTACTATAACATGGCTGATGCTATTGTTGAAAGACCTGTGCTTTGTGGGGCATTGGAACTGCCAGCAGAGGTGGTTCTGGTTCTTGTTCTACAATAAGAGATCAACTGGAGAGCCAAGAAGATCAGAAGAAAAAGCCAGTTTCCTAAACTTTGACTGCATCTCCCAGAGAGAGGCAGTCAGCACAGCTCAGTCCCTGCTTGTGAAACCTTCTCCTTTAACCTCACAAAGGAGCAGTCATTCCAGTGTTTCAGAGACAGAGACACTGACATTGTGGCTCCTGGAGGCTAAGGAACATCTCCCAAACTAACAAAATCAACCCACACTCCATCCTGATCCCTTTCAGCTGAACCTGTTTTAGAATGGAAAGTGGTGTTAGACATCCCAACAGAAAAAGATCTCAGAGATACAAAAAGGTATTATTTCAGGCTCTGCTTTCTGTGATGCTAGTGATCACGTGGCTGTGAACATGTTAACTTCCAATTGCTACAAGAAGTAGAGAAATCAAGATTGTGTTTTGTGTTCTTTCAAATGCTTGCTGGTTAAAAAAAAAAATACATAGGTCAAGTAATTAATCATTGTTGATCATTGTTCTAAAATGACAAACACAGAACAGGCTGTTCAGTAAGTCACCAGATAATTTGATAACTGATGAAAAAATAACTGGAAAATTATGAGTCCATATGAATTTCACAATGGTGTTCTTATAACTTACTAGACAAGCAGCAAGAAGTCATCCATTCTGGATCATAATGTGGCATCTGCTTGCACTTAGGAATGCCCCTCAGGGGAGGGCGCTGCGCTGGAGCCGGTTCAGCTGCCACTTGGGACACTCACATCCCATTTCAGAGGGCCTGTTTGAATCCTGGCTTTAGCCCCCTGCAGGCATTTGGGGAGTGAATCAATGGATGAAAGATCCCCTACGTGTGTGTGTGTGTGTGTGTGTTTCACTCTGCCTTTGAAATAAATCTTAAATACAAGAATAACCCTCAGGTCACATAGAACAAAGGCCTGATTTAACATCCATATTTGCTTCTTTGAGTTGCTCCTGTAGGTTATGAAAGCATGGGAAACTATGGGTCGTCTTTGTGAAGTCGAAATACAAAAGAATCACATCAACTTCCACTGTCTGAACTGAGAGGCCTGTTTTTACTGTGTGAATGTGTGTGTATGTGTGTGTGTTTTCCCCACTGTACAGGGAGAGGCCAGCGGAGTGGGAAGTTGAGTGATGGGGGTGTCGTGAGAAAGGGAGCCGTCCACTTCAAAGGGGCGGCTGGGGAGAGCAGGTGGACTGCCCTCTAGGGAAGGTGCGGGGACAGTTGATGTGCTGGAACGCACATGTGGCTCTGCAGTCAGCCAGGGGGCTGGGAGATCAAAAGGAAACCTGAAAGTCATAGGTCGCCCTCAACACACCTGTACCTCTCAAGGAGGATTAGGACATCAGGCACTTGAAAAGGAGCACCTGACCTTTCCAAGGTCAAGGGTAAGTCTGTAATGGATCTGAATCAGTTTCACGACTGCCAAGTGCAAAACACATTCCAGCCACCAAAACCCAGGGAGCTCCCAAAGCTCTTTAAAGTTTGGGGGGTGGGGTGGAGTGGGGTGGGAGAGACCTGCATTCCCAGGCTTCCATGGGCTCTTTTGAAGCAGCTCCCAAAGGGCTCATGCAGGTGGACAAGCGTGCTTCCAGCTGGTCCTGATATGTTGTTTTACCAGAGCTGCCCTCCAGGTGGGACAGGGACAGCATCCTGCCACTTGGCCCAGCACAAGGTCATCCCTCCTGCAATGACACCATTTATAAGTCCTTCATGATGAACTGGCATCCAGTCTCAGCACATCACACGTTAATCCTTGGCCTTTCTGCTTGGTTAGAAAGAAAACTATATTTCTGGGGTTTTTCAGATAGAGTTTTCCACAGGCAATTTCAGCGGAATGAGAGTAGTGAACAGCCTATCTCATGCAACCATGCAGTGATGGCAAAGAGCCCAGTGGGGAAAGCTTCCTTATATTGTACTAAAAGCAAAATAATCTCATCATTGATTCTGTTCATTAATGTTATAAATACAAGAAATTCAGAGAACCCTCTGGGTTCTGCTTTTTTCCTTTGTAAAACCCCTAACTCAGTCTCACTGGAGACCCAATAGTATTTATGAAGATATTTGACTTGTTCAACATAACATCTTAGATGCTGGCAGATTATTAAAAATCAGTCAACATTTTGTTCATGTGTGTCTTATAGAGCCCATTTCCAATATTAAGTTTTCTGAATTTCTACTGTTTTTCTTTAACTAAATATATCAAAAACATACATAAAATGTAGTCATAGTTTGGGGGTTCCTTGGAAGAAAGACCCCCCTAGCTGAAAAGACCCCCCCTTTTTTCCCTAGCTATAATCACACTAGCATGGATAACATAAGTCACCAGTATTCAGCTTCTTCCTCCTCAACTGGTGCTAAAAATTCTGGACAGCTTAGACACAAGTAGACTGCGCTCTGTGGATAATCATGTGAGGTTTATTACATTACATATCTCATCTTGGATTTCTCAGGGTGTCCGTCAGCACAATGTCACAAAATAACAAATACAATCCAATAAGTGGTTAAGTCACTTTCTCTCCGGTTTAGTACCTAGAGATGTTAGCTGATTTGATTTAATTACAAAAAGAACAAATCAATAACACTCTATCACAGAACATTTCTTTTTTTTTTTTTTTGGCAGGGCACTTAATCTTTTTAACTTTTATTTAATTAATATAAATTTCCAATGTACAGCTTATGGATTACAATGGCTTCCCCCTCCCATAACTTCCCTCCCACCCGCAGCCCTCCCCTCTCCCACTTCCTCTCCCCTTCCACTCACATCAAGATTCATTTTCAATTCTCTTTATATACAGAATATCAATTTAGTATATATGAAGTAAAGATTTTAACAGTTTGCACCCACATAGAAACACAAAGTGAAACATACTGTTTGAGTACTAGTAATAAAATAGTAAGTTGTTCCTCAACAGTCTAGACAAGGGCTGATCCTGTCATTGTCTCTCATAGTGTCCATTTCACTTCAATGGGTATCATTTTAGATGTTCGTTTAGTTGCCATCGATCAGGGAGAACATATGATATTTGTCCCTTTTGGACTGGCTTATTTCACTCAGCATGATGTTTTCCAGATTGCTCCATTTTGTTGTAAATGCCCGGATTTCATTGTTTTTTACTGCTGTATAGTGTCCCATAGAGTACATATCCCATAGTTTCTTTATCCAGTCATCCATTGATGGACATTTAGGTTGATTCCATGTCTGAGCTATTGTGAATTGAGCTGCAACAAATATCGAGGTGCAAATGGCTCTTTTTTTCTCCCCTTTAATTCCACTTGGGTAAATTCCAAGGAGTGGGATGGCTGGGTCCTGTGGTAGTGCTATATTCAGGTTTCTGAGGACTCTCCAAACTGTCTTCCATAGTGGCTTAACCAGTTTGCATTCCCACCAACAGTGGATTAGTGTCCCTTTTTCCCCACATCCTCGCCAGCATCTGTTGTTGGTTGATTTCTGTATGTAAGCCAATCACCAGAACATCACCAGAACATTTCAAGCTATGCATGCTCACTACACTTATTCCTTTAGCTGCCAAAAACCATAGCAAATAGTCTGTCAGAAAATCTAAGTTACCTGATACTTTTTACTAAAACTGAAGTAAAACCAATGGGGAGAAAACATCAGTCATTTATAGTGAAGCTCCAACAGAGAAATTCAGACTGCATAATAATTAAATTTGCTATTGGACAGTGTGTTTAAGATTCATTATTTAGGCCGGTGCCGCGGCTCACTAGGCTAATCCTCCGCCTTGCGGCGCTGGCACACCGGGTTCTAGTCCCGGTCAGGGCACCGATCCTGTCCCGGTTGCCCCTCTTCCAGGCCAGCTCTCTGCTGTGGCCAGGGAGTGCAGTGGAGGATGGCCCAAGTGTTTGGGCTCTGCACCCATGGGAGACCAGGAAAAGCACCTGGCTCCTGGCTTCGGATCAGCGCGGTGCGCCGGCCACAGCGCGCTACCGCGGCGGCCATTGGAGGGTGAACCAACGGCAAAAGGAAGACCTTTCTCTCTGTCTCTCTCTCACTGTCCACTCTGCCTGTCAAAAATTAAAAAAAAAAAAATTCATTATTTAAAAAACCAGGTCTTTAGGGATAATAACTGAAACAAGTCATTTATAAAGGCTTCTACTTCTGAAAATTCAGGCACCATTAATTGTGATTTTCAGTAAAGACATGTGATGAGAAGTCATCATCAAACAGATGGGCGAGGTTGTACGCCAGGGCAGGGCAGGGCAGGGCAGGGCAGGTGCACTGAGCCTGGGATGACAGATTAACTGTAGAGGGGCGGCTATAGGGTGGCTGTGCTACCAGCAGCGATGTCAACTGTGCCTATCCTGTCCTGGTTTGTGCTCAAGTTGTTTACCCTCTTGTCCATAGATTCTGTCAGCCTAGATAGCCATTCAATAGATGAACTTCTGCTTCAGTTAGCCATGGGTTGGCTTTGCTGGCAAGCAGAAATCCTAAAATTACAAAACATGATCATGGAAGAGGAGCTACGGCTCATAAGGGAACGCGAAAGTTTTGATTTGTTCAGGTGCCGGAGATGGAGAAGAAATAAATAAGAACCCCGCTAATTTTTCTAGCTGAGAAATTGGCAACTTTTCATAGGTAGTTGGTGAAACAGCTGACTAAACAGTTGGCTTCTATACCGCAGGGTGCTGAAGCTGGCACGTGAAGGGAACTCAGAAAAATTTATGATGTTGGAACATACTACATGTGACTATTTCATTGTACAAAAAAAGGAAGGAGAGAGAGAGAGAGAGGAAATAAATAAATCTATCTGGGCAGGTGGTAGATCACTTGAAAGTTGGAAGTTTAAGGATGACTCAGCCGTTGGAACCACCACCATCTGGACTTCCTTTTATCTGAACTAATACATTTCCTTGATTTGTTGGTTGAACCTGTCAGTTACTTTCTATCAAATCTATCTTCCAGGTTTACCAAGGAACTTGGGTCCCCATCTGCTCAAGGAGAAGGAGGATCTGTATGTGTCCTGGTGCCTAAAAGGAGGCAAAAAGGGAGCCTCACCGATTCCCTATGGGCGGGTGAGTTGTTATAGGGGCCAGGCATTCCAACGCTGGGCTGCCCAGGCACGAGTCTCACACTCTCTTCCTTAGATCCAAGTGGCTCTCGGCCACTTGTTTTTGCCCAGCGTCCATGGCACAAGCCCACAGTGCCCCGCCTCTTCTCTCCTCCCCAGCATCTCCTCTCCACTGCTGTGAGGGCGTGAGAAGCTGCAGACTCTTAACGACTAACTGGACGCACCTGGGAATATGGAATTCTGTGAAATTATCCCCCTGTGGGGTAAATCTTTGACCAGCAGGAAACGGGGGCTGCCAGATACATTCTTCTCTTTGCTGTCCCCAGAAAGACTTTCTGGAAATTCTGTTCATGTGGCCTCTCCAAAAATGGTCTTGTGAGACAGTTGCCTGGAAAGCTAATGGCGGCCAACTCTATAGAGCTTGTACTTGCCCTGGTTCCTTCTCAGTTTCATTCCTATTTCCTTCCTTCCACTCCCCTGGGACTGCACTCCCTGAGAATGGATTTGAACGGAAGATTTTATTGCCTCAGTTTGCTGCAGAAGCTGCTCTGATATAACCCTGACATTTAAAATATATCACTGGTTTCCGATCATCCTCTTATGTTTCACTCTTAGCCCACATCTTTCCCCTAAATTTAAAATGTTGTAGTATTTTCAAGTTGTATCTGACAGCTTTATGCATAAGGCTTACATTTATTAAATAATTTAGGGGACAGTCTGGGAAACAACATATTTTTTTGGATCCAGACCCAAAGAGAGGTCATTTTATTTCCTACCATTCTCTAGTTTTGATGGATTTTTTTTCCCTCATTGCTGGGCTGTGACATACTTCTTGGTAACACAAAGCTTTTGTATGCGTTCCAAGTTTGTATTTTATTTTATTTGAAAGGCAGAGAGAACGAGAGAAATTTCCCATCCAGTAGTTCATTCCCCAAATGCCCACAATATCTGGCCCTGGGTCAGGCAGAAACCAGGAGCAAGGAACTCGGTGTAGCTCTCTTATGTGGATGGCAGGGACCCAACTACTTGTCATCACCTGCTGCCTCCCAGGGTGTGCAGGAGCGGGAAGCTAGAGTCAGGAGTGGAACAGAGCCTCCATCCCAGGTGCTCTGATAGGCAATGCAGGCATCCCAAGTGACACCTTAACCACTGCACCAGACTCCTACCTTGTGTTTTTGAAAAATCCTTACTATTCGTAAGAATTCTTTTTGCAGTCTTGCAAACACATGCATGTTGATTAATTTCTCTCTTGGCTCCTGATGGGTCCACAACTCCCAGTCTTGAGTAAAGACTCTGACCTTGGTCTTCCTTTTCTTCGTTCATTAAATACGAATCTGTGTTAGGCAGTTCATTATCAGAAAGCATTCTACTGGCTCAGACAACAAATCTGAAAGTAAGGGTATCACTGCCACCTCCTTTCCTCCTCACACTTCCATTTCTCAACAACACTGTTTAGAGAAAAATTAAATAAGAGAAGTGTTTTTGGCTTTTAATTTAAGTACCTCCTGTTAAAGCCAAAACTACTGATACTTAAACCTTTGGGGCCAGAGCTGTGGCGCAGTGGGTTAAAGCCTCAGCCTGCTGCACCAGCATCCCATATGGACGCTGGTTCAAGTCCCAGCAACTCCATTTCTGATGCTAATGGCCTGCAAAAATGTCAGAAGATGGCCCAAGTGCTTGGGCCCCTGCACCCATGTAAGAGATCAGGAAGAAGCTCCTGGCTTTGGATCAGCCCAGCTCCAGCCATTGTGGCCATTTGGGGAGTGAACCAGTGGATGAAAGACCTCTCTCTCTCTCTCTCTCCCTCCTAACTCTGCCTTTCAAATAAATAAGTAAATATTTAAAAGAAAAAAAAAGGATTAACAAAAACATTTGTTTTCTCAAATGAAAGTTTGGATTAAATGGCTTCTTTCTGTATGATATGTTGATGCTCCAAGTTTTTGCTAATAATTATTTGTCTCCAAATGGCAATTCCTATGTATTCACAGAAACAATTAGATGCAGAAATTACTCCTAATTACTCCTGTGTGAAAACAAGACTCTGGGAAATCAATCCAAGAACTCAAGAGCATGATGAAATGCTAAAAATGGAAGACAAGAAATGAAAAGGAATACATGGTTGGCTCAAGTTAATAGCTCAATTGGCAATTTTATTTATTTTTATTTGAAAGACAGTAAGACAGAGGCAGACAGAAATCTTCCATCCATTGACTCATTCCCCGGATGACTGCAACAGCTGGGGCTGGGCCAGGCCAAAGCCAGGAGTCTAGAACTCAATCTGTGTCTCTCACATGGATGGCAGGAACCCGTGTACTTGAGCCATTATCTGCTGCCTCCCAGAGTGTGCATTAGCAGGAAGCTGGAACCAGAAGCAGAGCTTGAACTTGAACCCAGGCACTGCAATAGGGGATGTAGGCATACTAGGTGGTGTCTTAACCATTTAGCCAAATGCTGAACCCTAATGGTTCAATTTTTACAACTGAGAAAAAGAGACTTTCATAAAATGGAAATTTCACATTTTTTTAATATCAAGGTCTTAGGAGATAGTGAAACAGAATGCAGTAGAGGACACTGGTTGTGTTCTCAACCATCCCCACTGTCTATTCCCTGGGTTTGAGTCAGGGATACAAGTTCCAAACCCTACAGCTCCTGACAGGCTGCTGCAGAGCCAGCCCTCAGGACGAGAGCACCCAGCAGGCCAATGCCTGAGAATGCACCTTTCCTCCAGAGGGGGGAGCAATTCCTCTCCCTGATCAGGTGTAGAGGAAATCAAATAAAGTTCAAGATTGTAAAGGAAGCGCAGAGCCTGACCCAGAGAAATTCCGTATAAACTGTAATGATCTTATTACAGTATTGCTATGGAGAAAAAAGATCGCATGCTCACAATATTTTTATTTCTTAATGTCCTTAATCATCAAAAATTTGTCCCTGCCCCTTACCCTTGGGTTTTGGTCTCATTTGCCTTGCATTTTCTGTTTATGTGGAAATAAAAGATTTTTCCATCCTGGTTTTTCAAAAAGAAAAACTAAAGCTAAATGTTTGACTCAAGTTGTACTGATGGGTGGGGCTGCAGCAGGGGATACACCAGACTACTTCAGCAAGTTCATGGAAAATGGAGTGAAGAGAAGTTCTTTTGGTACAGGTAAGCTTGAAACCCACGCAATTTTCTCATGGTTTGCATTCTCTATGAATGTAGTTGGCTATGTAGATCTGGTGTTTCTCAGTGAGGACCCCCTTGCCCTTCAAGGAATATTAAGGAAATTTGCAAGGACATATTTGGCTGATTCCATGACTGGAGAACACTATTGGTGTTCAGTGTGGGACCAGGGACACAAGGAATCTCCCATTATCCCAAAAAAAAAAAAAAGTCCAGAATGTTCAGATCTTACTCCTGATGAAACCAAGACCCTCCAGAGTGCCCCAGAAGGAGACAGCCTCCCAGCCTTCCCGTCTTAGTCTCTAGCTTCTTTATGATTGCAAATCAACCTCTCACTTAAATTAACTCGCTGAGTTGAGGGAGTGATGGCAGCTGGCCCTTCTGATCACAAGACTGCAATTGACTAAGTCAGTTGTCTCTTCCAAAGGTCACATCTTGATGGCCACTCTTGTCTTGAGGATTTTTCCCAGGAACCTGCAAGCCCTGAGCAGTAAGTGACAGACTGGAGCCCATCTGCCGACAACATTCCCAAAAGAATGCAATGGGGCTGACCAGTCAAAGGAGGAGTGCGAGCAAGGCGGACCAACCAGGGACCTGGACACAAACTGAACACGCACGTTTCAACCTCACCCTCAATCTGTAAGAAGCTTTATCCCTAACCCCTGGAGGAGACAGGGAATTAAGCTCTGAGCTTTGCAATGAACACCTACTTCCTCCCACCATGCTGGTTTCAGTGTCTGGCTTGCTGTACATCCAGCAAGTGGACCCCAGTTAGGGAGTTCTACCACACACTCACCTGACTAAAAATACAAAAGACCTGAGGCTGCTGCTGCGGCATAGTGGGTAAAGCTACCGCCTGCAGTGTGTGCATCCCATAAGGGTGCTGGTTTGAGTCCCGACTGCACTTCTTCTGATCTAGCTCTCTGCTATGGCCTGGAAAAGCAGCGGAAGATGGACCAAGTCCTTGGGTTCCTGCCACCCACTTGCGAGAACTGAAAGAAGTTTCTGGCTCCTGGCTTTTACCAGGCCCAGCCCCAGCTGCTGTGGCCATTTGGGGAATGAACCAGTGGATGTAAGATCTCTCTCCCTGACCCTCCTTCTCTCTCTGTAACTGTTTCTTTCAAATAAATAATCTTTAAAAAAAAAAAAAAGAATAACCAAAAAGTTGGTGAGAGAAGGCAAAATTCAATCATCTAGTAATTGACAAGGGAACATAATTCTGTATGATACAGCCTTTTATAAGAATTTGAAGGAGGAAAAAAATGGATGAAATTGTTTTTAAAGAAATTATTTAGGGGCAGGCACTGTGGCACAACAGGTTAAAGCCCCAGCTTGAAGCACCGGCATCCCATATAGGTACCTGTTCGAGTCCCGGCTGCTCCACTTCTGATCTAGCTTCCTGATAATGTGCCTGGGAAAGCAGTGGGAAATGGCCCAGGTGCTTGGGCCCCAGCACCCACACAGGAGACCCAGAAGCAGCTCCTGGCTGCTAGCTTTGGATCAGCTCAGCTCTGGCCATTGCAGCCATTTGGGGAGTGAACCAGCAGATGGAAGACCCTCCCCATCTCTACCTCTGTCGGTAACTCTATCTTTCAAATAAATAAAAATAAATCTTTAAAAAATACAGAAATTATTCATGATATAAAAGAGTTATCTATATTTGAAACTCAACATTACTTGGCAAAAGTGTTAACTTTTCTATTATTATTGCTTACGCAAAAGATGAAGTTGCAACTATGATTGGATTATAGCAACATAGGTTTACAGTAGGTTTATAAATGGAGCACCAAATGTTTTAGAAATTCATATTATTCCTGACAATTAATTGCTTAGAACTGTAGTGACAGACTCAATAAGCAACAGATGTTCTTATTTTTATTTATAAAATTAAGAGTAATCCCATTAATGTCAGACTATTTTATAAAATGCTCAATAACAGGAAGAAGAATGTGTTTATCTTATCCTGTGATAGGAGGTAAGTTTACTCTCTAGGAAATAAGCTGAAATTACTGAATTTTTTTAGTTTAATATTTGAGACTGTTGTTGAACACTACTGTTGATTTCTCAATTCTATCATTTGAAATTTTTACTTAATATTTGAGACGTTGGAACACTACTATTGATTTTTTTTCTAACAAATTGAAAACTAAGCAATAGAATTAGAATATTATGATGCTATATGGACTCCTTTCAAATATATTTAACAAGTTAAAGAAATCCTTTAGCTGGAAGAAATGCATATATTGATGTAAAATAAGGCTTAATGAGAGTTAATAGAGGGTTTTACATGATCTTAAAGTAATCTTGCCTACAGAATTTTCAGATTTTTCATTTTTGCACCAATTATATAATGATTGACTTAAGCTATTGATCTGAAAGTACACTCTCTCAGCTTTACACTGTTATAAAGATTTGATGAAGACATTTGGAGATATATAAAATCTTTACAATATCATTTTCCATAATTTATTCTTTTTTTAAAAAAAATGAACATGCTAGCCAGCATTTTCATGAAGTTAATTAAGCTCAAAAATGACTTTGAGAGTCAAACATAAATTAATCCTTGTAACTACAAAAAGCTTGGATCCATTAAGACTTTTATACTTATTTCTTTAGAAAGAATATAAATTATTTATAGCTGTTCCTATTACATTCTTTGGTTTAAAAATTTTTTACTGGAAAAGTGAAGTTGCTGCAAAATATCAAAGCAATTGCATAAGAACAGAAGAAATGGGAGACTCCTTCAAAATTTACATCAAATATTTTTATAAATTTTATATACTTGAAAGGCAGAGAGAAAGAGACACACAGAGAAAGATGGAGAGAGAGAGAGAGAGATCATCTATCCATTGATTCATTCAACAAGTGGTTCCAACTGCCAGGACTAGGCAAGGCCAGAAACCCATCTAGGTCTCCCACATGGTTTGCAGGGGCCAAATGCTTGAGCCATTATCTGCTGCCTCCCAGGAGGCACCAGTGGAAGCTAGACTGGAAGCATTAAGAGGCAGGACTCCAACCTCACTCCAATATGGGATGCAGATTTTCCCAGCAGCAGTTCAAGCTGCTGCACCACAACTTACACCCCAACACGTGCTATTAAATTAGCAGATAAAGATCAAATTTGGGGAAATCATTGTCTTATTAATATTTTTAGAAGTAGTCTTTTTTTTCATGCTTGAATTTCCATCTTATTATTTTTCACAAAAGTTAGTGTCTCATTTTAACTATTTTATTGAAACAACACCTATAGTCATTTTTAGCTCCATGCCTGAAAACTCCAATAACTGAACCGTTGTGGATTAATTTCTAATATCTTCTTCCTCCTTTGTTTCTATTTTCTTACATAATAAAATAAATTGAATGGCAGATTCCGTGTGATGTCACATTCCTCCCGAGATTTCTTTTTTTACCTTTTTCGGTCAGAGGAGCAAGGCTAGCCAGTCAGAGTACCAGCAGCTCAACATAATCCAATCTGGGCTTGAACTGTTTCAAAGCCGAGGTTCAGTCTTTCAGGTACTTTTACAACTTGCCCTTATTGGGGTAGGTACAGCCCCTTCTGCTGGAAGTTGCAAATGTTCCTAACACCGCACCCCACCTCAACCAGCTCTGCTGGACCTAGAGATCCTCTGTTGGTCCCCTCTCCTTAGGAGACAGCTCAGAGCTCCATTTGGCTTCCCAGCTTCTTGGCAGCACACACACACCTCAGGGACATCCCATCTGTCTGGGATCTGCCTGCCTCGATTTCCCCTTGCCTTGGCAGTTCACCCAATGTCTTAACTGCAACATTCATTTGTCTAGTGTTGCTAGACACACCCAGGGGGAGGCTTAGTCTTCAATAGACTGTCATTTCTAGAAGTCCAAGACCAGTCTTGTTATTCTAGATACTACCGTTTAGCATAGAGAGATGCAGGATGGAGTCCTCCGTTCTTGACCTTGTCTGAAAGGAATGTGCTCCAGGACCCTACACACATGCTTCATCAGTAGTTTCTCAGCTCCCACCGCTTCCTCAATCTACCCATCGTCTTCCTGCTTCCTGGCTCTTATACTTTGGGAGGGGGGCTCAGCGAATAATGCTGCAGCAGTCATGGCATCAAAGTGTTTCCATCCAGGTCCTAATTCAAGATCCCATCTTGCATCGGCTACTAAGATTCATAACTTTTCAAAAACTAGAAACTGTGGCCCCCAGTCTCCTACCCCAAGCCTCAGACACTGCCAGGAGTTCAGTAACAACACAAAAACAGACCCTGGCTTTTAGACCCCAAAAGGTCCCTGGGGACACGGGACTGCCATGACTGTTCTTTTTAGAAAAATCAATTTTCACTTTTTAGCAAACCCTGCAATTACAAGAGTGGAGGTGGTAACAAGAAGAAAAGTAAAATCCTGTGGAACTGAAACCCCCCCCCTTTTTTTTTTTTTTTTTTTTTGCTTATTTTTGAATATCCCAAGAGAATTTTGATATTTTCTAAAGGGAGGAATTGGAGCTCTACAAGTTTGGATTTATAAAAAGAGCTAGAAAATGTATTTCTCTGTGGGGAAACTATCACACACATATCATTCCATTTAAATATCCTGCCCTTTGTTCAAGGTAGTTCCTTAATCCTTACTCTAAGTAAACCCATTTAGCAGGAAAAAAGATTTGCTGTGTCCCATTATTTCTGCAGGCCAGGTTGAACACTTCTTTTGAGAAACAACTCAGGTTTTTAGGACACACTTCAAAACAAAACATATTTGAAAACAAGATTGCTTTACCTAATTTCTTGTGTGGATCAAATTACCTCTTGTTCTCAGAATCCAGAGCAGCAGCCTCGTGTAGGAGCCTCCCAGTGGAACAGCAGAACACTCTCTGTTGTATTTCCTGAAGACAGCCAAAAGGGTGATCAGGACAGAAAGGTTGGCTTCGAAAAATTCCAGAATTGCGTGTCAGTAAATAGTTACTTGATATGTTCTCGATGTGTGTGTTGAATACAAAGTGCAATGAAGTCTATAGAACAGCTTATGCCCAGTAGGATTAGAGAATGGCAAGGAAACTCAGTGGAGAAAAAAAAATTCTGTCCTAGCTATAAAAAATTAACTTAAAATATATAAGCTCTCAAATACAATCTTCATTTCTAAGGAACTGTTATATTTATGTTTCTTGACCATTAATATTTCCAGCACTGCTAAAAATTTACGGTAGAAATGAACTGTTTGTTATCTGTATTAGTCTTGCAGTACACAGGGTAAAATGGAAATGACATAAACAACAATGATGACTTTGTGATCTGTTGGACTGAGATGTATACTTCAAGCCTGGGGTTGTTTCTATGTTTTCTAAAATGGTGACTGTCATGAAACTGGAAAACCAAAATCCAACTGATTTTTCTTCCTTTGAGAATTTATTTATTTGAAAGGCAGAATTAAGAGGGGGAAGAGAGAGAGAGAGAGAGAGAGAGAGAGAGAGGTCTTCCATCCTCTGGTTCACTCCCCAAATGGCACACAGGTTAAGGCTGGGTAAAGAAAAGCCAGGAGACAGGAACTCCATCTGGGTCTCCCATGTGGGTGGCAGGGGCCATGCACTTGGGTCATCTTCTGCTGTCTTCCCAGGAGCATTAGCAGGGAGCTGGATGGGACGCCGAGTAGCCCAAACTCCAACTGGTGCCCCAGTATGGGATGCCAGCACGGCAAAGCCATGGTTTAAAACGCTGCACAACACTGGCCCCTTTTCTTCCTTTAAAAGAGAACTGTCGAGACCAGTGTTTGCCCTAGAGTTAAGGCGGCCTCATACAACACGAAAGTACCTGGGTTTGATGCCTCGCTGGGGCTCCTGATTCCAGCTTTCTGCTACATGCATACCGGGAGGCAGTGGTGATGCAACAAGTGGATGGGTCGTTTCTACCCATGTGGGAGATCCAGGCTGTTTCTGGCTCCTGGCTCTGGTCTGACCCAGCCTTGGCAGTATTTGCTGGTATTTGAGGCAAAGAACCAACAGATAGAAAATCGCTCTCTGTATGTCTCTGTCTGCCTCTGAAATAAATAAATGTGTAAATATTTTAAAGAAATATTTTCTCCCTGAAACAAGGGGGTTCTGAAGGGATGGATAGCAAGTTTATAAGATATTGCTGCATGTTTATGTAAAATTGTCCATGACTATCAACAACGCCGGCTTGCCGAAATCCACAAGTCATCACCACGCGCTGTGCCCTTATCGTACCCCTCACAACAACCCCCAGGCTGCCACACTCAGTTTTTGATTCAGTCATGTCGCAGATCGTCAGGCGATGCTCAAACACAGCGAACTGTCAGAGCATCCGGACTCAGCATGCCCCAGAACAGAGCTTCCTGTGCCCTACAGAGCAATCTGTCTCCTCAAAGGCTCAGGGAACCAAATCCATGTCAGAGCCAGGTTTCTCAGAAGCCAGGCCTGACCCTTAGCCCAGGCTCCCTCACTGCCTAGTCCATGACCCAGGCCCCTGGACTTCACTCTCACATCTCAGGCTACGCCTTAGAATGTTGGAAAATTAGGGGCTGGTGCTGTGGCATAGCATGTAAAGCAGCTGCCTGAAGTGTAGGCATCCCATATGGGCGCCGGTTCAAATCCCGGCTGCTCCACTTTTGATCCAGCTCTATGCTATGGCCTGGGAAAGCAGTGGAAGATGGCCCAAGTCTTTGGGCCCCTGCACCCATGTGGGGGACCCAGAAGCTCCTGGCTCCTGGCTTCGGATCAGTGTGGCTTTGGCTGTTGCAGCCGGGACTCGAACCAGAGCCCATATGGGATGCTGACACTTTAGGTAGCAGCTTTACCTGCTACATCACAGCACCGGCCCTTCGGTGGTCTTTTGTGACTGCCTTGTTTACCACACCTTCAAGGTTTCTCAGATGATCCCAATACTTTAACTGCTGTTCTTACCAAACAATATTCCGCTGTGCCAGTAAACCACGTTTTGTTTATCTTTTTATCTACTGATGGGATTTGGATTGTTTCCATGGAGGTCCTGTGTGGACCTATGTTTTCACTGCTCCTGGGATATCCCAGGGATGGAATTGCTGGAGGCCGGCGCCGTGGCTCAACAGGCTAATCCTCCGCCTGCGGTGCTGGCACCCCAGGGTTCTAGTCCCGGTCAGGGCGCCAGATTCTGTCCCGGTTGCCCCTCTTCCAGGCCAGCTCTCTGCTGTGGCCCGGGAGGGCAGTGGAGGATGGCCCAAGTGGTTGGGCCCTGCACCCCATGGGAGACCAGGAGAAGCACCTGGCTCCTGCCTTTGGATCAGCACAGCGCACCAGCCGTGGCGGCCATTGGAGGGTGAACCAACGGCAAAGGAAGACCTTTCTCTCTGTCTCTCTCTCTCACTGTCCACTCTGCCTGTCAAAAATAAAATATAAAAATAAAAAGGAATTGCTGGGGCCTTCATGAATCTAGATAGAACTACCAAGGTGGTTCCCAAACTGTCTGCACCCGCCGGGTATTTTTCCGAATCCTTGGTACTGTTTGTCTTATTTTATTAAAGCTATCTTGGGGCATGGGAAGTAGTATTGCATCGTGGTTTTGATTTTTTTTACAAAGACATTGATTTATTTTCTGAAAGGCAGAGAAACAGAGAGGGAGGGAGCGAGGGAGACAATGAGTTCTCGAGAGAGAGATCTTCTATGTGCTGGTTCACTCCCCAGACGCCTGCAACAGCCTGGGTCGGGCCAGGCCAAAGCCTGTTGTGGCCGTTTGGGGAGTAAACCAGCAGATGGAAGACCTTTCTCTTTGGCTCTCCCTCTGTCTGTAACTCTACCTCTCAAATAAAAACAATTTTAAAAACTTTTAAAAAAAAAGAAATATTTCATTTTATGACCTCCGATTAATCTATTTCCCCTTCCCCCTTTGTTTCCTTGTGTTTTGGGCATTCAGATTTACTCCTGTGCTTAGGAGAATTTTTGGTGAAGATTAACAGGGTTAATATATGAAGATTCTGGACATGTAAATATCAGCAGAAATGATGATAATAATGGATTATCAGTGAGAAAAGTTCTCTGGGCTCTACCTTCTGCCCTTACCAGATTTCTCTGCTCTCCACCCCTCCAGGATTTTCCTTTCCTTGGACGGGCTCTGGCCTTAATTGCAGATTCTTCCTCACACACTGCCTCTGAGTGTCCCAGGATCCTCAGTTTCAAGCCAGTGGTGCGGACTCATGCTTCATCCATATTCAGGACTGCCCAGCAGGGGGCGACAGAGAACCAGGAGAGAATCCCCTTTTCAGGAAAGCCAGCATTCATCCAACAGTGTCTACTGTTGTGTGAGCGCCAGCTGCCTGGCATCCTTTGTGTGAACACTATTCCTAGTCCCTGGAGTAGCTGCAGGCACGAACTGATAGCACCTCCACGTTACAAAAGAGGTTTCAGAGACGTTTCGTAACTTTTCAAGCATTTCCTGGTTCAGTGTAGCAATGAAGGAACTGGGATTGGACTCCAAAACTTACATTCCTTTTCTACGTTGCCCATCCTCACCTTACAGGGGGGCAACAAGAAGCAAGAGTTCCTACTTCCTCTTCTTTAGTAGCTCTGGACAGCATCAACACATGAACAGAACTGTGTTAAGAGACGGTGTCCCAGATGAAGGGGCCACGCTGCAAGTCACACCCCCTGACTCTAAGCACCTACTTGTGAATGCGGAAGGCACAAGCAGCAGCGGGCACAGAGGCAGGAAGGAAGTCGTAACGCCTCAATAAAGTCAACTTCAACATTCTGTCACCTTAGTCACATGTTCCACCCTGGCCTGGACTACGATGTTGATAACAGCTAAACTGTGGCTTACTTTTGGGGAACTTGAACCTGATCAGTTCCCCTAAGGCACTAAGAATTGGAGCATCACCCACCCAATGGACAGTACTTTCTCAAAATGTTCTCTGGGTCCCCTTGCAGTGAGATTATTAAAATGCAAACCCCAGAGCACTCCCCATATTGACGTCCAGGCTTGGTGTCTGGCAACTGCATTTCTTTTTTCCTTTTTTTTTTTTTTTTTCTTTGAGAGGTACAGTTACAAGCAGAGAGAGGGAGAGAGAGTGTAAAAGGTCTTCTATCCTCTGGTACATTTCCCAAATGGCTACAATGGCCAGAGCTGGGCTGATCCCAAGCCAGGAGCCAGGAGCTTCCACGTGGGTCTCCCACACAGGTACAGGGGCCCAAGCACTTGGGCCATCTTCCACTGCTTTCCCAGGCACATTAGTAGGGAGCTGGATCAAAGTGGTCACTCCCAAATGACATCAACAGCCAAGCCTGGGCCAGGCCAAAGCCAGGAGCCAGGAGCTTCTTCCAGGTCTCCCAGGTGGGTGGCAGGGGACCAAGCACCTGGGCCGTCTTCTGTTGCTTTTCCAGCTGCATTAGCAGGGAGCTGGACCGAAAGTGGAGCAGCCAGGACTCATTTGGGATGCTGGTGTCGCAGGCAGCAACTTAACCCACTGCACCACAGGGCCGGCTTCCAGACTTTACTTCTTATCTTTAGGAAACACTATCTCTCTTTTGAACTCCTGCTCACTGATTCCAAGTTATTAAATCATGAAAGCAGAAATTGATAAAGGTAGTAAAATTTCTATAGTTTGGTGCATAGTAATAATTTTAACAGCCAAGGTGGCTGTTTTAGCGAGTGGTTAAGCTTCTCCTTGGCAGGCTGTACCTGGGCGTTTGAGTCAGGCTCTGACCTTGACTCCACTTTGTTACTAACACATATCCCATGAGGCAGCATGGGAGCTCAAGTAGTTAGATCCCTGCCACTCACGTGGGAGACCCAGATGACAGGTTCCTGGCTTCAGCCCGGCCCAGCCCTGGCAGGCATCTGGGGAGAAGGAAGACCCCTACCGCTGACTCTCTGGCTTTCAAGTAAATAAAAACACATTTTAAATAATGGTGGCTAATACTTCCATCTCACTTAAAGTGGGGTCAGGGACTATTCTAAGTCCTTTACATAACACTGTATCCTCATAACCATCTCAAGTTGTTGCCTCCACTAATATCAGATTTATTACACAGAAGAGGAAACAGAGCTTAAATAACTTTTGCAAGGTCACAGAGCTTATCATTGATGCAGCCCAAACTCAAGTCGACAGACAACCTAACTTTGAAGTCAAACAACACAATTCTTTCAAAAAATACCCTAATACCGGCCGGCGCCGCGGCTCACTAGGCTAATCCTCCGCCTTGCGGCGCCGGCACACCGGGTTCTAGTCCCGGTCGGGGCACCGATCCTGTCCCGGTTGCCCCTCTTCCAGGCCAGCCCTCTGCTGTGGCCAGGGAGTGCAGTGGAGGATGGCCCAAGTGCTTGGGCCCTGCACCCCATGGGAGACCAGGAGAAGCACCTGGCTCCTGCCATCGGATCAGCACGGTGCGCCAGCCGCAGCGCGCTACCGTGGCGGCCATTGGAGGGTGAACCAACGGCAAAAGGAAGACCTTTCTCTCTGTCTCTCTCTCACTGTCCACTCTGCCTGTCAAAAAAAAAAAAAAAAATACCCTAATACCAAAAGGCTGGAAAAAACAAACTCACGTGTCCATCATCAGGGGATTGGTTAAAGAAATTCAGATTCGTCCACGGCAGCACAGCTGTAGAAAAGTTAGAAGCTCTGAGCTGAAAGTCATGGTGCAGAATGTACATCACAGGCTGACTTTATATTAAAAATCAAGCTCCTCTTAAAAATTGATTTTGGGTCTTTACTTAGTATATACTAAGTTGATCTTCTGTATATAATTAAAAATTAATCTTAATGAGGAATGGGATGGGAAAGGGATGGGAATAGGATGGTTGCAGGTGGGAGAGTGGTTATGGGGGAAAAGCCGCTATAATCCAAAAGTTGTACTTTTGAAATTTATATTTATTAAAGTTTTCTTAAAAAAATTGACTTTGGGGAGCTCTGCATGTACTGAGAGGTGAGCCCTTGTCATATGAGTTAACACTTTTTTTTTTCTCAATTTGTCATTTGACTTTGATATGCTTATAATTTTCATAGAAGTTATTTTTGCTTTATGTACTCGAATTAATCTTTTATGTTATGGCTTTTGGATTTGGAGTCATCATGAAAAACACCCTCCCCCACATCAGGGATACAAAGGAATCCTTGCAATATATTTTTTTCTGGTGATTTTAGGGTTCAATTTTTAGGGTTTCATTTTTAAAATATTTTATCTTGACACATAGCTGAGGTATGGAATGAATTCATTATTTGTGACTTCCATTACTAAATTTTTATTATTTTTTTAAAGATTTATTCATCTATTCGAAAGTCAGAGTTACACAGAGAGAAGAGAGGCAGAGAGAGAGAGGTCATCCATCTGCTGGTTCACTTCCCAATTGGGTGCAACAGCTGGAGCTGGGCCGATCCAAAGCCAAGAGACAGGAGCTTCCTCCAGGCCTCCCACGTGGCTGCAGGGTCCCAAGGACTTGGCCCATCCTCTACTGCTTTCCCAGGCCATAGCAGAGAGCTGGATTGGAAGTGGAACAGCGGATCTCGAACCAGTGCCCATATGGGATGCTGGTGCTCTAGGCCAGGGTGTTAACCCACTGCACCACAGTGCCAGGTAGACACACACACACACACAGAGAGAGAGAGGGAAATAGATATTCACCTGCTGGTTTAGTCCCCAAATACCCATCAAGAGCCAGGCTGAACCCAGGCACCAGGAACTCAATTCGGGATTCACACGTAGATGGCAGGGATCCAAGTACTTGAGCCATAATCTATTGCCTCCAGGGTGCCCAACAAGCTTGAATTGGAAGCAGAGCTGGGATTTGAATCCAGACACTCCAACCCTCACCCCCACAATACTCATTAGCGAGGTGCCTCCTGTGTCCCACCAGCCTGAGGGGCCTTCTTTATCACAAAGGAAATGCGCCTACAGATTTGGGGTTACTTCTGGACTTTCTCCCTCTGGGGATTACGTTCTGCAAGGTGGCCAGAGGCTTTTGCCATTCCACTCAGCTACTATGAATGTTCTGGAGATAAAATTATGGCCTGTTTAATGTCTCCTGTTATTGACAATGCCCCTCATCATCCTGGGGACATTGCAGAGGTAATGAACAACCTGTACAACCACGACTCCAGCAGCAAACAGATCCTGAGAAACAGTCCCAGTCCATGGGAGACTGCGACAGGCGCTGAGTGAGATGTGCACTCTCATCATGCTGGCTGCCCAGCTGCCGACACGGACAGGCAGCTCGCATCCCCATCTGGAACACAGCAGCAGTGAAGTTGAGGATTAAATTCATCCTGGCCATGGCCCAAAGGATGGTACACATAGTTCCTGATTTATGATGCTTTTTCATTCATCATTTTTTTTTCACCTTCTAAAAAGGACACATATCCATCAGAAAGTGCATTGTGAATTTTGGTCCTTTCCCAGGCTCGCGAGATGTAATCCTTACTCTCGCAATGCAGGGTAGTAGCACAGAGTGCAAACCCCAGGCAGCCACAGAATCCCAAGGGGAAACCACTGGTGTGCCACGGTGCACCAAGTTGCTAGACTGTGATGTTCAGGGGCTTGGGTGGATTAAGTGCATTCACAGAATTTCCAACCTACGATGGATTTCTTAGGCCACAACCCCATGTGAGCATCTGTGTCCTACTGAGGTCTGTTCACATCTCCTTGATGTTGTGTGTGTGGAAGTGCAGGACCAGAGCCAGAATTTTCAATCGTCCAGACTCCTAGGCCAGGCCACTGCTGGCTCCCACGATCCACCTGCATTCTCCAGAAACCACATCAAAATGGCAGTTCAACTTGGACATATAGCAGGAATGTCATAGGGACCAGTCCAACAAAGTCACATTTCATGTTGCAAAGCCCCTGCACAGACCACTCTGTGACCTAAAGTCCTTTTAAGTTCCCCCAGAAAGCCCCGTTTGAAGAGGACATACACACTGAGAGTCTCTCAACTTTGCAGATGTACCCAGGGTTTTACGTTACGTGTGCGGGACCTCAAAGCCTGTGTGTGACTCTGGGCTCCACCCCTGCCCCCACATTAAGCTGCAATGACCCCAGCTGGAATGCGTGCGTGTGTGCTCTGTAGGCCCGGACAGCTGGGAAGAGAGGGGGGCCAGGAGACAAATTACGAGGTGTAAAATGCAGCAGGAAGAAAAACAAACTGAGATGACAAAAGCAGGTGCCAAGGGGCCCTCGTTCATGGCTCCCTCAGCATCACCTCTTTCTGCATGATTAGCAGCTCAGCTGCATTAAGGCCCATTTCATGCCTCTTTGATCCTTTGATGCCCTGAAGAGAAAGAGAAATTGCACCTGTTGCTGAGAGATTTTTCTCAGGGCAGAGCAGGCACTGTTTCTCAGCAAGCGCAGGCGTTCACCTATGGCGCTCTGTGGTTGGATTTCAAGATCTGGTTGTTCGGAGATCAAAATCTTCAAGGACTAGCTGTAGTATAAAATCCCAATCCCGGGGCCGGCGCTGTGGCTCACTTGGTTAATCCTCTGCCTGCGGCGCCGGCATCCCATATGGGCATGAGGTTCTAATCCCGGTTGCCTCTCTTCCAGTCCAGCTCTCTGTTGTGGTCTGGGAGGGCAGTGGAGGATGGTCCAGGTGCTTGGGCCCTGCACCCGCATGGGAGACCAGGAGAAGCACCTGGCTCCTGGCTTTGGATCGGTGTAGCTCTGGCCGTAGTGGCCATTTGGGGAGTGAACCAACAGAAGGAAGACCTTTCTCTCTCTCTCTCTCTCTCTCTCTCTCACTAACTCTGTCAAACGAAAAAAAAAAAAAAAATCCCTAGCCCTTTATTGCAACTTTCCAACTGATTGTCAGAGGATTCTCGATTCTCCAGCCTTTGCTTTTGATCAGCAGGACTTCAGGAAGCTGCAATCTTTCAAGATGGTCCCAGGTATCTCTCACATGCTCTGCTGATTCAGAAACTCCAAGTGACCAAACAGGCAACAGTTCTGAAGATGACAGCCACCACATGACCCCATTGCACCATAAGCTTTGTCAGTGCAGCCTGCAGATAAACACTGGGCTGCGACAGCGCTACGAGGGACTGCTACCAGGGCTCCATGCACCTGTCCTGCGGATCCCACAGATGCTCCAAATTCCCCCTCCACTGTTGTGGGAGGCATCGCGTACACCTGTGTTCCCCAGCCTGGTCTTCTTGGCTATGCTTTAGCCTTCACAGCCTCTCTGTCCTCACCAGCTCTGGCTCGCTGTGTAATGATGGAGGCCCACAGAAGGTATCACCATGGCGGCCGAGGTCCTCGTTGGCACTTTTCTCCACCCAGACTGCGGCTCCCTGAGTGCATGCTCAGGGCTGTGTCTCGGCACCAGCATCCATCCGTGTTCCCCAAGTCCTGAACGGATTCTTCTTTTTTTTTTTTTTTTTAATTTATTTATTTATTTGAAAGTCAGAGTTTCACAGAAAGAAGAGAGGCAGAGAGAGAGAGGTCTTCCATCCGCTGGTTCACTCCCCAGATGGCTGTGACGGCCAGAACTGTGCTGATCCGAAGCCAGGAACCAGGAGCCAGGAGCTTCTTCCAGGTCTCCCCGACTAGTGCAGGGGCCCAAGGACTTGGGCCATTTTCTACTGCTTTCTCAGGCCAGAGCAGAGAGTTGGATGGGAAGTGGAGCAGCCGGGACTTGAACAAGCACCCGTAGGGGATGCCAGCACTGCAAGCGGTAGCTTTACCCGCTATGCCACAGCGCAGGCCCCGAACTGATTCATTTTTAATGTGATCTTCTACCATCACCTTCACCTCCGGACTCACAGCAGGAACAAGACCGGAGAACTACCTGAGCAAGTGATAGAGGTGCCACCGCCCTTGAGCCTTCTGGACCCCTCTCCCTTCAGGTGCAATCCATCCCAGATGGTTCCTCAATCCCTCCAGCCAGGGGCACGCTAAGGCACCACTAAGTCCTCGGAGAAACTTCTGTGAGTCTTTTGCTGTCAGAATCAAAGCAATGTTGAAATAAAACCTTGAAAGTTTCATTTCTTGAAATTTGCATTTTGAATATATATCCTCATAGGCATGGATCGATAGTTTCATTTTTCAATATTGGAAGCCACCTGTATTTCCTTCCAAATCTCTGGGGGCCGGGGGCGGGGACAAGAAGTAAGAGGAAGGAAAGGCTCTGAATGCCCTGCCCTAGCAACGGGCCTGCTAATTGGTATGACGCCTCAATCACGCCTTCCATGTCCCACGTCCAGCAGTTTCTTCAAAGAGGCCTCTGCTATACCATGTTAGGTCCTCAGGGCTTGCAGATTCGTGAGCCACTCAACACGCCTGCATTTCAGGGTCCCTGGGTTTCCTGTCCCGGCCATCTGTGCCTACCGTGCTTCACAATCCAGTCTCTCTGCTTTGCAAGCCTAGCTTTCCACCAAGTGGCATGTACCTCACTATCTGAAGTCCAGATATAGAGTACAGGTACAGGAGACAGAGAGACAGAGACAGAGAGAGAGAGAGAGAGAGAGAATCTATATATAGATCTATGGATATAAAGATGTGTTTATTTGAAAGTCAGTGTTAGAGGGGGCGGGATGGGAGGAGAGGAGAGAGGCAGGGAGGTGGAGAGAGAGAAAGATCTCTCTATATTCTATACATAGATCTATATATATGAAATCTATCTATATAAAGATGTGTTTGCTTATTTGAAAGAGTTACAGGGGGCTGGGAGGAGTGGGGGAGAGGCAGGGAGGTAGAAAGAGAAAGAGAGGGAGAGAGAGAAAAATATCATCCATCTGCTGGTTCACTCCCCAGATGGCAGCAACGGCCAGGGCTGGGCCAGGCCAAAGGCAGGAGCCAGGAGCTTCTCCCAGGCCTCCCACATGGATAGCAGGGGCACATGCACTTGGGCCACCTCCCACTGCTTTTCCCAGGCCATCAGAAGGGAGCTGGAAAGTGGAATGGGGTGGCTGGGACATAAACCAGCGCCTATATGGGATGATGTCACAGGCAGCAGCTCGACCTGCTATGCCACAGTGCCTGCCCCAGGTCAATTATAGACAGCTGGAAGCATCCTAAGTCTAGAACGAGCACAGCCTCTGCCCTGGGATGGTCCTGTCAGTGCCCAGGGCCGCAGAGCCACTGTTCGGCCAGTGGAGCCCTACCTGAAAGCCCCCTTTCCTTCTGTTTCCCTCAGTTCCCGTTGCCTCACTCTGCAACACAGCTCAAGTCAGACAGGTAGAGAGCAGTCGCCCGTGAGGGACAGGGTCTCACCACTGTCCCCGCCGTGACCCTTAAGCAGGAGTTAGTGAATTCCTCCCAAGCTGCTGTCCATGTGTCCACTATGGACAAGTGCCGTCGCATGGAATGCAGGACGCTGTTCTAGTGGGAACTTAGATCTGTGTGTAATCTTCAGTGTGTTATTATCTACGGTGACGGCACGTAGCATCTGAACTTTCTCTGTCTCACCGGAGGCGACTCCGTAATTTTACCACAAATATATTCCAGGCAAAATGGAAGTGACAGTCTGCTCCCAAAGCGCATGGATGGGATGGCTGCAGCTTTACTGCATGAACTGAAAACCATCTTGAGTTTCCCCTCGCAAGCGATGATCCTGCTTCTCCTGTCTTCCTCCCCGACTCTGGTGTTGGTATGGACGTGGGTCGTGCTGATGTAACCTCTGCAGGGGAAATCTCTTTGCCTGGGTGCCCCGGCTGAGCACTAGCTACCGGCACCACGCACCATGCACCAAGCCCTGTTGAGCCTGGGTACTGAGCGGCTCCTGACCAGACGACTTCTGAGGCTGGAATACGCCCCACTGAATGGACTCATCACGATCAATCACCATCCTGAAGTGAACACAAAGAAAAACAAATCCCTGGCCGGCGCCGCGGCTCACTAGGCTAATCCTCCGCCTTGCGGCGCCGGCACACCGGGTTCTAGTCCCGGTCAGGGCACCGATCCTGTCCCGGTTGCCCCTCTTCCAGGCCAGCTCTCTGCTGTGGCCAGGGAGTGCAGTGGAGGATGGCCCAAGTCCTTGGGCCCTGCACCCCATGGGAGACCAGGAGAAGCACCTGGCTCCTGCCATCGGATCAGCGCGGTGCGCCGGCCGCAGCGCGCCTACCGTGGCGGCCATTGGAGGGCGAACCAACGGCAAAGGAAGACCTTTCTCTCTGTCTCTCTCTCTCACTGTCCACTCTGCCTGTCAAAAAGTAAAAAAAAAAAAAAAAAAACAAATCCCAGACATGGAAGAGACCATCGATAGACCTCACACAGGGGTGGCAGAGTTCCAGAAAAGGAACAGGAAGCAAGACATACAATGTCCCCCCAAATAATGAGAGAGACCATGCTTCACATCCAAGAAACTCAAAGAACCTAGACCAAGATGCTAAAAGGAGAACTGAGAGCAGTTCAATCTAATAAAGTTTAGCTGAGCCAAGAAAAATGTTCACGACAGGGCAACATTCCAGAGCCAAGATGGTTCAGAAATGCACCTGCTGGTTCTAACTACAGCAAGAGAAAAGGAAGCGACACAAACAGCATGAGTGGCTACAGAAGGCACTTGCCTTATGTGGCCTGGCTGAAGCTCAACTGCTGTAATTGGTTGAGACTCAATTATCGGGTTACAAGGCTGTACTAAGGTGAGGTGAGGTTACAGTTCACCATGTAAGAGGGCAGCTTTGAGCCAACTCCATCACCCAGGGACAGAGGCCAGTTAAGCCCATTTCATTTTAGCAAAGAGGAAAACACATACTTGCACTCACACCTAGATCCAGACCCAGACCCGGACTCACCAGCCAGGCCATAGTAAGGTGTAGAAAATATCTTGAAGACAGCTAGCAAAGAGAGAGACAAGACGATGCAAAGCATACAATCAAGATCACAGCAGATTTACTGAAAACTATGGAAGGCAGGCAAGGGAGTGTTATATTTTTAAAAAATCACTAAGACTTTATTTTTTTAGTGCAGCATTAGGAGTACATAGAGCAGAGAGTATATGGAGTTCCATAATCCCAATCCACATCCCTCCCCGACGCAGCTTTTCCTAGCATGAACATCTTGCACCAGTGCGGCCCATTTGTTACAGCTACTGATTGCACATGAAAGTTCAGGTAGTTAATGCAATTATCAATCACATACTTATCACATTCTTAGTACAGTGTATCACTTACAGTAAGGTTTACTGGTTGTACTCTGTGGATCTCTATGGGTTTTGAAGCACGCCTGATGACATCAGCCATCACAGGTTCACATGGAATTGTTCCACTGCCCAAGCAAGCCCTACATTTCACCTATACATCCCCTCCTGTCTGACCAAATCCCTGGCAATCATTCGTCATTTGACAAGTACAGACTTGCATATTGAAAGCACTGGGGGCACAGAGTACAGCCAATGCAGAATTCTATGCAGCGAAACTATTGTTCAGCAATGAAGCTAAAATTAAAGTCTCACGTACACAACAAAATCAGAGAATTCATTGGCAGTAGACATCAATCACAAAAAATGTGAAACACGTTTTCTGGCAAGGGTTTATTACCAAATGGAAACTTGAATCTGTATGAAGAAATACAAGGTACAGAAAATGGTCAAAATGAACATAAATGTACAAGACAGGTTTTCTCATTTTTAATCACCTTGAGAGATATTTGACTAACATAATAACAGTTTGCTTTCAGGTTTAATTTTTAAAGATTTATTTACTTAGAGTTAGGGAGGAAGGGGGGGGGGTGGGAATCGATCTTCCATTTTATTGGTTCACTCCCCAAATGGCCACAATGGCTAGTGCTGGGCCAGGCTGAAGCCAGAGCTGCACCCAGGTCTCCCATGTGTTTTCCCAGGTGCATTAGCAGGAAGCTGGATCGAAGAGGAGCAGCCAGGACATGAACCGGCACCCATAAGGGATGCTGGTGTTGGGGGCAGTGGCTTTACTGGCTGTACCCTGATATCATCCCCACAGCTCTATATTTTACACGTTAGTGGAACCAGTTAATTTTTTAGCAGATGTAAAACCAGTAAGCCCCTGGAACAGATAGAAGGCAATCATAAAACATTATCCACAAGAGAAAGAAAACAGGAGTAAAATACAAAAGGGAACAAACAGGCAGCGAGGCAGATCATTTAGGGGTGGTTGGCACAGCAGGTTAATACACCACCTGGAGCTCCGCCATCCTGGATCAGAGTCCCCGGTTTGATCTCGCTTCCACTTCCAATCCAGCTTCCTGCTCATGTGTCTGGGAGGCAGTGGACTGTTGTCCCAGTATTGGAATCCTGCTACCCATGTGGGAGTCCCAGATGGAATTCCTGGCCCCTGGCTTCAGCCTGGTCCAGCTCTGGCTGTCGCAGGCATTTGGGGAGTGAACCAGCAGTCAGGTATCCGTCTCTCCTTCCCTTTGTCACTCTGCCTTCCAAGTAAATAAATGATCTTAAAAATAAATTTAAAAAGTAAGTCCAAATGTATCAAGTTCAAATTAGCTTACTCAAATTAGAAGGCAGATATTATAAAAACACACAGGGACAGGCATTGCGGCACAGCGGGTTGAGCCACCCTGCTTCCAATCCAGGGTCCTGCTAATGCCCGCTAAGGGGCAGCAGAGGACCGCCCTGCCTGCCGCCCACGTGGAAGGCCTGAAATGCAGTTCAGAGCTTCTGGGCTCAGCCTGTCCGTTGTGAGCATGTGCAGAACGAATCAGCAGATAAAGAGCGGTACCTCTTCTCTTTCCCACTGCCTTCCAGTAAATGAAAATGAACATTTACAAAAATAAAAACAAACAGCCAGCTATAACTTGTCAACAAGAAGTCCGCTACAAAGAATCACATAGCTGTGAGCTGAACCAAGCCTGCTGCGTGTCTTACAAAGGTGACAGCAAACAGTTTTATAATGTTTGAAAAATAAACGTGTATTTAATGACCTAGAAATCCTAAAATCACAAGGATACTTCAGGAAGTCCATGAATAATGCACACTATCTCTCAACTCAATTTTTTCTACAAACTTTCTGGAGTACTCTCTTATCAGCTAGCCAGCCATTTATGAAAACATTTTCCAACCCCTTCTCCAATATATATTTAGACACAGTGAATTAAAGATAAAAAATAAAGATACACTGTTCAAGCACTATCCAAAAGACAGCTGGAGTGGCTTTATTAAGAGTAGGCCTCAGAGCAAAGAATATTACCTTGGATACAAGGGACGATAAACAGGTCAAATCATGACACCTATGAATAGGCAATGATAAATGTGTCAATTCCTGATAAAGACACACAGATCTTAAACACATGTGCGTCTTAAAACAAAGCTTCAAAAACACCATGCCAAACCTGACTGAATTAAAAGGAAACAGAGACAGAATCACGATTTTACTTGTAGACTCCAGCACCGCTCTCTCCGTAACTGAAAGATGAAGCAGAAACACAACTTGTAGACGCAGATTTGAAAAGCGAAGTCAAACACTGGACCAGACCAGCACACACTCAACAGAGCCCTCACCAAGATAGGACACGCATGCTCTCACCGGCCATGAGCAAACCTCAACAAACTGAGAAGCCGCATGTGGTCCACACACTAACCTACATGAAATCACACTGGAAATCAACAGCAGGTACAGGGAAAAATCCCCATTATTGACATACTTCTCGAATAACCCTGGGACAAAAAACAATCCCAAATTTGATGACTCAAGTATTTTTAGATGGAAATCCATAGTAATAAATGGTTTTTGTATACAAACTTCATAATTTCATATGTTTTGAGAACATGAGGCTTCCCACTCTACCCTTCTCCTCCCTCTTTCTCCTCTCCCTCCTCCATTTTAAATTTTTGCAATGACAAACTTTTGACTTACTTTATAGTC
This sequence comes from Lepus europaeus, assembly GCF_033115175.1. Lineage (NCBI taxonomy): Eukaryota > Metazoa > Chordata > Mammalia > Lagomorpha > Leporidae > Lepus > Lepus europaeus. Next base: position 21,976,019 of record NC_084846.1, read on the forward strand.
ACAATAACCTTCCAGTAAATAGAGAATTCAACAAGTAGTAAGCAGAAAACCCACTGTTCTTCAAGAGTGTAGACAAGGGCTATAAACAATAATCAAATCTCGAAATGTCAATTTCACTCATGTACATTATTTTTGTGCTCTATATATTAGTTACCACCAATAAGAGAAAACATAGGGTACTTGTCTTTTGGGGACTGGCTTATTTCACACACCATGACGTCTCCAATGGTAATATTAGAAAACAGCAGGGATCAGGGGTGTGGCTTAGTAGGTTAAGACTCTGCCTGTGGCACTGGCATCTGTTATGGGCGCCAGTTCAAGTCCTGGCTGCTCCTCTTCCAATCCAGGTCTCTGCTATGGCCTGGGAAAGCGGTGGAAGATGGCCCAAGTCCTTGGGCCCCTGTGGGAAACCCAGAAGAAGTCTTGACTCCTGGCTGTAGATTGGCCCAGTTCCAGCTGTTGCTCCCATTTGGGGAATGAACCGGTGGATGGAAGATCTGTCTCTCCTTCTCTCTGTCTGTAACTCTGCTTCTCAAATAAACTAACTAAAAAAAAAAAAAAAAAAAAAAAAAAGTTTCAACTCAATAAACATCTACTTTAAGAAATTAAAAAAGAATTAAACCTAAGTCACAACTAAGAAAATAAATAGTAAGGAGTATAAATAAAACTGACAATAGAAAAACAGACAAAAACCAATAACAGAAATAGTTCTTCACAAAAATACAATTAATTAAGCTCAAGGCAATCCTAAGACACAGGAGAGAAGGCAGAAGAGGAAGAGAAACAAGCGGCCAATATCAGAGATGACAGAACATCCTCACAGCTCTCTCTTACATTAAAGGGTAGAAGATTAATTCAGGCAATTTCAAGGCAATGAGTCTGATACCTTGCACCAGTGGTTCTCCTAACAGGAGACACCTGGCAAAACACCTGGAGATGCAAGACCTGTCATTCACACCCTCCTACCACAAGGAATGACCCTGTTCCCAAGTTTGGTTAAAAACCTGTGATTTAGGGGCCGGCACCATGGCTCACTTGGTTAATCCTCCACCTGTGGTGCCGGCATCCCATAAGGGCACCGGGTTCTTGTCCTGGTTGCTCCTCTTCCAGTCCTGCTCTCTGCTGTGGCCTGGGAGGGCAGTGGAGGATGGCTCAAGTGCTTGGGCCCCTGCACCCGCATGGGAGACCAGGAAGAAGCACCTGGCTCCTGGCTTCGGATTGGCGGAGCACCGGCCGTGGCAGCCATTTGGGGAGTGAACCAATGGAAGGAAGACCTTTCTCTCTGTCTCTCTCTCTCATTAACTCTGCCTGTCAAAAAAAAAAAAAAACACCTGTGATTCAGATGAAATTCTTTGAAAGATCCCAACTTCCAAAAGTCTTTTTTTTTTTTTTTTTTGGCCTCTTTTTTTTTAAGTTTACTTGAAAAGTACAGAGATACAAGGATGGCTCTTATCTGCTGGTTCACTTCCTCTTTGCCTTGGTTGAAGCCAAGAGCAGGGAACTCCATCCAGGTCCTCCTCCGTAGGCACCTGAGCCACACCTGCTGCCTCCTAGGGTGCGCATCAGCAGGAAGCAGGAATCAGAGCAGAGACAGGGCTTGAATGCAGGTACTGCAACATGGGGTGAGGGGCCTTCAATGCTACACCCAAGGCTTGCCCAGAAGCTCTTTTAAGAAATAAGTAACTTGGGGCTGGTGCTGTGGCACAGTGGGTTAAAGCCCTGGCCTGAAGTGCTGGCATCCCATATGGGCACTGGTTCTAGTCCTGGCTGCTCCACTTCCCATCCAGCTCTCTGCTGGGAAAGCAGTAGAGGATAGCCCAAGTCTTTGGGTCCCTGCACCCACGTGGGAGACCTGGAAGAAGCTCCTGGCTCCCGGCTTCAGATAGGCACAGCTCCAGCGTCATTTGAAAGAAAGAAAGAAGTAACTTGAACAATCCCTACCTTTAAGACATGGACTTCGTAGTTCAAAACGTTCCATAAAAGAGAACTCCAAACTCCCACAGCTTCACAGGCAAATTCTAACAAATAGAAAAAAGTAATATATCACGGGGCCAGTGCTGTGATGTAGCGGGTAAAGTCGCTGCCTGCAGTGCCAGGATCCCATGTGGACAATGGTTCAAGTCCCAGCTGCTTTTCTTCCAATCCAGCTCTCTGCTGTGGCCTGGGAAAGCAGTATAAGATGACCCATGTCCTTGGGCCCCTGCACCCCCGTGGGAGATCTGGAAGAAGCTCCTGGCTCCCGGCTTCAGATCAACACAGCTCTGGCTACCGAGGCCAACTGGGGAGTGAACCAGCAGACGGAAGACCACACTCTCACTCTCTGCCTCTCCTGTTTAACTCTTTCAAATAAATCAATAAATAAATCTTCTAAAAAAATAATGTATCAGAGATTCTTCCAGAATACAAAACAGAGGGACTATCTCCCAAGCCATTTTTTAAAAAGATTTATTTTATTTGAAAGGTAGAGTTTGAGAGAAGCAGAGGCAGAAAGGTCTCCCATCCACTGGTTCAGTCCCCAGATGGCAACAATGAAGCCAGGTGCTTAGTCCAGGTCTCTCACGCAGGTGCAGGGGCCCATGGACCTGGGCCATCTTCTACTGCTTTCCCAGGCCACAGCAAAGAGTTGGATCGGAAGTGGATCAGCAGGGACTCGAATTGGCACCCATTTGGGATGCCGGCACTGCAGGTGGTGGCTTTACCCGCTATGCCACAGCCCCAGCCCCCAAACCATTTTATTAAGTTGCTACCATGTTACCCAAACCAGCCAGACATGACAAGAAATCCAGTGACTGTATCCCTTATGATCAGACACAAAAATCCTGAATAATGATTCAAATCCATCAATCTATTAAAAATATCATAAATAATGACCCACTGGGATTAATCCCAGAAATTCAAGGTTTATTTAATATTGGGGAAATCATCAAAGCAACTCAATCAACAAACTGAAAAGCAATAACATGATCACTGAAGACAGTTGTTCTAAATCAATTTAAACCTAATTTCTCCAAATATTCAGTTTGTAGCAGTACCTGAACTTTCCTATATTTGCATACCTAATTATAAAAATGTTTAAAAAAAAAACACTGAAGGTGGTAGTACTCGTCTTGCTATCTGACACTATATGTATACCGTTTTATGTTAGCACAGCATTCAAGGCCATTCATTTGAATCACAGCTAATTTTTCCATCCACCGTCTTCAGCATGAATTTGAGAGCCAGGAGCCAGTGTAGTGGTACAGTGGGGACACTTATGACTCCTATGTTGGAGTGCTGGTTCACGTTTTGATTACCCTCTTTCCAACCCAGTTCCCTGGGAAGGCACCGGATGATGGTCCAAGTACTTGGGTCCCAGATAACCATGTGGAAGACTCAGATGGGATTCTAGGCCCCTGGCTTCAGCCTGGCCCAGCCCCAGACATTGCAGCCATTTGGGGAGGGAAGCAGCACATGAAGATCTCTCTCAGTGTCTTTCCGTCTTTCTCCCTCTTTCAAATTAAAAAAAAAAAAAATCTAAACAAAAACAAAAACACACCAGGAACAGTAGCAGGTATTTGGTGTAGTGGTTAAGCCTCTGGTTAGGATGCCCACACCTCACATCCAATACCTGGGTTTGATCCCTGGCTCCAGCTCCTGCTACTAGCTCCCTAAAACAGGTGCTAGGAAGCAGCAGTGAGGGCTCAAGTACTTGGGTTCCTGCTGCTCACATGGAGAAACCGGGACTGGGTTCTGGGCTGCTGGCTTCCCTTGTCCGCTTCTTTGTTGCAGGCATTTGGGGGAGTGAGGCAGCAGCTAAGAGGTCTCTCAGATTTAAGAAATACATATAAATAAGAATAAAACTCACCAATTTGTTGTAGGAGGGAGGACAGAGACACAAAAGTACTGCACCCAGCTGCTTTCTTCCCAGCAAGCATGGAAGCATTTTTCCTGGCTGATGGTTTCAAGCTCACAGTACTGCATAAAGAACACCAACACGGAGGAGGATGGTGCCACGGGCAGAGAACAAGGGGCATGGGTTGCAATATGAACAGCTTCTTAATCCTACAGATAAGACAGTGGCTAACTGGAATGCCAACAGATATTCGGACGGAAAGATAAACGAGCAGATAAATGGTCGAAGGACAGAGAATCAGGTCAGACCACAAAAATCAGCTTCCCAACACTGCCTCAGCCATTCGGGAAATAGAGCAGCCCCTGCCCTCAGCAAAACTAGGACCAGACTTGGCCAAGTTGCAGAAAAAGCTGCAAGGAAGAGAGCACAGGAAGCAGAGTCAGCTGAATGAGGATCAGTTGTGGAGACAGGCACGTGCCCCAGGCCAACCTGGTTCAGCTGGGTATCCTGGAAAACATCCACTTGTCAGATGAAAACTCGGAGATGAGCATTTAGGAAGGGAACTTACTTACAGAGAAGACTGCAACAAAACTGTCAGGCTTTTGAAGGACTGCTTTTATTAAAAAAAAAAAAAAAGTTACTTGAAAAATAAAAAACTTTCACAATTATCTGTGTTAAACAGTAGTAGTACCAACATTACTGTTAATAGTTGGCCGAGGGAGAGGGGCAGCGCTGTAGCGCAGCGGGTTAACACCCTGGCCTGAAGTGCCGGTATCCTATATGGTCGCCGGTTCGAGATCTGGCTGCTTCACTTCTGATCCAGCTCTCTGCTATGGCCTGGGAAAGCAATAGAAGATGGCCCAAGTCCTTGGATCCCTGCATCCACGTGGGAGACCCAGAAGAGGCTCCTGGCTCCAGATCAGCTCAGCTCTGGCTGTTGCGGTCATTTGGGGAGTGAACCAGCGGATGGAAGATCTCTCTCTGGCTGTTTCTCTTTCAAATAAATAAAATAAATCTTTAAAAAAAAAGAGCTTGGCCAGTGAGCAAAATAACAGTTTTTTAAATATAATCATTCATCTGACATCTTCAAACACGTTGAAAACCACTGCCTTTTTGGTTCAGCTCAGGTTTGCAAAGCACCTCCCAGGTCTAAGTATGGGAAACTTAAAGGCAGGGTACAACCTTTGGTTCTGCTGACCCCCACCAAGGTGTCCCCTCAAGGCAGAGTTAGGACTGCCATCCACATTCTCCTTGTGAGTCAAATCACACACGTGTCAGCCTTTAGTCCCTACTTTACCTTGTCAGGGCTGAGAGGTTAGACCAGTGGCACTTTTGCCCCCACTCTGACATAACAACGCAAGCTTGGGCTATTAAATATCCTACAGTGGCCAGAAAAGCTCCCACAACAAACAACTATGCAGCCCCAAATGTCAATCACATCACTATTGAGAAACCACAGCAAAGACTAGCAAGCCAGAGCACCTGGGCTGAGTTTCCAGGTTGACCATTTAACAGCCGTAAACTCTGGAAACACTACCACCCTATGCTTGAATTTTCCCACTTGTAAGTTGTTGGGATAGTACCTGCACCTCACAAGGTTGTGACTATTAAGTGCTATGACTTTGCTATGGTAACCTTCATTGGAAATACAGATTCCCTCAGTTTCTTGGATTACAATGTATGCTCCTAACAATATCATTCGAACTTTCTCTTCTTAGCTACATCTGAATTCTCTGTCATAGTTCCCCTTTTATGTGTGACAGCTCCAATGCAAGTCCTACTAACTGTCAACCTGACTCATCACTTTCCCTGAGCCATTTCTTTGGATTGAGGTATGCAGTCATGCCCAATTTTTAACACAGCAGGTTTGACCGCTGTTCTTGGAAAGGCGCCTTGCAAGTGTAGCCCTTTTCTCAGATGTCTAAGAACTTAGATTTCAGGAGCCCCCTTCCCCCTTTCTCCAAACTGCTAAAAATAGCCCAGTAAACCCAAACTGTACCAAAAAATCGGGTTTACGACGAATACGTGCTTTCCCTTAGACTCTCAGTGTGGGCCAGGCCAAGGCTGCCCACGTGATCTGGCCCTGCTACAAACCACAGGTATCAAGTCTTAGATGAGCTGCCCTGGTTGGCAACACATTGCCCCAACTCCGTGCTGAGGGGATCAAGTGTGACTTGTCTCATGCCACTGGGAGATGGCAGCTGGAAGCCTGAGCCTGTTTTCCCCCAGAGTTTGTCTCAAGCACTGTTCCCTTTGATCTTGTTCTATACCCTTTTGCTGTAATCTATCTTAGCTATGTGACAATATGCTGAGTTCTGCAAGCCCTCCTAGTGAACTTCATCAGGGAGTTCTTGGGGACTTCGAACATATAGTTCTACATAGTTTCACTCAACCTAAGTGGTTATGTTTAGCAACTTAAAATAGTATATTTAAAACATTTGTCATACCCTGCACTGATAAACAAATGAAACAACTATGTATAATTTTCATTCTTAGCTGCTGCATGTTCCCCCAAATCAAATGTATGATCTGCTGTTGCACATAGAGGTCAAGGTTTGACACATTTTAGAATCTGAACTGTATGACATTTCTCCATCTTCCATTTTTGAACCCATCAGCAAAGTCCTTGGCAAGTTTTTTATCCCAATGCTCAAGAAATACACTCTAGGGGCCAGCACTGTGGTGCAGCAGGTTAACTCACTGCTTGTTGATGCCAGCATCCAATTATCTGGATGCTGGTTCAAATCCTGGTAGCTCTGCTTCTGATCCAGCTTCCTGCTAATTCAGCTGGGACAGCAGCAGCAGATGGACCAATTACTCGGGCCCTTACCATCCACGTGGAAAACATGGATGGAGTTTCCGGATCCTGGCTTTAGCCTGGATCAGCACTGGCCATTGCACCCATTTGGGCAGTACACCAGCAGGTGGAAGACCTCTCACTCCTGGTTCCCCCTCCCTGTTTATTGCTCTGCTTTTCAGATGAATTAAAAAAAAAAAAAAGAAAGACACTCTATTATCCCTCACTGAATTAATTATTCAGATATTCAGAGCTAAGTTCAACTCTCTAACGTGATATATAATCAGCTGTTAACTTTCCATATTCTCATTGTTCTTCTGAAGACCAACTACCAATCATTGGGATGGTAGGCTAAAAAATCATGTCCCCAAACCACTGCTTTTTCGGCCCAGTCTGTAGTCCCTAACTAGAGGTGCCTCATCATTTCTCTCTCTCCTCTACGATTAAACTGCATTCCCTGGGAACGCAGTCTTCATGCTGTTTATGAAACAGGAGTCTGTGGTTAATGAAGTTTTGGAATTAGGTAAGCAAAGAAACAGATTTCTTGTTGAACTTTTCAGAGGTTTTGAAGTCATCACTTGAATCCTGAAGGAACATTTAGGGGCTTCGCACAGCATGTAGGTAGCTCTAAATTACATAAAGAGGTAAAACTCTTCACACAGGACTATGTTAAGGGGACTAATATTTTATAGTCTCATTTAAATTAATGCAACGTTACTCCCTGGTGCGGCAGCAGCTACTTACACCTGACAACTGAGAAGTCAGCAGTGACAGCTCCGAGAAGGATCCGAATACTGTGAATAACCAGGGATAACTACATTCTTGAATACTCAATCAAAATGTGCAAAGTATTAGCCAAAACAGTAAATAAAAATAAGATCAAATTAAAATTATGAATAAATTACTCCATATAGGTCTTTCGGCCTGTGGGAAAATCAAAGTTTTCTATTGATAGGTCAGTATGAAGTTTCTTGAACTCCGGGGTGGTGAATGACTTGCCCTATAAAGACAAAAAGTAGTTTCAGTGAATAATCACTCAGCTGCTCATCTATCATCATGGAACTTGAATTGCTTAATTTCTGAAATGGAAAAATAAAATACACGCAGCTACTAAAATAAGACTATTGAGCAAGCATTTTCTAAAGCAACAAACAGATCATTACTAAATAAAGTCAACAAAAATGTTTGTTAATACTTTATTAGTATTTTCTAATGGACAAGAACATAAAGCAAACCAAATAAAAGTTTAATCTTTTTTAGTTCAATAAAAATAACTGACATTCTGATTGCTGTTTCTTCTTTGTTGAAGAAGGAAAGCACTGGTAGAACAGTTAGGCACACAGTTGACACTTACTGTACAATGATATGCACAAGTGATCTTTTAACAATTAGAATCCTAAAATGTGCTCTTCGGATTTTTCCCTTGTAATACAGGAGCCATGCTCCTATAAGCAAAATTTACTACTAATCAAAGAATTTTACAAGGAGTGACAAAAAGACTTTTAAAACAAGTCCCTAAATAAAAGGATGCAGCGACGATGGAACGTCAGTTGTTGGGTTAAGAAGACAGTTTAAACTACATCTCAAAACATTAAAAATTCATTTATTTTACAATTACTCAAATACACATGCACTAAATGAAAATATTGCACAAAATTAAAATTTCAGATTGTGAAATTTATCTTGTTCTTATTTTTTAAAAAAATTGGTACACTTTCTGGTAGCACTTAACTGTTTGATTTTTTTCCAAACACCAGCAGCACAAACATAAAATGAGCGAACTGAAATACTCAAGAAAGTTTTTAATGTGTTTTCTTTAAAAAAAATTAAGGCTAACCAAGTGCATCCATTGATCAATGGCACAACTGTTTTCAGCAACTATTCTGAACACCCTAATTACAGGAAATGCTCATCTAAGTGCTATATTTAAATCATACAATCAATTTTTGGGGTGAATAAACTATGGTGGCTTCTAAATAGTTCATATGTTACCTGAAGAATCAGAAAACCCAAACAGAGAATGATTAATTTTGAAGGTTCTTGCCTAAAGGCACCACTGACTTAAAAACACATTCAAAAATCAAATATCAGAAGACATAAAGCCTCTTCATGTTTATATTCATATATGCAATAAATGCATTAAATGTAATAACTTTATTAAACATAGTACACTGTACTTGATGTATGGGTTACATATTTTACACACATCTTGACCGAGTCATTCAAGGAGTATCTCTAACTTTAGCATAACCACGGCTCTCTCTGATGCGGAACACAAATGTGCATAGAGAAGATGCACTACCATTTAGATAGACTACCATCTGGCATGTCTGCTTCTGAAATATAAACTCTTTTAAAGAAAAATTATTTTTAAAAAACCCACGTATTCAAATAGTTTTTGGTATGACTGCAGTTATCTTGTAGGGCTCTGCTGGGGAAATCTGGAATCTTACACGACCTTTCTTTCCCTGGTTGACAGACACTGTTCCTCACGCTGTACAGAAATGCTTTCTCACCTGTTACACACTAGGCTCTTATAGGAATTCTTCTCTACACTTTTTAGACTTATTCATGTCAAAAATATAGTTGAATTGGGCAGGGGCACATACAGAAATCATTGCACTTATGGCCATGCTGTGGCTTCCTACAGACATGTTTCACACATCCCCACTTTAAGCTGGGGCACGGGGCAGGGTGGGATGGGGAGACACACTGAGAAGAAATATTATTTTCTTCCATCAGAGCCAAGAGGGTTCTTTTCTCACAAGTTGCACTGAAAGGGATCTCATTTCTATAATTCTGAAGACATGCAACACATGCTGAATATATGCATACAACAAGTATGCACAACAGCACTATTAATAAATAGGACGATTATAAACTTTAAAGGAAGGCTTTATTCTGTTAATAGGCTTCATTTTGTAAGCAAGATCTGAGTGAACACAAGACAGTAAGATCTTGTTCCAATCTGCAAGCTCCCAAATAACTGGGATACCAATGCTCTGTCCCTTTGTCTTAAGCACCCAGACGCTCATTGAATACCAGCATCTTGGCTCAGTGGGCTGAAAAGTAGCTTCACTATTTTAAGGTTTTAGTGTTAATTATTTTTAAAACAAAAATAGCTGGCACATTCAAACCCCTCGTCAATGGAAGCATTAAAATTATGCAGAAATCCTGCATAAAAGGGATATGAAGGCTTCCAAGATGGACAAAATGGAGAGTGAGAAAACTACAGGAAATGCAGTCTTCAAAACTGGAAAAGGTACTTTGCTTTCTTGGTATAAAATTATTTTAGGGACTTAAATGTATACACAAAGGAGTTTTGCCTATTAGCTTTATTTAGTAGAATCTTACATTACGCGAAATATAAATAAGAGCATATTTTTAAAAACATTATAGTTCTGTCTTCATTATTTATTTTGATATATGTACACTGTAATAGAATTAGGAATTTGTATGTTTACATATGACTAATAAGCTCATTAATCCTCTGATTTGCTATGTTTGCAGTTACCTAAGGCATGTCTAGATCACACAATTTTAAATTATCATATCGTAACTTTCAATAGAGTACTGTTGTCTTTTAATTTCCATATTTTTAGAAGGACAGAATGTATTTGGCAGTTCTTCCAACAAATTCCCCCCTCCTGCATAATCAGTAATCTGTTAGAGACAAAACTAGTTATTCTGAACCTGAAAGGACAGCCACGCCTTGCTTCCTTTTGCACATAGAATGCCAGTAGACAACTTAAAGTGAGTACCATAGGAGCAAAACCAAGCCCTTACAGCACGTAACAACCAATTAAAACGAGTCTTACTCTAATGAATAAGCCAATCAAAACCTGTTTTGATTGGTTTTATTTTATATTTGGATTTCATGCCACAGAACTGTTATGTCAGGTATAAGGATATTCCGTACTTTAGGGTGTTCTGTCACTCTTCTCAACCCAAAATAGATGTTCCAAAGATCGGCTATGTGGCTAATCTACCCTATATCAAAATGCTGACACAGACCCGCACAATTCTTATGCAGAACAAATCCCTCCAAAGCACACACTGCACTCTCCAACTGTTAAACAAATCAGCCAATTTATCTGTGAACCGCTATTTTGTGCTTTCCTTGGCTCTCATACACACTCTGGCACTCTGTCGTTGCTGGAGAACGCTGAATAGTCCGAAGCCAAGAGAGCAACGTCCTCTTGCTCGAGATGGGAGCAGTATCCTGTCAATGTTGCAAAACTTGCACCAAATCATCTGAGACAGAAACCTCTCTTGGTAGTGGCTGCATTCCAGATGAGGATGAGAAGAACCACAGTATTATGATGTATTATTAATCTATTTTGAGACACTACAAGACTGGTGCAGACACGACCGTATATGAGTTAAGCCCCAGAAGATCTGTCCAGACCATCAGTCCTGGAGAAGCGGACCCCAGCTTCACAGACTGAAGCGTCACCTTCTCTGTAAAGAAGGCGCTTGAGGAGTCTGAAGTTTCTGTTTGTATTTCTGCATCTGCTTTGACCGGGAATGCAGTTTGTTGAAAAGTTCACGGAATTTGTACTGTGGAAATAAGGTTTCTAAAAAGCCTTCCAAGAAGACATAAACCATTCTCCGATTTAACTGGTTGTGCTGAAACATTTCAAAAACACGAAGAATACCTTTCCGTGTCGTCTCAGCCCCAATAATGTGCTTCAGTTCATCTGAAGGAAGAGAGGAAAGACACACAGAACTCATTACCCAAATAACAGAAACACAAGCCTAACTGTGTTCTTGAAGTATGCAAAGTACACAGCAGAGTAACTGGCGAATGGCAGGTATCCAGGGACCACACCTCAGCTACACAGTTCTAACTCGCACTTAAAGTTGATGGAGGGGGCCAGCGCTGTGGCACAGCAGGTTAACACTCTGGCCTGAGGCGCCGGCATCCCATGTGAGCACAGGTTCGAGACCTGGCCGCTCCACTTCAGATCCAGCTCTCTGCTGTGGCTTGGGAAAGCAATGGAAGATGGCTCAAGTCCTTGGGCCCCTGCACCCACATGGGAGATCTGGAGGAAGTTCCTGCTCCTGGCTTCGGATCAGTGCAGCTCTAGCCATTGCGGCCAACTAGGCAGTGAGCCAGCAGATGGAAGACTCTCTTTCTGCCTCTCCTTCTCTCTCTGACTTTCAAATAAATAAATCTTTAAAAAAAAAAAAAAAAGTTGATACAGGTCTGCATGCATACATCTATCTAGCCATTTACACACTTGGATTCTGGGAGACAACACAAGGCAGGAGAAAGACCTAGGGTCCAGATGCAGGGATTTCCATGTACAGCGTTTACAAATGTACACCCTGTTCACAGCTTAGTTGCTCACCTGACATTGATTGTTCCCTCTCCCTGCATGTTTTCCTCCTCAGCACGTTACTGCTACCCAGCAAACCGTGTTTTTTTAATCTTTTTTTTAAATACATTTTCTTTTTTAATATTTTTATTTATTTATTTATTTATTTATTTATTTATTTATTTTTGACAGGCAGAGTGGATAGTGAGAGAGAGAGAAAGAGAGAGAGAGAGAGAAAGTTCTTCCTTTTTGCCGTTGGTTCACCCTCCAATGGCCGCTGCGGCCGGCGCATCGTGCTGATCCGAAGCCAGGAGCCAGGTGCTTCTCCTGGTCTCCCATGCGGGTGCAGGGCCCAAGGACCTGGGCCATCCTCCACTGCCTTCCCGGGCCATAGCAGAGAGCTGGCCTGGAAGAGGGGCAACCGGGATAGAATCCGGCGCCCCAACCGGGACTAGAACCCAGTGTGCCGGCGCCGCAAGGCGGAGGATTAGCCTGTTAAGCCACGGCACTGGCCTATTTTTTTAATCTTTGTGTCCGCTCAATGGAATAAAAGCACCAGGAAGGCAAGATAAATACAAACAACACTGTCTGGCACATGGTACGTGTTCAATAAATATCGGCTGGCTAAGTGAAGTAAGAGTCTTCTAGCTGTGTAACTGGCTTACTTTAACAGTATATTAAGTAATAACCTAAGTTACTGCTTCCTGTTTTTTTAAAAATGCTATTTCTACAATCTGCATTTTATGCAAAAATGCAATCAATAGTCATATGGCAAAATTTTAATTGACAGAAGAAAAAGCTGATCATGAAAATTTTATGATGAAGATACAGTTTTGAAATGATTAATAAAAAATTAGAAAAATTATCAGGAGAAATAAGCACTGCATGGTATTAAATAACATAAATATATCTTGCCCATTCTATATATCTGTAACTGAAATGTGGAGAAAAAGGATCTAAGCGATTTAGAATATCACAAAGGGGCAAAACCACTGCTATCACGTCTGCATCAGACAACATCATTTTCCATAGCCTGCAGGCTGCCACTCCAGAACACAACTGGAACAAAGAAAACCCAAGGTAGGGAGACAGCCAAATCCTAAAGAACTGCAATTAGGCCAACAAAATGCCACTTGTATTACTTTCTTAGGATTATGTTTTAATTATTTAATTATTACTAAAGACTCATAGTAACAATTAGTTGTTTTTACATAAAAAGATTCTATGAATTTTTTCTCTTAAGTATAACAAATGTTCTTCCAGAAAAAAAAATACATCATATTCTCTCACTAGCCTTTTCTTCTGTCATGTATTTTATTTATTTGACAATTTTACTCTCAAAATGTTTCAAGGCAGCAGAGTGAAGTGGTTAAATCCACTCAAAGCTAGGGCTAGCGCTGTGGTGAAGCAGGTAAAGCCACCGTCTGCAGTGCCAACATCCCATATGGGCACCAGTTCAAGTCCTGGATGCTCCACTTCCCATCCAACTCTCTGCTATAGCCTGGGAAAGCAGCAGAAAATGGCTCAAGTCCTTGGGCCCCTACACCTACGTGGGAGACCTGGAAGAAGTTCCTGGCTCCTGGCTTCGAATCAGCACAGCTCTGGCCATTGCAGCCATCTGGGGAGTGAACCAGTCAGTGGGTGGAAGAACTCTTCCTCTTTCTCTCTTTCTGCCTCTGCCTGTATGTAACTCTGCCTTTCAAATAAATAAATAAATCTTTAAAAACAATTCCGCTCAAAGCTGAGATAGAAATCTAATGTCACTAGCCCTAAGTTTTCAGGAGGTTAATTAACTGCTCTGAGCTTCCATTGATTCACATTTTAAAGCTGTGATGTTAACAGGGCCTAGCTTCACAGGTCTACAATGTGGATTAATTAAGAATATGTAAGAAATGCTTAGCACAGTGCCTGGTATATGTAAGTAGGAAGTACTACAACCAAAAATTCCAACTACAAATTAGTGAGATGTTTACCAAACATGCTTACTCACCTGGCATAATAGCAAGTAATTTAGTTTTTCCTGCCACTCTTGTTCGCATTCGAATAGCTTTATCTCTGCATGGAACAGTCTCTGCTAAGATGCCATTTGGCCAAAATGCATCCCTATTTAAGAAGATTAAATAAATTTTGTAAACATTTTCATTTCTAATGGTACAAGTTGATAATATTCCAAATTTCTACAGAAAATATGAATGTGTACAAAAAAGAGGAAAAGTTTTTGCAATTTTATAAAGGTACAAAGATATTCAACAGGTATCAACTAAGTTCAGGTTTCAATTTTAGGCATAAGAGGATATATATAAGAAACTTAACAGAAATTCTGCTTCAGAATAGTTGATAAACTACAACCAAGACAGCAAAATGGATTTCATAAATGCATCACAGACATTTAAATTCAAAAGTGGGTATCTACTGACTACATATCTCATCTAAACACAAGCTCATGAAATCTTGAATCTGGTTACTTAAACAGCTAATCTCCCACATTTTACCACTCTACTCGTCTTAGAACTAAATCAACATGAAACTAAATCTTGAGTCAACATTTTATGCCTCCATTCATCACAACGGTCCTTTCATACATGTGACCTTCAAGTGTGCTTGATTCTTGTTCCTTAATCCTTGATCCAACGGCAGGCATTGAGCATAGCTAAGGTTCCCTGTGGGATGAGTGCTGAGGGAGAGAGACCCCCCCATCGAGCAATCCCTCTTAACTTTTGTGAGAAATACCCCAGGAGCTCTGCGACTCTTCATGTCCAGCCCATCCACCAAATTAACTAAGGCAGAACCCCTCGAAAGGGGACCTAGCCATGAGTGCTTTTCAAAGCTCTCTGGGCGCTCCCAAAGTACACCCAAGGCTGAGAACGACTGCTCTAGAACTTGTCAAGGCCGGCCATCTTTTACAAACAACGGCATACAGGGGAGAAACTTAGCTTCAGGTTAGCAAAACCGGATTCCCCACTTTCCACCATGAGGGTCTTTGGTCTTTTCTCTAGGCCTCAATTTCCTTGTAACAGAAGAGAAACAAAGACACCTACCTTGCAAAACAGGATGAAATCAGAAAAGATCTATTAAGTACTAGGCACACTGGCAGGCACACAGTGTTCAGTATCGGCAATTCCCTCTCAAAGCAGGTGAGGGCCATGAATTTTTCTACGCTGCTCATCTCCACTTTTAGAAAAGAGCTCTACTTCTGTGCCTGTGTTTCCCTGGACTGCCTGCGTCTTCCCCTCACTCCTCAGGGATGTGCAGAGGGTGAGGCACAGAGCAGCGCTCAGCATACTTTCATGGGATGGACACATGCATTAGTGCAGCAGTGCTGCTTAATTTACATTCCTTTCAGAGGTTCAAATACGTAATAGAAAATTAGACCACAATCAGAGATGTATGCCTTTCTAAAATATGTCATTTAAAATCAAGGTTAGGAAATACAACTGAGGAAAACTAATCCCTAAGACCAGGTGTTTGACTTTAAGACCATGGTATTTCTATATTAGTCTTTCAGTTATCTAAAAGCCATAGTACTTATATAAAACATGGTCTATCATCTTAAAGACTCTTATTTTACACTTTTCTTACTTTGGCTTTGCATTAATAGGTTCATGGGATAAATCTTTAATGTAATTCTTACATTTCTTTTTCGCTTACCAATGATGACCAAAACCAAATATTTGGCCAGGAAAAATAAAGAAATAAAAGTTAAGCAGTGATGACAAGGCTAGGCTCTGCACTACCTGAAAGAAGCTACCGTGTCTTAAGACATACCTGAAACGCTTCACCGAGTCAGCGACTTGTTCAGGTGAGGTCATCCAGTCAACATGGTCAACTATTTTTCTGAAAGTAAAGAAATTTAAATGAGAAAACCTTAAGTTTTTAGAAGATGAATAAAACAAACATACTTTCATGGAGCAGGCAGCTTAATTCACATGGAAGTGATCTCTGAGAGCAAAGGAACCCTTTAATACTCTTAAAAGACCCAGAAAAGAAAAAAATCTTTTATAAAGGTTGGCAATCTACCTCCAAAAGTAAAAGTTTAAAAGCTAAGTGAGATCAGACTCTAATGGGAAAAGGAGGTTAGGTACCTGTTAATGGTATCACCATATGTAGCTCTAATCAGCTGCTGCAGCAGGTTTTTTATATTCCTTCGCAACCACTGGTTTCTCTCCTTCAAGTCGAATACTTCATCCATGAGAAGCAACATCACCCTAAGTGGAATATTGTCATCCACCTGACAAAATATGGGGATAAGTAAGACCAAGTGAGTCATCTATTGCTTATGAATGGTGACTCCTATAAAATGTTTGGTGCTATTTCAGTAAGTCACCCAACAGGTTACATTACAGCTTTTAAAACTTAGTATTTCATTCTAATTTAGAAAAAATATTTCTCATAGTCATTTTGATGGAACATCAAATTTTATAATCTGCCATGATGAGTAAATTCCAAGCTTGTACTTAAAAAAAAAAAATCTTAAAATATACTCATCATGGTCATAGAAAAAGGTGATCTGGCTTTCAGTAGAGGCCATACTAATCTGGTAAGGCAAATACTAGACAACGTGCTCATTTTTTTACATATCTTTTTTATAAAAATCAAACCTTGGGGCAGCATTGAGAGGTAAAGAGTTAAGCCATCACTTTTAACTGTGATAGTAGCACCAGTTTCAGTCTCAGCTGCTCCCTTTCTGATCCAGCTCCCTGCTAATGAGCCTGGAAAGTACCATATGATGGCCCAAGTGTTTGGTCCCCTGAAATCCACATGGAAGACCAGGACAGAGTTCCTGGCTCCTGGCTTCAGCCTGGCCCAAGCCTGACTGTTATGGCCATTTGGGGAGTGAAAAAATAGGTTGAAGATCTGTAATTCTGTCTTTGTAATAAATAAATATTTAAAATATCACCATTTTTATTAAAAAGAACACAATACACTTTACAGATAATATAATGTACTTTTCTTAGTAAGTTGTATATATTTAGGTATTTTCACGAAAAAAAAAAAGCTGAAATTCAATCCAGCATAAAATTAGATTAATATTACAAAAGGTAAATTTCAAAAAGTACTAAAATTTACTTTTAGTTTTTACCAACTGAAAATTAGCACAATTTTTATCATGCTAGTATACGATGAGGTAAAATGCAAAGGAAGACAACTGGAATGGTTGAAATGAGAAAATATGCCTAAAGTAGGAAACAGGATATAACTGGATTAAGTATACATATATAAACTTTTTCTTAAAGAGTTATTTATTTATTTGAAAGGCAGAGTTACAGTGAGGCAGAGGCAGAGGCAGAGGCAGAGAGAGAGAGAGAGAGAGAGAAAAAGAGAGAGAGAGAGGTCTTCCATCTGCTGGTTCACTCCCCAGTTGGCTGCAACGGTGGGAGCTGTGCCAATCTGAAGCCAGAGGTCAGGAGTCTCCTCCAGGTCTCCCACGCAGCTGCAGGGGCCCAAGGAGTTGAGCCATCTTCTACTGCTTTCCCAGGCCATAGCAGAGAGCTGGATCTGAAGTGGAGCAGCCAGGATTCGAACTGGCACCCATATGGAATACAGGCACTGCAGGCAGCATCTTTACCAGCTACGCCACAGCACCAGCCCCACACATATATAATCTTAACATGAGTTCTTCTTTTATTTGACAGGTAGAGTTATAGACAGAGAGAGAGACAGAGAGAAAGGTCTTCCTTCCACTGGTTCACTCCTCAAATGGCTGCAACAGCCAGGCTGCGCCGATCAGAAGCCAGGAGCCTGGTGCTTCTTCCTTGTCTCCCATGCAGGTGCAGGGGCCCAAGCAGCTGGGCCATCCTCCACTCCCCTCCCAGGCCACAGCAGAAAGCTGGACTGGAAGAGGAGCAACCGGGACTAGAACCTGGCACTCATAAGGGATGCTGGCACCACAGGCGGAGGATTAACCAAGTAAGCCATGGCGCCGGCCCCAACATGAGTTCTCTGTTAGATATATGTACTGGGGTCTCTGTGCTGCTTCTGTTTATCTGTAATTGACAGGGTCACAAAAATTATGAACAGATTTCAAAATCCATGAACTCGGGACTAGAGCTGTGGCACAGTAGGTTAATCGTCTGCCTGTGGCGCCAGCATCCCATATGGGCAAGGGTTCTAGTCCTGGCTGCTCCTCTTCCAATCCAGCTCTGTGCTATGGCCTGGGAAAGCAGAAGATGGCCCAAGTGCTTGTGCCACTGCACCCACGTGAGAGACCCAGAAGAAGCTCCTGGCTCCTGGCTTCAGATTGGCCCAGGTCAGGCCACTGTGGCCATTTGGGGAGTGAACCAGCAGATGGAAGACCTTTCTCTCTGTCTCTCCCTCTGTAATTCTGCCTCTCAAATAAAATCTTATAAACAAATAAACAAAAACCACATGAATTCTACAAATAACTGCCAGTAATTCCATAATTCTTTCCTAAGATACTCTAATACCTAATCAACATTATAAATATTAAAGAAAAAAAGTAGGACTTATACATTTTCCACTGTCATATTGTAAACATTTTCTTAGTATGTTTTCCATCCACAAATTGAAAGTTTAGAGCCTAATGACACCAAAGGCATGATGAACTATTTCATTCCCAAGGCAGAATAAATATATTGTTCTGTTCTTTTATTTTTTTATTTTATTTTATTTTTTTTGACAGGCAGAGTGGACAGTGAGAGAGAGACAGAGAAAATGGTCTTCCTTTTGCCGTTGGTTCACCCTCCAATGGCCGCCGCGGCCAGCGCGCTGCGGCCGGTGCACCACGCTTATCCGATGGCAGGAGACAGGTGCTACTCCTGGTCTCCCATGGGGTGCAGAGCCAAGGACCTGGGCCATCCTCCACTGCACTCCCGGGCCATAGCAGAGAGCTGGCCTGGAAGAGGGGTAACCGGGACAGAATCCGGTGCCCCGACCGGGACTAGAACCCGGTGTGCCAGCACCACAAGGCGGAGGATTAGCCTAGTGAGCGCGGCGCCAGCCTATTGTTCTGTTCTTAAATCAAATTCAGTCACATGAGTTTGTTGCCACACAATTCTAATAAAGTTAAACCATAAAAGCCATATACCAAAAGGTATGATGTTATGGATATCATAAAAAACTCAAATAAAAGTATTTGTTTAGAACAGTTTATTATAAACTTAAAGGAGGTAATTATTACTTTAAACTAAATCTGCCCTCATATGACAGATTACAGAGCCAAAAATACGACAACCTGGTTTGTAATAAGGGAGCAACGCAGTGTACAATGGGGGAGACCTGTTCTTCTTAGTGAATGGTGTTTGGACCCTTCCTCATTCCATATACAACATCCAACTGCAGATGAACTGTAAATCTAAAAGTTGGCTTGGTGAAACAAAAAGATGTTTTGAAGAGGCACTAAGATGGCAGAACAGGAAGGGAGCTTACTGGAGATAGTGCAAGCTCAGAGAAGAGACAGGGAGAAAATAGCAGAGGTAACTCTACACAAATTAGAGGGACAATGTGGATCTACATGGAGGGTGTGGATGTGCATAACTCAAGACCCCAGCAGCCACGAGCCTCAGCACTAGCACTGGAGAGTGAGGTAAGAACAGGCTGCAGCAGCCCAAGCCACTGGTGATAAAGCTGCAGGAAGAGCCTGGCGTGAGTCTGGCTTGGAGCCCTGTGGGGGACACTGTATCTGCCAACCTAGAGGAAAGGGGGGGGGGGGCATGTTTCTCTCTCCTCGACCACCTGGCAACGGTACCCTGTAACTAGCCAAGAGAAGGTGGGCTCCATTTTGGACATTCGTAACAGCAGTGCCAGCTCATGTCCACATGCCCAGCAACCAGCTTGGAGGAGATTCCAGAGTCGGGCTGGGAGAACCGACAGGGGGCTGGGTGCTCATGACTATGGGAGCTTGTGTGCTGGGGCTGTGAAAACCCTGTGGCTGCGTGTCAGGGCACGAGGTGTGGCTGGGTCTCTAGGCAGTCACTGTGGGCAGCTCCACATGCTCGGGGCTCCCTGATTCCCTGGTGAGGTGCACTGCTGTGGGATCCATGCTCATACCAAGAACTTCACAGATCCTTAGTGTGGTTCTTGTGGCAGCAAAAGACTGTATTTCCAGGAGCTAGCCTCAGGCACTGGTCTCCTTTGGGCAGAATAGGTGAGCATGAGACTACTCCAACAGAGCTGAAGAAACCTCCCCTCTGACTGAAAAATAAATAAATGTATAAATGAGGGATTTACCATGCCCAATTTGGAAGATACTCCCCTCACCCTGAGGTGAGCATGAGACTACTCCAACAGAACTGAAGAAACCTCCCCTCTGACTGAAAAATAAATAAATAAATAAATAAACAAATGAAATTTACCATGCCCAATTTGGAAGATACTCCCCTCACCCTGAGCACTGGGCAGAGCTCCCTGGCCACACCCAGCACATGCCTCAGGGTATTCACTGGAAGAGCAGACATTCCACTAATCCACAGAGGCATAGTCCAAAGATAAAAGCCATCACACAGGAAAAAAAAATAAACCAGCAAGTATCTACACAAATACCTAAAAATAAACAGAGCAATTCAAGAAACAAGAATAAGAAAGAGAACATGATGCCCCCAAAGGAACACAACAACACTTCAATACCAGAATGTGAAAATGAAGAGACTGATGAAATGCCATAAACAATCAAAAAAGTTGATTGCAAGATTACATAGAAGTAATCAGAAGCAAATCCATGAACTAAAGAAATCTATACATGACATGAAAGAAATTTTTTCTCCTGAAATTGAGATTTTAAAAAGAAATCAAAATGAAATATTGGAAATGTAGAATTCAACAGAAAAATAAAAAAATGCAGTGGGAAGCCTTAACAACAGAATCAGTGAAGCAGAAGAAAGAATATCTGAGTTAGAAGACAAATTCTCTGGAAATTTTACAGTCAAGCCAAAAAAAAAAAAAAAAAAAGAAATCAGAAAACTAAACAAAAAAGTGTTGGAGACTTATGAGATACTATGAAACAACCCAACACATGAGTCTTAGGAGTTCCTGAAGGCGTGGAAAGAGAAAATGGATTAGAAGGCCTTCTTAGTAAAATAATTACAGAAAATTTCATAACTACATTAGTAGTTCATAGTAGTTTCATAGAACTACATTAGTAGTATTAATACATGATCAGAAAAGATCTTCACCACAACACATTGTATTCAAACTTCTCACAGTAAAATAAAAGGAAAGGATTCTAATATGTGCACCAGAGAAGTGTCAGATTACTTTCAGAGGATCTCCAATTACACTCACAGCTGACCTGATTTCTCTTCGGAAATCCTACAGACTAGAAGAGAACGGAGAGATATATTCCAAGTCTTAAAAGAAAAAAAAAAAAAAACTGTCAACCCAGAATACTGTACCCTGCAAAGCTCTCATTTATAATGAAGGTGGAATAAAGACCTTCCAAAACAAACAGAAATTGAAAGAATTTGTCATCATTCATCCAGCCTTACAAAAGATATTTTAGGATGTGCCACACACACAAACACAGTTATCACTATGAGAGAAGGCGAAGACAGAAAATCTCCCAGTAAAAACACAAAGGAAAATCAAAGAAAACAATAGGAATATTTATGGGAAAATGACAGGGCCAAGTCATTACTAATCAATAGTCACTTTGAATGCTTGAATGTAAATAGCCTTAAATCTCCAGTTAAACGATATAGACTGCCTAAATGGAAAAAACAAACAAACAGAAAAACATCTATTTGCTGCCTGTTAGAAACACAACTCACCAACAAAGATACATGCAGACTGAAAGTGAATGGATGGAAAAAGATATTTCATGCCAACAGAAACCAAAAAAGACCTGGTACAGCCATCCAAATATCAGACAAAATACACTTTAACATAAAAACTGTTAAAAGAGATAAAGAAGGGATGAATTCAACAGGAAGATGTGATTATTATAAATGTATATGCACCTAATTACAGGGCACCTGGCTATTTAAAAGAAATGTTAAGGGATCTAAAGTGAGACACAGACTCCAATAATAGGGGACTTCAATATCCCAGGTTCAGCAATGGACAGATCAACAAGACAGAAAATCAGCAAGGAAACACCAGTTAATCGACATTATAGACCAAATGGACCTAACAGATATCTATAGAACTTTTCAACCTACAGTTGTAGAATACACATTCTTCTCACCACTGCATGGAACTTTTTCTAGGATAGACCATAGGCCAGGCCATAAAACAGTCTCAGCAAATAAAAAAACAAACAAACAAAACAACAACGAAATCACATCATGTAGCTTTTTCTCACCATAATGGAATGAAGCTGGAAATCAACAACCCAAGAATCTCTAGAACATATATGTAAGCCTGAATAACATGCTCCTGAATGAACACTGGGTTTCTTTTTTTCAAACTATTTGGTGAACTCTTTACTTAGAATTTATCTTCTGTGTATAAAGTTAATTTAAAATTGATTTTAGTAAAAAATAAGAATGGGAATAGGAGAGGAAGGAGGAAGAAGGGTGAGAGTCAGGGTGGGAGGGCGGGTACAGTAGGAAAAATCACTATCTCCATGTTCCTAAAGTTGTATTTACGAAATGCATGAAGTTTGTATACCTCAAATATGTTCACATTGAGAGGTAAATACTTGGGTTGTGAGTACTATGTTTTTCTAGATATTTTGGAAATCAATCTTGTAACTTTTACAACCTGTATTGTAAACTTAATGTGATGCATCAATGTATTTAATAAATAAAGTATGAGTGAGGCACACACACACAAAGACACAAGCCAATTCCAAAAAAAGACATTTTTAGACAGTACATATAAATAACAGCAATGCAGACAGAAGATATTCCAAATACATTATCTGACGAAGAACTCATATTCAGTTTACATGAGAGTATTCTAAAAAGAGAAGTTGATTTTGATGCAAAAAATTTGAAATCCATGCATAATTTTTTTTTCATGATGCACATTTTCCTCAAACTTTGTGAAGACCCCTCACAAAGCATTTTTAACAAATCAAAATGACAAAGAGGACAAGATCAGAAGATCTAGACAGACATACAAGACAGGACACCCAAATGGGTGTTCAATATTTCAAGTCATTAGGAAAACATGAATCCATATGAAATACAACCACCAGAATGGCAAATCAACCCAGATTTCAATCAACTGATGACTGGATAAAGAAAATGTTGTATACAAATACAAAGGAATACCACTCGGCCAGAAAAAAAAATGAAATCCTGTCTTTAGCAATGGATACAATTGGAAACTATTATGCTTAGTGAAATAAGACAGTCCCTGGGGCTGGCACTGTGGCCTAGCGAGTAAAGTAAAGTTGCCATCTGCAGTGCCTGCATCCCATATGGGTGCTGGTTTGAGTCCTGGCTGCTCCACTTCCGATCCAGCTCTCTGCTATGGCCTGGGAAAGCAGTAAAAGATGGCCCAAGTCCTTGGGCCCCTGCACCTGTGTGGGAGACCTGGAGGAAGCTCCTGGCTCCTGGCTTCAGATCAGCACAGCTCCAGCCATTGTGGCCATGAGTGAACCAGCAGATGGAAGACCCCCCCCCCCCGCCCCGCCGCCTTTTCTCTATTTCTGCCTCTCTGTAACTCTGCCTTTCAAATAAATAATTTTTTTTTTTTAAAAAGCCAGTCCCCAAAAGACAAATATCATGTTTTCCCTATTTGTGGTAATGCATACACAGAGTACAATAATAATGTACTTAGGAGCAAAACTGACATCTTTAAATATGGTTATTGTTTATAGCCCTGTCTATACTCTTCAGGAACCGTGGTTTTTCCAATATTTGTTGAACTCTTTATTTAGTGGACCATTAAGCCTGTGATTATAAATAAATTGAAAGTATGTCACTGTAAAACTTACAAGAAAAATAAGAAAGGAAGGAGGGAGGGAGGGAGGGAGGAAGGGAGGGAAGAAAAGGAGGGAAGTAGCAGTGTGTTCTTAAAAGTGTATATATGAAATCTGTTCTCTTTATAGAAAAAGAACACAAAATATTGAGCATTAGCATGGGGTAATACCTCAGAGTTGTCATGTACAGTTGTTGGTACTTGACATGTATAAAGGGTTTGGGAAACCACCTGGCAGTATCTACTAAAACTCAACTTATACAGCGACTCCATTCCTAGGTGTAGACCCAACAGAAGTGAGTACTTATTTTCTAGATCATAAATCACGTACCAGAACAAAATGTTCATGGGATTGCTATTCATAATAAAACAAATGAAATTCTGTAATGCCACAAGGAAGAATAAACTACAATTAACATGGAACAATGTAAGACAAGGAAGAACACTAATAGTGCTGAGCAAAAGGGCCAGGCTTTAATACAAAGTATACACTTTATCTGTAGTTTCCTTTGCATATATTGCAATAAAAGCAGGGTGGAAGTTCGGATAGTGATTATCCTCATTAGAGGAGAGGGTTGTGACACGAGAGCACACAGGGCTCTGGAGTACTGGCCATTTCCTATTTTCTTCATCAGAGTTAAGATTACATCAACAAATTCAGTCTGTGGAATTCATCAAGTTTATATGTCATTACAAACTCAAAACACAGCTGTCAAGTATGATTTGAATTAAACTGAATACTATTCAAGAACAAAATTAACTCACATTGTCATCAAGCTGAGCTGAGACTCGACAATGTTCAGGATCTGAATCAGCCTTCGGAATTAAAGGAGGTACCTAACATTAAAAAAAAAAAAAAGTAAATACACTAAAGTAAACAGGGAAAGGAAATAACATAGTAATAAAATCAAAATGAACATTTATTTTGGGTGCAGTGTATAAGCAAAATTTAACAATCTGGAATTTGAAACCAAACATAAAGAGTTGATTATTTCATTACCAAGGGTTTTTTTTTCCTTTAAAAAATAATCCGACTGACTTCTGAGTTGGAAGGGAAATGACTTAATCAAACTCCCACTTTTTAGAAGAATTTAAAGCTAAGAGGGGTTAAATGCCTTGAAGATCAAATAGCATAGCCTGTAGTGAGCAGAACGCCACTCTTCTTTCTTTTGCCATAAGGAGTTGATAGGATGTTAAAAGCTTTAAGGAGTTAACCAACTGTTAGGTGTTATGGGGAAAGAAGGGCAGAGACCAATGTTAGCTAAAAATCAACTGGCAGCACAAAAAGGACCACTCAGATCACCTATCTTAATCCCTTCATGTTAGGGTGAGGACAAAGAGCCTGGAAGAGGTCAATGACTTTTGAACGAAGTCCTATGAGTAGTCAGCAACAGAAACGGTGCTGGACAATCCTCATTTCAAAGTTAGTTACTTCTCCATGATTAGAAGTAAAGATCTCCACCTCCTTCAGAGAAGTGAAGAGAAAGGTACAATTTACATACACTTGTTTTAGGAATCTTCTCTTTTATTAAGGAAAATGTTTATATACACTTTCCCTTCATGCAAATATGGCCTAAAAAATAAAAAAGTTCTACCAGCACTCACAACCTTAAGTAACTACATCAAAATTCTAATTTACAAAACATGCAAATTAGGAAAGCAATAATCTACTTGGTCTAGTACCTTTATCTGATAATATAATGAAAAAGCTTCCTGGGAAACTCATATACATGGTAATGCATGGCCCCAGAGACTGACAAGTGAAGATTTTTCATCCCTTTGATCTGGCAGTCAGGGCACTGAAGCAGGAGAAACTGGATTGTATGTGTAGGTGAATACTATTGCAACACATTTGCAAATAGCACTTATTTTCTATGGAATTTAATAGCATTACAGAATGTAAAATAGTATAATGAAATAAAACAGTACAAAAACATTAACTTCACTAATTTTATATTCTTGTTTTAAGAAGATTTTAAAACTCCATCGTAGCAGAGACAGGAATAACTAGATTTTACAGCATGTGTTTCAGATACATATTCATTCTCTTTAATTACCCAATCTTTGTGAAACTATGAGTCTACAGGACTTTGGAAAGGAAAAAGGTAAATACAGGCAGGAGCATAATACATTGTAGCTGACCTAAAACTAGTTTGCCTTAGACACTGCTGGAAATGTCTTACCTTGAAAAATGATTGCTTTATGTCTTGACCTAATCTTTCCGACATTCTGCCCATGTTGTCTGACATTTTAGTCATTCCTTCTGCCAGGCTATCAGGAAGAGATTTAACTGCATTTGAAACATTCCTCATAGAATTGCGAAGCGGATTTACAAAAGTGTCCATCTACAGGGAACAAATATTATACTGTGACTTCATTGTATTAGATTTATTATTCAATTTTCAGAAGGCTGGGAAAATACAGAATACAACATATAAAAGATACAATATTTTTCCAGTGCATATTATGTTGCTGCATTTTAAACTACTGTCTTCAGTGCCTCTTAAAAATCTATCTTCCCACTCATATATGTAATATAAAAATTTTCATGATGAGTCTTCTGTTAGAAAAGGAATAAAAGCTTTGGCTGCCTTCTTATTAAAGAAAAAAAGTTTTGCAGAACAAAATGATGCTAGTAGAATGAGCTACTGCGTACTTCCTTCCTGCCGTCTGTCACAATTCAAAACAACAATTAGACCATTTGAGTAGATATTGAAAAAGAAAGCTGCAGGTAAACAGAAAGCTGGGTTAGCTAATAAGTATGTAACGGTTATTTTAGTAGCGAGAGAGAGAGAGAAAGAGAGAGAGAGAGACTCTAAATGCTGTTTGTCTCTCCAGACGTCCACAGCAGCCTGGGCTGGGCTGGTGTGAAAATTAGCAACTAGGAACTCAATCCACTTCTTCCACATGAATGGAAGGATGCCAATTACTTGAGCCAACACTGCTGCTTCCCAGGGTCTTTTTTTTTTTTTTTTTTGGACAGGCAGAGTGGACAGTGAAAGAGAGAGACAGAGAGAAAGGTCTTCCTTTGCCGTTGGTTCACCCCCCGGCGCACCGCGCTGATCCAAAGCCAGGAGCTTCTCCGGGTCTCCCATGCAGGTGCAGGGCCCAAACAATTGGGCCATCCTCCACTGCACTCCCAGGCCACAGCAAAGAGCTGGACTGGAAGAGGAGCAACCGGGTCAGAATCCAGCACCCCGACCAGGACTAGAACCTGGTGTGTCTGCGCTGAAGGCAGAGGATTAGCCTATTGAGTCGCGGCGCTGGCTCCCAGGGTCATTAACAGATAGCTAAATTCAAGAATCAGAGCGAAGATTCAAAGCCAGTGACTCCAATGTATTGGAGTGTAGGAGTCTCACTTGGCTTCTTGACTACTAGGCTAAAGACTTGCTCTCCAAGGGGTAATTTTTGAAAATAACTTTTATGCTCAATTAGAAAATATTGAAGGCCGGCACCGCGGCTCACTTGGCTAATCCTCCGCCTGCAGCGCCGGCACCCCAGGTTCTAGTCCCAGTTGCTCCTCTTCCAGTCCAGCTCTCTGCTGTGGCCCGAGAGCGCAGTGGAGGATGGCCTAGGTCCTTGGGCCCTGCGCCCACATGGGAGACTGGGAGGAAGCACCTGGCTGCTGGCTTCGGATCGGTGCAGCGCGCTGGCCGCAACGTGCCGGCCGTAGGGGCCATTTGGGTGGTTAACCAACGGAAAAAGGAAGACCTTTCTCTGTCTCTCTCTCTCTCACTGTCTAACTCTGCCTGTCAAAAACAAACCAAAAAAACTATTGTGATAACTTGGAATGCATAAGAAAGCAGGAAAAGGAAGGTTACAAATCAGATATGCTAATTACATTTTAGTAAAGCAGAAAGCAAAAACTATCAATGAACTTAAAAGTTCATAGAAACTATAACTAAATTTTTTGAAAGATTTATTTAGGAGCCAGCATTGTGACACTGGGTTAATTCACTGCCTGCAATGCCAGCATCCCATCTGGGTGCTAGTTTGTGTCCTGGCTACACCATTTCTGATCCAGCTCTCTGCTACTGTGCCTAGGAAAGCAGCAGAAGATGGGCCAAGTGTTTGGGTCCCTGCCAGCAACATGAGAGACCTGGATGGAGTTCTAGGCTCCTGGCTTTGGCCTGGCTTGGCCCTGGCTATTTGTGACCATTTGGGGAGTGAACTATCAGATGGAAGATATTTCTCTTCTTTTTATGTAACTCTATCTTGAAAGGCAAAGTGACAGAGACAAAATCACACACACAATATAGAGACAAACATGGGGAATGGCACCGTGGTGCAGTAGGTTAATCCTCTGCCTGCGGTGCTGGCATCCCATATGGATGCCGATTCTAGTCCTGGCTGCTCCTCTTCCAGTCCAGCTCTCTGCTGTGGCTTGGGAAAGCAGTAGAAGATGGCCCAAGTGCTTGGGCCCCTTCACCCGCATGGGAGACAAGGA
This sequence comes from Lepus europaeus, assembly GCF_033115175.1. Taxonomy (NCBI): domain Eukaryota; kingdom Metazoa; phylum Chordata; class Mammalia; order Lagomorpha; family Leporidae; genus Lepus; species Lepus europaeus. The sequence continues at coordinate 22,004,239 of NC_084846.1, forward strand.
AGAAGCACCTGGCTTCTGGCTTCTGATCAGCACAGCTCCGGCTGTGCAGCCATTTGGGGAGTGAACCAACGGAAGGAAGACCTTTCTCTCTGTCTCTCCCTCTGACTGTCTGTAACTCTACCTCTCAAATAAATAAATAAATAAATAAAATCTTTAAACAAAATAGAGACAGACAGACTCACTTGGTGGGGGGAAGGAGATATATATATATATATATATATATACATACACACACACACACACACACTATATTTTCACTCCTAAATTCCCTAACAGCTTGGAGTTGGGCCAGGCAAAGCAAGGGGCAAGAACTCCATCCAGGTCTCCTAGGTGGGTGGCAGGGACCCAAGTATCTAGATCAACAAGTGATGCTTCCCAGGTCCATTTGTAGGAATCTGTACCAGAAATATAGAGTAGCCAGAACTTGAATCAAGAACTCCAAAGTGGGGTATAGGCATCCCCAGTGTAATCATGTGAATTTATTAAATTTAACAATGGTAAATTCTATGTATCTTGTTATCATTTTATCTTTTAAAAAAAAGTTAGTCTTTTTTAGGAGGGAGATGGAATCATTAGGGAGTCCTTTTTTTTTTCCTAATTTTGAAACAATTTCAGGCTTATGAAAGGTGCTAAAATAATACATACTGTGTACACTTCACTCAGCTTCCCCAACTGCTGTGGTTGCACTTGCAACTATACCTACTGCTACTATTGCTGCTCCTAATACTAAGAGCAAAAGTAGTCAGAGGATAATTATGTGTCAGGTACTGTAACACACAGAATACCTCACTGGATTCATACAATGCTCAAAAATGAGGACTGAACTCTTCATTTCTCAGGAAGTTAAAGTACCAAGAGACTAAGTAATGAGATCACAATTGGAGCCAATAAACAGCACAGCGGGAATGTGAATGCAAAGCTGTCTGATTTCAAAGCAGCACTATAGGATGTGAGCATTTAACTGTTCTCTGTCTTAACCTAGCATTTTATTCCAAGTATAGGCCTTTTAAACTACTTAAAAGATTTAAAATAATAAACATTTTACTCCAACGGCATAAATGCTTTTACAACACACCCTATTTAGTGCTTTCCCTAACAATGCTCCAAGTAAAAGAAACACTTCCTCCCATTTACAAACATTTTCTTCTCAAGATAATGAAAAGCTTGGAACCTGTCTTCTAGGCAAACTTTTCTTAATGTGGTATTTTCCAAGTTTTTTTTTTTCCCCATCTTGTCAAACTTTTGCTTGACAAGGCAGGAGTTCATATATACTAGATACTATTATCAACTGCACACAAGGAGCACTTAATCAAAGTTTCTAGTTTTAAACCACACATACAAATCTAAATTTTTGTTTTTATTTATTTTTTATTTTTTTGACAGGCAGAGTTAGACAGTGAGAGAGAGAGAGACAGAGAGAAAGGTCTTCCTTCCATTGGTTCACCCCACAAATGGCCACTATGGCCAGCACGCTGCGCCGATCAGAAGCCAGAAGCCAGGTGCTTCCTCCTGGTCTCCCATGCGGGTTCAGGGCCTAAGGACCTAGGCCATCCTCCACTGCACTCCCAGGCCACAGCAGAGAGCTGGACTGGAAGAGGAGCAACCAGGACAGGATCTAGTGCCCCAATCGGGACTAGAACCTGGGGTGCCGGCACCGCAGGCGGAGGATTAGCCAAGTGAGCCAAGGCGCCGGCCAATTTTTGTTTTTATTAAAAACAGAGTATGACAAAAGACGCAGAAAGAAATTCAAGGCAACAGCCATCCTACCTTGCGAGCAAAATCCCCTTTCCCTTTACTGTAGGCTTTGTTCTCAAGGAAATCACACACGCAGTGGGCCAGAGCTGGAGATGCTTTCATCATTTCAGGAGTTAACAGTAACTAACAAGGGAAAAAAAAAAAAGGGAAATCTTAAATTGGTAGGCTGCTGGACACTAACTGCTACTTATAATTTCATCTCATAAAAAGAATATACAGTGTTTTTCTATGAAAAAATTACAAAGCCATCAATAATTCTGTGTTTAAATTTGTAAGAATATTCAGCCCATCTGCTATTCGGACCTGCAGGACATCTGATGTGAAAGGTGCCTGTATGTATTTATTCTCTTTTCAAGTCCTAATATCACACACTAAGAAGATACACATTAGAAAACTACTTTTACTCACATCACAATTCTACATTAGCATTAAATTAAAAAGAATTTTATAAAAGTACATAAAATAATGCAAACGAAAGCTATCAAATGTTTTAAAAGAAGTCCCAGATGTAACACTGTGGTCACAGCTCCAAACCTGGCTCCCTGAGCAGGACAGGTCTGGACACATTCATGGCACCAGACTTGGGGAAAGCAGTCATTTTCTAAATTTCATAAACAACTGATATGGATTTTAATGGAACTGAAGATAACACTTAAAAAAGTCCAGTGCTGACAAAGGTGATACCAATGATACTGCATGTTCATTTTTAAGCCAGGAGAAGCCATAGGTGAGGAACAGCAGAAGTGTGTATTTGCTCTCCTTTCAGTAATAACATCATGGAATCACTCTATAAACAAAACCAATCACAGTTGTGTCTATTTGAGGAAGAGAAAATGAAGCCTTCCAGACAAAATATCGAGTATGTAACAACAGACTTGAGTTTCACTGAAATCTAAGTCAAGGTCAGAAAACCTTCTCTGTAAGGCACCAGACAGTAAGGCTGCCCTGTTTGCAAAAGCCTCCACAGGGGTAGTAAAGGCAAGGCTGGCTGTGCACCAGTAACAGCAGCACAGTGACAGCAGGCAGGTCGGCCAGTGTCCACAGACTGTGGTGTTCCGTGCTGAGCCCTCTCCACAGCACCAGGGACTAGATAAAGAACACTGCAAACCTGGGCTGATGCCTTGTGTAGTACACGAGAAAATGCTATCTAAACAAAAACAAAACCTTAATTAGTATAAAACCTATAAAGTGACATTTTATCTGGCTTCTAGGTAACTAAGCATTACACAAAGTAATCTCTTTGAGCCCTAACAGTTTATGCAGTAAGTACCTTCTAAGACATGTTTTGCTTCATGAGAGAACTCTATGAGGGGGGGCTCAGAAAGTTCATGGAAAATGGAATTAAGAATAGCTTAAAATGGAATTAATAATAGTTTATTTTGGCTCAAAGATAATTTTTGAAATCCATGGATAGTTTTTTTATGACACTTATTTTCAGTGAACTTTTTGATGTCTTGAATGTTACTCAATACAAACAGTCCCTCATGTCTATCCCTCTCTGGACTTAGTCTAATTTTAGAAGACTTAGAATCAGTCCAGGCCATGGAGGGTAGCTACACACACCTGTCTGGCAATAGAAATGCACTAGCTTCTGACACACCACGAAAAGCTACTGTTCACTGAATTGGAAACATTTAAGTTTAGTCTATTCTAAAATACCTAGGCTTCACAGTAATCTGGAACAGACACTGTTTCTTTGGGTGTTCATGTAGACATGAAGCAAAATCCCTAGCCCTTAGTGAATAGAAAACAAAATAAACAAAAATACAGAAATAATGTTTATAAATTATTAAACAGATCATACCATACTAGACATGCTTAAAAGTAGACAGCTTAAAAGTAGCTGCTATTTCACTGTTGTAGTAAAAACATACTTTAGTAAAGAAATCTGCCATATCCATGTGGCATATTAAATGAAAATCTATGGGTAATAAATACTGAGTTACCTGCAAATACGCATTTAGATCCTTTTTTCTCTTTTCTAAAAAATCTCTATCCATATTATTAAAAGTTTTTTTACCAGGAAGCTTCAATATGCTTGATAGATTTTCAAACTGTAAGACAAAATACATTCAAGTTTTTCACAGTTTTGAATGTAAAAACAATCTTCTGAGTTTCTCTACATATCAAAATAATCTTTTTTAAAAAGATTTATTTGAAAGGCAGAGTTACAGGGGGAGAGAGGGGGAGAGGGGGAGAGGGGAGAGGGAGAGAAGGAGAGGGAGAGAGGGAGAGAGGGGGAGAGGGGGAGAGGGGGAGAGGGGGAGAGGGGGAGAGGGAGAGAGGGAGAGAGGGGGAGAGGGGGAGAGGGGGAGAGGGGGAGAGGGGGAGAGGGGGAGAGGGGGAGAGGGGGAGAGGGAGAGAGGGAGAGAGGGAGAGAGGGAGAGAGGGAGAGAGGGAGAGCGATCCTCCAGCAGGTTCACTCCCCAAATGGTTGCAACAACCACGCTAGGCTACACTAGGCCAGACTAAAGCCAGGAGCCTGGAACTCCATCTGGGTCTACCACATGGGTGCAGTAGGCCAAGTACTTGAGTCATCTTCCACTGGTTTCCCAGGAGCACCAGTAAGGAGCTGGATCTGAAGCATGGCAGCTGGGACTCAAACTAGAGCTTAAATGGGATGACAGTGTCACAGGAGGCAGATTAACCCACTATACCACAACACCAGCCCCAGTGAAAATATTTTTAAAAGGTATATGAACAGTCAGAAGTTTACCAGAGAAGAATCTGTATAAACAAAAATAGTATTTAAATGTTTACAAAGTCAAATGCTACATATAAGAGTACTTCAAAAAGTTCTCGAAAAAACAGAATTAAGACAAGTTTATTTTGGGTACAAAAACGTTGAAATCTATGCACATGAGGAATCTTCAAGAAGTTCGTGGATAATGAATATTTTGAAAAAGCTATGCAATAATTTTTTTAAGATTTATTTATTTGAAAGTCAGAGTTAGGCAGAGAGAGAGAGAGGGAGGGAGGGGTCTTCCATCTGCTGTTTCACTCCCCAACTGGCCAGGTCTCCCATGCAGGTGCAGGGGCCCAAGGACTTGGACCATCTTCTGCTGCTTTCCCAGGCCACAGCAGAGAGCTGGATTGGAAATGGAGAAACTGGGACTCGAACCGGTGCCCATATGGAATGAGGGTACTACAGGCAGCAGCTCTGCCTACTATGCCACAATGCTGGCCCCACAATAATTTCAAAAGTGTTTTTCACCAAAATAAACATCTTTAAATTCCATTCTTCCAACAACTTTTTTTAGTACTCTCATATAGATCAAAGACATTTAATATACAAAGCTTTTATCTCTGTATATAAACATATCGGGTTTAGCTTTCTAACATATTACTAGAATATTTTATGAGCAGATTTGATATTTTCTACTGACTTCAGAATTTATTTATATCTAAGCACATAAATATTTTACTGTTACCTTAATAAGTACTTGATGTTTTCAATTAAATCACTAGTATTTTATCTACAGTTACACAGCTTTCACCCAATAAAACAGAAAAGCAAAGTATCTATTGGAATGTAAACTCCTCAAGGCAAGGGTTTGGCCTATGCTGCTCATTCCTAGCACTGAGAACAGTGCCAGGCACAGAGGAAAAGCATGGTAAATATTGTTGCAAAAATGAATGGGCAGTTCAAGCTGTCTCTAAAATTTTATGATATTTAACATCATTAATTATTTTCTATTAATTTTGTATATTCTCCCAAAGATACCAAATTAGACTATTAAAATCTTTAAAGAAAATAAATGACAGTTCATACACTTAGACTGGAAAAAACTTCAAACACAAATTCAAATAAGCATACTAAAGCTTGTTTTAAAATCAGTTTTTTAAGAGAGATCTACGGGGTAACAACACTTGTGTCAACAGGTTGCATTGTCATCTACTGGTAAATTACAAGTCACTGTATTTTCTTCCACTATTTTACAGGACAATTTGACTTTCAGAAATACAGATGAGGCAGCAGGAAAAGGCAAACAAGTCTGTCTTACTTGCAGATGCTAAACTAACAGAGTACCTAAAATGTAATGTGCTGGAGTGAAATGGACATTTTGAGATTCAATGATAGGTATAGACAGCCTTTGTCTCTTCTGTTGAGGAACAGTGGTTTTTTCTTTTCTTCATACTATTTGTTGAACTCTCTTACTTTTCCTTAGGGTTAACCTTATGATCATTAAATAAATTTAAAGTAGATCTTGGTAAAATTAAGAGTGAGAATGGGAGTGGGAGGAGGAAGAAAGGTAGGAGCATGGGCAGGAGGGAGGTTAGGGTGGGAAGTGTCACTATGTTCTTGAATCTGTATATATGAAATACATGAAACTTGTATAACTTAAATAATCACAAAAAAAACAAAGTTTCACTGACAAGCTTTGTTTTGTTTCTGAAGCCCTATGAGCAATCTCAACACTTCAGTAATCACACTTATTGTGATTTTATAAGAAACACCAAGTCAGAACATTCCCACTTATTTGCACTGAGCCATCTGAAAAAGAAACTGTGCTGTATAACCTTCATTTAATTTTTGGTATAGTACTGAAAACGAGACTTTCTTTTATTTTTAGTAAAAAGTAAAAGATTTATTTGATCTGAAGAGAAACCAGAGTATTGAAAACGAGACTTTCTACATGGACTGTCCTGTTAGCAGTTTTCCTTGAAAGTAAGCTCTTCATTTATAAGTCTTTAATAGGTGAGCATAATATTTACAGTCCTCTAGAACATTTAAATTAGGCAATGATTATTTCTTTTTCTTTATGTTTATTTGACAGGTAGAGTTACAGACAGTGAGAGACAGAGACAGAGAGAAAGGTCTTCCTTCTGTTGGTTCACTCCCCAAATGGCCGCTACAGCTGGTGCTGCGCCAATCTGAAGCCAGGAGCTAGGTGCTTCTTCCTGGTCTCCCATGTGGGTGCAGGGGCCCAAGCTCTTGGACCATCCTCCACTGCCTTCCCGGGCCACAGCAGAGAGCTGGACTGAGGTCAGCACTGCGGCTCAACAGGCTAATCCTCAGCCTGTGGTGCCAGCACACCAGGTTCTAGTCTTGGTCTGGGTGCCAGATTCTGTCCTGGTTGCCCCTCTTCCAGTCCAGCTCTCTGCTGTGGCCAGGGAGTGCAGTGGAGGATGGCCCAAGTCCTGGCTCCTGGCTTCGGATCAGCGCAGTGCCCAGGCTGCAGTAGCCATTGGAGGGTGAACCAACGGTAAAGGAAGACCTTTCTCTCTGTCTCTCTCTCTCTCTCACTGTCCACTCTGCCTGTAAAAAAAAAAGAGAGAGAGAGAGAGAGCGAGCGAGCGAGCTGGACTGGAAGAGGAGCAGCCGGGACTGGAACCCGGCACCCATATGGGATGCCGGCGCTGCAGGCAGAGAATTAACCAAGTGAGCCACGGTGCCAGCTCATGATTATTCCTAAGAGTAGAAAGAAAATTAGAACTATTTACAAAAAGAAAATTGCAAATTAAACTAAATTCCTATTAGTTTGCAAGGAAATAAGACTTATTTGCAAGTTTAATCACAGGAATAAAGATGTGTTTACATGGGGACTGGCGCTGTGGCACAGTGGGTTCAAGCCCAGGCCTACGGTGCTGGCATCCCATATGGGTGCCAGTCCTGGCTGCTCTACTTCTGATCCAGCTCCCTGCTAATGTTCCTTGGAAAGCAGCGGAGAATGGCCCAAGGTGTGGGAGACCCGGAAGAAGCTCCTGGCTCCTGGCTTGGGGAGTGAACCAGAGGATGGAAGACCTCTCTCTCTCAGTCTCTACCTCTTTCTGTAACTTTCAAACAAATCATTTATTTATTTATTTATTTGACAGATAGAGTTAGACACTGAGAGAGAGACAGAAATAAAGGTCTTCCTTCCATTGGTTCACCCACCAAATGGCTGCCACTGCCGGCGCTGTGCCAATCCGAAGCCAGGAGCCAGGTGCTTCCTCCTGGTCTGCTATGCGGGTGCAAAGGCTCAAGCACTTGGGCCATCCTCCACTGCCCTCCTGGGCCAAGCAGAGAGCTGGACTGGAAGAGGAGCAACCGGAACTAGAAACCGGCACCCATATGGGATGTCGGCACTGCAGGCAGAGGATTAACCAAGTGAGCCACGGCGCCGGCCCCTTAAACAAATAAATCTTTAAAAAAAAAAAAAAAATTGTACTCATATGAACCACATGCTTTTAAAACAATATCAAACAGGCAATATCTGAAAAGGAAAAGCAATTTCAATGTAGGAAAAGAAATTCTTTCACTTTGGCAAACAAATCAAGCCAAACATGAAGATACATTCAACACAAAAAAAGAAGTTTCCAGCAGGCGCCGTGGCTCAACAGGCTAATCCTCCGCCTTGCGGCGCCGGCACACCAGGTTCTAGTCCCGGTTGGGGCGCCGGATTCTATCCCGGTTGCCCCTCTTCCAGGCCAGCTCTCTGCTATGGCCCGGGAAGGCAGTGGAGGATGGCCCAAGTGCTTGGGCCCTGCACCCGCATGGGAGACCAGGAGAAGCACCTGGCTCCTGGCTTCGGATCAGCGCGATGCGCCAGCCGCAGCGGCCATTGGAGGGTGAACCAACGGCAAAGGAAGACCTTTCTCTCTGTCTCTCTCTCTCACTATCCACTTTGCCTGTCAAAAAAAAAAAAAAACAGAAGTTTCCAAAATTATTAATTTCCTTACAAATATAATTCAAATCTTTTATATATGGGCTTCAGAAGTCAATACTAACCATCTCTTTAATTACTTTTATGCTAATAGTTAATTCATCCCACAAAATATCTTAATGAGATTAATGGCAATCATTTTTTTTTTACTACTTTGAAAGATAAAGACTTTCTGATTTATATAGAGTACAATGTCAATTAATCAAGGTTTCGCCTTTAATTATTTTTATTGGCTTGATACCAGTTATGTATCTAAAATCCTTGAATGAATCCGGCTTTTAAGAATTAAATGAATTTCATGTATTATCTAATTCAATTGACCTGGTAACATTTTACTTTTTTCTTAGCTAAGGAAGAAAGAAAATATTTAATAAAAAAGTGCAAACATCCTTATATTTCTTTATATAAGATATAGTTAATATTATTTATTATAATACTATTAACAGTATTTTATTAGTATCTTACAGTTCAAAATAGTTAAAGCAACAGATCAAAGACATAATTGTTACATTGCTGGATGAGGCTGCTATTCATAATAAACTACATCTGAAGCTGGCTCAGCATGTTAGCCGCCACTTGAGGCACCTGCATCCCTTATCAGAATACATATTTTAAGTCCCAGCAATGCATCTAATTCTAGCTTCCTGCTAACGCACACCCTGAGAACAAACAGGTAATGGCTCAAAGTACAAAGCTCTCTGTCAGCCATATGTCAGACTCCTGGAATACAGGCTTTGGCCTGGCCCACCTCTGCCTGTTGCAGGCATCTGAGGAGTGAACCAATGGATAAAGATCTCTATCTGTCTTCTCTCTCTGTGTCTCTCTCTGAACCTCTGCCTTTCAAATAAATTAAAAACAAGTAATTAAGAAATAAAATGATAGTATCCTATGAAGAGTCCCATCCTTACTTCAAACCAAACCCAAATACCTAGGCAAAACACAATGAACACAATTTTCAAAATTATAAATACATATTCATTTTAATTTTCCAAGGTATATCACTGACATTTTGTCACTAGTTCACAGCAGTTAAGACTGGCTAAAGATTTTAAAAGTTGATTAAATGCTCAAAATCGTTCCAACATTTATACAAAAAAAACAAACATCTTTTTCATTAGCTTTGGTCAGTATCTGAGCATCTTTAGAACAATTTAGAAAGCACACGAGCTTTAAAACCCTCATTACCTGCTCCGTGATCCTCATGTGGAAGTCGTGGAAGTCACTGTACCGTCGGTACGTTTTCCACATCTCCTCACTGTTGAGACTGCGGCGATGCACAGTGATGGCATACAAGGCATAGGTCTTGCCGTGATCATTACAAACGCCTGCCACGGCATATGGGTCACAGTCAGCATATACTGATCATTTAAAACAAAATGAAGAGAAACAAAAGACACAAAGAGGAGGAAGATGAAAACAAAAACAAAAAAGACAAAATGAAATGAAAAGGAATCTGAAATGACAGATTGAGACAAAAGGATGTCACCAAGGGATAAAACAGATTCCTTTCCTTTGTATTCACATCTTTAAGGAATCAAGTATGACAGCTTAATACAAATCAGAAGTTTGTGATGTCACCACTACCTGCAAAATGATGTCTATTTTGGATTACTCTTCCCCAAGAGCTTTTATCTGCTTCATTAGTGATGTGACTACAGCACCATCTCAGAGGGTGGCATTAAAGTGTCAAATTTAAATTTAATAGAGGAAAAATAACAGAAACAAAAATATTCTTTTGTACTAGCTTTCACTATTCTATTTCATCCAAAATTGCTTCAACTAGATAACAAAAGCAACAGGAAAAGATTTATCTTCTAACTCTTTGTTAACATTCAACAATTCATAATTTTAGCTTATTTGGGGTTTTTTTAAAAAGGCATTTTCCTACTAATTTGCCACATACAAACCAGGTCAGAAAGTCTTTTGAATCAAAACCTGTTCTTGCTTTGTACTACTAATCTTAAGAAAGGATTGTAGGGGCCAGCACTGTGGTGTAGCGGGAAAGAAATGCCTGCAATGCCAGTATCCCATATGGGCACTAGTTTGAGTCCTGGTTGCTCCACTTCTGTTCCAGCTCTCTACTGTAGCCTCGGAAAGCAGTGGAAGATGGCCTAAGTCCTTGGGCCTCTGCACCCCCGTGGAAGACCCGAAGAAGCTCCTGGCTTCGCATCAGCACAGATATGGCTGTTGTGGCCAACTGGAGAGTGAACCAGTGAATGGAAGACCCCTCTCTCTCTCTCTCTCTGCTTCTTCATCTCTTCAAATAAATAAATCTTTAAAAAAAAATTGTATATATGAACTATATTCAATCTGTTAAAAACTAAAAATAAAAGTGAACAAGAAAAGAGCTGCACATTGAATCAGTCTCTTCAATTTGCCTTTCTGATTTTTCATTTCTTTCTCTCTCGGTGCTCAATTCTACTGTAGATTAGATCTCCAGAAGACTACTGCGTCTTCGCTCATTTGTTTCTGGTCTATTTCTTAATCCATCCTCTTAATTTCAATCACTGTGTTTTTTGATATCCAGAATTTTATTATGTTCTTCTTTTCAAACTTGGTTATTCTTGTCTTAGGATTTATATCTATGAATATTTTTAATATATTTTAAAATCTAAAGATTGTCATTTTTGAGTTTTCAGGATGTAAATCATTTAACTAGCTAGGTCTGTGGACTCTCCCTTATTGTGATTCATATTTCTTCCTGTGGCACTTAAGTGATTTCTATAAGCTAATTCCCAAAAACTGATGTTTCTCCTTGGGCATTCTGAGTGCCCAAAGCTGTGAAAGCATTCATACTGAGCGGTGGTACCACCATTAACTACTGGTTTTTAGGTTCTGAGAGAATTTCAGTACAGTAGGTCCTAGTATCTGTAGGTTCCCCATCTGTGGATTCAACCAACTGCAGATCAAACACGTTTGGGGAAAAAAACCTTGTGTCTGTATTATACACATACAGGCTTTTTTGTCGTTAGTCCCAAAATAATACAGTACAAGACTTTTTCCACAGCATTTACATTGTATTGGCTCTTACAAGTCATCTATAAAGAATTTAAAATATAAAGGAGAATGAGCACTGATTATATACAAACACCATATAAGAAACTTAAACCTCTGTGGATTTTGGTATTATCATGTGTTCTGGAACCATTCCCTCACAAATAATGAGGGAAGATTGTATTAACTCTCTAGCTTGAGACAGTTGTAAACAATTACTTCAGGACAGCTAAATCCAGATGCATATGTTGGGATACTATCTGGTGATCGCTATCATTTCCAACCTGACCTTGACAATTCCTGTTCTTTCTCCTGAACATTTTTTGCTCTTTTTCCATATCAAGCTGCCCTTTGTAACTCTGAGTTTTATGCCAAGGACTAGGTCCCACCTTCTCATGGCCTTGGCGCACCCTGCCTCTTCTACACTTTATGAAAATACTATCAAAATCAAGACAGCAAAGGTGGGTGTTCGGTCTAGCACTTCAGATGTCACAATTGGGACACTTGCACCTCACATCAAAGTGTTGTCTGAGGTTCAACATTAAGCTCCTACTCCTGATTAGCTTCCTGCTAGTGTAGACGCTGGGAGGCACTGGGTGCCTGCCACCCACACTTGGGAGATCTGAGTTAAGCTCCAGGCTGCCAGCTTCAGACCCTAGTCTGGTGCAGGGCTTACACAGGCACTGGGGGAGTCAGCCAGTGGAGGAGAGTGACTATTTATTCTCATTCTTTCTTTCTCTCTCTGCCTTGCAAATAAGTAAACGGAAGTTAAATCAAGGCAGCAGTCATTATGCGAAAATAAGGCCCTGGTCTTCAACATTTCTTCACTTCCCTGTCCTTTCCTCCCCGTGGTCTATGGCACCTGTAGATTTCCCTTTTGGCTATTTTTGTATTATTTTCAACCTTCAAGTGTGTGTGAGGCAGGATTTCCCATAGCAGTGCAGACTACCAAAGTGACCAAAAGCCTAAAACTGAGCTTGTAACAATGGATTACACGGATGCATAACTGTGACAAAAAGAGGTCAAATTTTGGAAATCTACAAAAGCAGGTAAAAAAGAGTCTATAAGCCTTTTTAGTAAATTTTTTTGTAAAGATTTATTTTACTTATTTGAAAGGCAGAGATACAGAGAAAAGGGGAGGGAGGGAGGGAGGAAGAGGAAGAGAAAGAGAGAGAGAGAGAGAGAGAGAGAGAGAGAGATCAATCTTCCATCCACTGGTTCATTCCCCAAATGGTGACAACGGCCAGGTCTGGACCAGGCTGAAGCCAGGAGCCTCTTTTGTGTGTCCCACATGGGTGTAGGGGACCAAACACTTGGCCATCTTCAGCTGCTTTCCTAGGCACATTAGCAGGGAATTGGATCAGAAGTGGGGCAACTGGGATGTGAAATGGGATGGCTGGAGGATGCTTAATCTGCTACACCACAGCGCAGGCCCCCAAACTTATATAGTTTAATACATAAAACTAGACATCTACACTGGCAGCAATAGGTGGATAAAAACTTCTCTCAGGCTGTCACCAAAATTTTCCTAAGAGTTGCACTTTGTAACTCCAAATTGTCTTTCTCTCCCTTAACATCTAGTACCAGTGTTTCTGCTTTGACAAGATTTAAGAAGAGAAAAAGACTTTGGTCATCTTGCTCTTTACAAAGGCATTACATATAGGTGGCACTGTTTTTCACTTGTGACTTCTTACAATCATTTTGCAGATGAAACAGTACAATTCTTTTCTTTTCACCAAGTGAGAAAACCACCATTTGCCAAGTGAGAAAACCACCATTTCCCAAACAAGGGAATGGCTTTATGGGTTATATCCAAGATAGATTTGGGAAAAGAGACTAGCAGAGGTCAATTAGGCAGCAACCACAATCAATTACAAGTTAATAAGAACAAGGAAAACAGTAAGGAATAGAATAGAGTTATGCAAAAAAAAGTATTCTAGTAAATTACAGGGGGCCAGTGCTGTGGCTCAGTGGGTTAAGCTGCCGCCTGCAAGGTCAGCATCCCATATGGGTGCTGCTTCAAGTCCTGGCTGCTCCACTTCCAGTCCAGCCCCCTGCTTATGTGCCTGGGAAAGCAGTGGAAGATGGCCCAAGTGCTTGGGCCCCTGCACCCACATGGTAGCCCAGGCGAAACTCCTGGCTCAAGACCAGCCCAGCTCTAGTCATTGTGGCCATTTGACAAGTGAACCAGCAGATGGAAGATTCTCTGTCTCTACCTCTCACTCTGTAATTTTTTTTTTTTTTTTGACAGATAGAGTTTGACAGTGAGGTAGAGAGACAGAGAGAAAGGTCTTCCTTCCGTTGGTTCACCCACCAAATGGCCGTTATGCAAGCCAGGAGCCAGGTGACTCTTCCTGGTCTCCCACGTGGGTGCAGGCGCCCAACCACTTGGGCCATCCTCCACTGCCTTCCCAGACCACAGCAGAAAGCTAGACTGGAAGAGGAGCAACAGGGACTAGAACCCAGTGCCCATATGGGATGCCGGCGCTGCAGGCAGAGGATTAATCAAGTGAGCCATGGCGCCGGCCCCTGTAACTCTTTCTAATAAATAAATCAATAAATATTTAAAAGAACAAACAGGATTTGACAGCAATAGACAGGCAAGGGAGATCACCTAGGATGCATGAACAACAGAAAGAATAATGAGGCCACTATACAAAAAAAATTCAGAAGACAGAGGTCATTTGATTTGAAAAAGAAGATAATGAGGTTACATATGTTGATTTTCAGAAGATACAGCTAGAACATTTTGTTTTCATTAGGCCAATGCTTCTCACACCAGGCCATCTGCCAGCTGTTATTAATCCACAGTAAGATAAGGGGCAAGCATCGAAATGTAAATCAATCTTACTACTAATCAGTGTTGAATTTAGCTAATATTTTTAAAGCTAGGTTTCTCTGTGCAGGAAACAGTACATGCTGGAGTACTCTGAGGAACACTGCTCTAGACTGTAACTTATTTCCTGCAATAGAAATGGTAAGGATCTGGGACCCAGAATCAGAGAGAGTCTAGTCTACTGTTCAATTGGTAAAATATGTATTGCACAAACACTCATAGATGATGCCCATCATATACAATTACTGATATAATTAGTTACTTTTTTATATTAAAAACCTTATTACGTAAGTATTACTATTGCTGTCCCAACTTACAGATGAGAAAATTGAGGCACAGAGAAGGAACTTCTCTGTCTCAAGTGGCAGAGGCAGTAGTTCAGTCTAAAAGTTGTGTGTTAATCACCACAGTATGCTGCCTCTTTAGTTCTATGTCGGACAGAAACATTACCAAAAATGCCTAGCACAGCGCTTCCATACATTTCCAGAAGCTAGTATCTGTTGAAAAGGTGAACAAATGGACACAGCAAATAGAAAACCAGAACACTCAGAAAACAGAAAGATCAACTGAGTGTCTACCACAGGATGAAAAAGCTGGAGAATGTCAAGAAATTAAAAAATATATATACTGTTCACACTTGAAATACTATTCACACTTCTCACATTTAGAAGTCAATCCAAAAAACCAAATAGAAGTTTAAAAAAATTTAAAAGTATTTGGAAAAGATAAAGGAAAACCTGGGTCAGCAATTATGGTTAACTTATCCCAGAAATCTGGCTGGGAACAGAATACAAAATCATATTCCAGCTCCAGTGAAAAACAAAAGAAAATAAAATCTTTTTTTTAATATATACAAATTAATATATATTAAACTACATGCACACTATAAAATCTCTTTAGTATCTAAAATGTAAGCTTGAAACTGAATTGAGGTAAACACCTCAGTATGTTTGTACTTCACTATATAATACGACAAACACACTCATATTCTGGGAATAATGAGAGGCACATAAGAAAACTATCTTTATCTAGTACTTACTAGGATTATCTAACAACTCAATGGCAATGATGGAAAGCAAGGATTCTGTCTCAGTTCACCAACAATTCTGACTGATCACAGTCTCACAGGTTTCTCATGCCATTCAAGCATTTCTTGAACTCCTGCACACTCCTGTAAGCAGAGGCTTCCTTTACCCAAATTCTCCACTCTGATGTTGCACATATGACAAGAAATACTGAGCTAGGACATCTCAATAACAGATTTAATAAGGATTATGCAAATTATCAGCTAGACTTAAGTATAAACAAGACTGGTTTCAGAGTTTACTAGCTATGACAAAACACTTGGACATAAGCATTTTCAAATGTTAACAGTAACAACATAAGAGGAAACCACAAAATTGAATGGAGAAAAAGCTGCAGAAAAAAAGGTAACTTAAAAATGACTACAAAACAAAAACTGACTTGTAAAAATAAATGTAGAACATAACTGAGGGATACAATAGTCAATGGTTTTGAAGAAGTGCTTATCCCGCGAAGTCTCTTACCAGTGTCTGAAATGTAAGCATGAAGCTGTGTCGAGTCCTCAGAAGACATGCTGGAAAGGTCATCTAAAGACTGCAGAAAAAGCCAGGGAACAACTTTTTAAGTTTTACAGAGAAAAAAGTGTGAAAGAATTCTGCATCTTAGATGCACTGCTCATCTCCATTGCAGGTACACCTTACTAATTTTTCTATCCTCACCCTCACAATACTAATTCTCTCCACTTATCCTAACTGAGTAAAGAGAAGCCAAAATTAAGAAATTATACCAAAAAAAGTAATCAAGTTAATACTTAAGATTTCTTTCTTCACTGCTTATCCTTAAGTAACCACTTTTCAATTATACTCAATATATGGCAAGAAAAGAAAAACTGTATAACAGTAAATAAACATACTCTCAGGTTAACATTTCAATTTTTAGATGTTAAACTAGAACCAGCTCACTTCTGTTAATTAAATAATTTTACTAGTTAATTTAGATCCCTTATCTAGAAATGAGGATAATAGTATCTACATTACAGGATTATGTGAGAATTAAATGAGATGACATATAAAACGTTACTTATTAAATGAAATCAGTTCAAAGTCTGCGACAGATTTTAAATAATTTTCAAACAATTTCATAAGCAAAAATCTTGATGGAGTAATTCCAAACAAAATCTTTCGAATGACAGCCTCTGTAGGCCATGTACAGGGAACATAAGCTCATGAAGAAAGCAGACACTGCAGAACAACAGTGAACACGGCTGCCTGAAACTGTCTTCTTAGAGATGACTGCTCGCAGGGCTGCCCCTCGGATGGCATCTGGGAATTCCCACCATTCTCTAACTGACAAGAGTGGCTCACGGCAGCTCAGGTCTGTACAATGTGGTTTATGCTGAACACTTGTTTTCCTTCTTAGATCTGGAACTTTGGTATGTACTAGACAGAGCAGGTGCTCCTGGATCTGCCTCCCACAAAAACTCTGTGTACTTTATCTCCAGTAAGACAACTGACCTCTCAAACATTCAGCTATTACAAACAACTTAAAAGAAAAAATAATGCCAGTGAAAGGGAAAACAAAACAATTCTCCATCTTTCTCCCTCTTCCTTGCCCAGCTAAACTGTGGACTGAAACCATTAAGGAACCCTGATATTTCTTCCTAACAGAATTATAGGAAATAAGTTACTCAATGGCAAGGCTTGGATATGTCAGAGAACGGAAATGTTCACTACTTTGTTTCACCCTCAATATATGTAAGACCAGTGACAGTTTATATTGCTGAAAACTTGTCATTCTCACATCTTAAATCATAAAACGTAGTTGCTATAAAACTTCCTAAGCTTAAAAAATTCTTTTTATAATCAATCCATATTTATTTTAGTGTAGACTTTAAGAACATGTAAAACCTCTTGGTTATCCCTATTAGTTTTATGATTTTTACGTCACAGGAGAAAAAACTAAATGTGAACATTTAGGTGTCACATATTTACTGCCTACTACAGCACTAATCAAAGAATCATTCAATTACACTAAACACTGGAAATAACTTAATCAACTTCTTTATAAAGTGCGGTGGCAATTATGCAGGTGTGATCTAAGACCAATTTCCAAAGTAAAAATGAAATAAAATTTTAAATTCTAATTCACAGATGCCTTATATGCGAATTTGTATACTTCTTTAAAAACATAACTGGGTGCTTAAAATGTATCATCTGCCCACATATGTCAAGGCCTAGGCTTTCACATTTTCAAGTCACTGTCATAACTAAGGTACCTATCATACTTACCAAATTTATGCTTCCTGTAGGAGACCCATTAAAAGATTCTGTAACAGAGAAATTCAACTTAGTATACAGTAAAAAGAAATCTGAAATTTTTCTTTTATTTAAGTACAAACACCAAGAATGAAAGCCAACAAGCCAAGCTATAACAAAAAGGTAAAGAAAATTTGAGGTATATTCCCAAACACCTGATCTCTTTAGTCCCATGGTTTTGTAAGCCAGGTATTTCAGTGAAAATGAATGTTCAGAGACATGAATGTGACAGCTGACCAATAACAACAAGGCTTTCATGTACAGGAGAGCAATGTTAAATACCGTCATTCTCAGAGTACCCTATTAAGCAGCCTAATACAACACGATTCTAAGGAAAAGACTGCAGTGTGAAAGCCCATTAGGGAATGGCAGTATTACTCTTTCTCACTGGATTAACTATGCCAAAAAAAGTAGTTCAGTATTGAGAGAAAAACAGAGTGATTTTAAATATATCTATTAAGCCCACTTATTCTTGGTAGATTTGGCTCAAAAACATTGGAAGACTACATTTGTAAATCAATACATAACTAATATACTAGAAGATCCTTAATAATCCATACATAATGCAAATTAATTAAAAGGCAACTAGGAAAAATTAATTTTTAAAATTCATATTAGAGAATGTCAAACAAAACTTTTTCTCTCAGGGTTTTCTTGTACATATAAGCAACCAGGTTTCTAATTAGGATATCTTATCTGTCTGTTTGAAAGCCAGAGAGAGAGAGAGAGAAAGAGAGAGAGAGAGACAGAGTTCCCATCAACTGGTTAACTCCCCAAATACCCACAAGGGCTGGGGATGGGGCTAAGCTAGGCCGTAGCCAGGAGCCAAGAACTCAATCCAGGTCTCAGATCTAGCTGATAGAAACTCCAATTACTTGAGTCACCCATCACTGCTGCCTTCCAGAGTCTACATTAGCAGGAAGCTACAGTCAGGAGACAGAGTTGGGTTTGGAATACAGGTCCTCCAATTTGAGACATGAGCATCTCAACCATGTCTTAACCACTAGGCTGAACACCCAACCCATATATACAAAAAGAAATACACTTATTGGGGCTGGCATTGTGCTGCTGCAGCAGGTTAACCTCTGCCTGTGATCCTGGTATCCCATATGAGTACTAACTGGAGTCCCTGCTGCTCAACTTTTGATCCTGTTCCCCATTAATGTGCCTGGGAAAGCAATGGAAGATGGCCCAAGTACTTGAGTCCCTGCCGCCCACAAGGAAGACCCTGGTGAAGTCCCTCTCCTGGCTTTGGCATGACCCAGCCCAGCCCTGGCTGTTGTGGCCATCTGGGGAGTAGACCAATGGATGGGAGATTCTCTGTCTCTCTCTCTCTGTAACTCCACCTTTAAAATAAATAAATGAATAAATAAATCTTAAAAAAACAGCATACATCTAAACACAAAGCTGTGCCAGCTTACCTCCATCCCCATCATCTGATCCTCTGAAACTAGGATCTTTTAACATGTCAAGCTCAGCTAACATACGTACATACAGGGCATTCTGTCTGAATGAAGGATAAAATCTTTCATCTCGTAGCATCAACTCATATACCTTGTGGAAATAAATCAAGATATTCAATAATTAATACAGATATAAGGGGATTTCTGTTAAGTAAGATTTCACCAAAAACTACATGGCGGTCTTGCCATAACATTTCACAGTTAAAAGACGTCAGCAGTGACACTATACACAGTTAATGGTTATTTCTGGTTCCTCCACTACCTGAATCACACTGAAGAGAATCCTACTGCCAACACAAATCACATGACTGGTTTTATAGATAACAGATTAGAAAGCAGTGTTTTCTATGAAACAAGTACAGTGGACTTCAAAAAGTTCATGGACGCACACACTGCATAGATTTAAAATTTTTGTACCAAAATAAATCCTCTTTTCTCATGCACTTTTTGAAGTATATTTAGATGAAAGGCTCAATGCTCATATTAAAAACAATTTTTAAGGCATGTTATTCATATTAGTTCATCAAATTCTAAGACTAGAATATCTGACTTTTTGGCCAGATTCCAATAAAACAACTCAACACAAGGATTTTCCTCCCTGGTCAATTAAAGAAATAGAGAAAATAGTGGCCTACAAATTTGAAACTGAGAAGTATTATTGTTATAATTTCCATTTTTTAGTTTACAGTCTTCTTTTTAAATGTTTCAATAACTTGTTAAAAAACTACACTGACATAGAAATATACATTTTTTTCAAGAAAATAAAATGATAAATATTATACACTATACCTTCCTTTGAATATCATCAAAAATTTCAGGGGTTGGATCTTCATGATTCAAAGTATCTGCTAATTTTGCTACTAAATAGTCATCAACAGTAACTCTTGGAGATGCCTAACAGAAAAACAACAGTAGTAGTAATCTTGTTAATTTTGAAAAACAAGTTAATACTCAATGGTTATGATCGAAAGTAACTGGAAGATAAGAATCACTGGTTTGTGATGTTCATGAACGCAAAAACTGAGTTAGAGTCTTCCTCACATACCAGAGGTGATTGGTAGTCAAACACGGACTTAAATCAACTTTTGCTGAACAAGTTACCTCTTACCTGACCTCATTTACTCCATCTGTAAAATAGAGTTAACACTACAGAAAGTTATTTAAGATTCCTCTAGGGGCCAGCGTTGCAGCACACCAGGTAAGATTTGACTCTTGCGACACTGCATGCCATATGGGCACCAGTTTCAGAGCAGGCTGCTCCACTTCCCATCCAGCTCCCTGATAATGCACCTGGGAAAGCAGCAGAAGATGGCCCAAGTGCTTGGGCCCCTGCACCCATGTAGGAGACCCGGAAGAAGCTCTAGGCTCCTCGCTATGGCCTGGCCCAGCCCTGGCCACTGCAGCCATGTGGGGAGTAAACCAGCAGATGGAAGCTCTCTCTATCTGTCTCTCCTACTCTCTGACTTTCAAATAAATAAATAAATCTTTAAAAAAAAAAGATTACTGTAAAGATTAAAAATATTTATGTAAAACTATAACATAGTATCTGGCACAGAGAAAGCACTGTCATTAGATGCTACTGTTTAGTGTCCACCAGCACTGGATGTATACTGATACAACTGCCAAAAGAGAAAGCCATGTGACTTACCATCTGACACCAGAGAATCCTTCTGAATGGCCTTTAAAAGAGACTACAGTAATCCTAAATTTGTTTTCATAATGCTTCAGCAAAGTTTTAGTGTGATATTGACGGGAAAAATATCTGAAACGTTATTTGCTTCAAGAAGCTCCATTTCAAAGTAAATAATATGACAAATACTACACAGAAATACAAAATCTGACCTTTCAATTTCAATGATTACTTTATAGGGAAAAAATGCTGAAAAGCAAGGCATGTCAATAGCATTGGCATGGTAGCATCTCAATTTTTAATTCTGAAGGCTCTAGAGAGTGAGTGAGTGCTAGAGATGGTAACTTTTAGAGAAAAACAAAACATGCATTGTTTAAATAATTTCACTATTCAGTAAGATACCTAAGGAACAGAATGGAGACATCAACAAAGGAGAAAAAGTAAACAGGGTACAAATGCATAGGAAAAGAGCTATACAATTTCTGATGTTCCTTTAAAAATTCAACATTCTTATTAGCAAACCCACATAAATGAGTGCGGTTGCTTTTTTTTTTTTTTTTTTTTTTTTTTTTTTTTTTTTGTGGTGTAGAGGAAGTGCTTATTTGTTGTGTGTGAAGTTGGTTTCCTGAAATAACAGAAATAAGCAAATTCAACTATGTGATAAAAAATTAAGAGTAAAATATGATCTTAGTTGGTCCAGCCTTTAATTTATCCTCTAAGCTTACTAAACTCAGCTTCTTGGAAATAAAGAAAAACAGGTCAATTAAAAGTAGTATTTTCATATTTGTTTAATTAAAAAAATCTGAAAGCCAGAATACAGAGAGAGAAAGAGAGAGACAAATCTTCTATCTGCTGGTTCACTCCCTGGATGGCTGCCAGGCCAAGGCAAGGAAGCTGGAATTCCATCGTGCCTCCAACATGGGTGGCAGGGCCCAAGCACCTGGGCTACCATCACCTGCCTTCCCAGGCACATCAGCAGGAACCCAGATGGGAAGCAGAACAATCAAGACTCAAACCAGCGCTTCAACTTTTAATTTTTCTTGTACATCTCAAGACACAGCATCATCCTTTGTATTGGATGATTAACACTTTCAGAGAGCCAGAATTGGACATAACTAATTAGGGAGTCCTTCTCCCTAGTAACACAGAAGAAATACTTACACATACTTGTTATTACTTTAACAAAGAACTATGAAAGCAGATATTTTCTCAAAATTATCTATGAATACAACTGTGGTTATTTAAACAAAATTATAGGACTAGTTAACAGTGGCCATTACTGGTAATTAATAGAACTCTGATCAAGTAATATGTGTGAGAAAAATATAAGTTTACAATGTTTTTAGCCTCTGATTCAATTTAATTTTTATAAATCTGTAATATACATTTAAATTTTGTAGCCTATATTATCTTCTGAAAACATGGAAATTTAAGACATTTGAAAAAACAGATTGTTTATTTGAAAGGCAAAGTGACACAGACAGAGGGAGAGAAGAGAGAGAAATCTTCCATCCTATGGTTCACTCCCCAAATGAATGCAACAGCCAGGGTTGGGCCAGGCCAAAGCCAGGAGCATCAGCTCCATCCTGGTCTCCCGTGAGGGTAGCAGGGGAGGAGCAAGAGCCAGGACTCCAACCAGCACTCTGACATGGGACACTGGAGTCATGAGCAGCAGCTTAACATACCGCCCCACAATGCCAGCCCAGAAACTTAAACTTTTTAAAAACAAAATGTACGTACAACATAAAAGCAGAACGTACATACAAAAATAAATTTCCTGTATTTAATTTTAAAAAGCCAATGAGTTTTCTATTTGTTCCATGATGCAAGGGGATAATTTTACTACTTCTTTTTCCTTTTCCAGTAACACTACTAGCAACTGGCTGCAGCCTTCAGGACATCCTTTCTCCCACGCAGCTTTACGACTTGAACACAGTTAAATGGAAAATTCTCTTTGACTTTTCACTTTGGTCTTTTCAAGCCCAAATCAAATTTATTTATTCTGTTAATCCAATGTGACATCAATATTCTTTCAACAAAATCACTTGGCATGGAAAAACTCGCTTTTTATTTACTAAAACCAGCAAGTTTTTTGATCTGCAGGAATGTTTGCAGTTTGCAAAAATGCCCAACAACTTTGTATCCATGGCTTGCTCCGTAGGTGGGCCAGCTGTTTGTCAGTCAGGTCCTCTGCATCTCTAAATTCAGCACACAAGCTGTCCCTGCACAAAAGGGCTTCCCTGTCTCCTCCAGATTTTTAATGGAGAGGAATTTTTATTTTTTCTCTTTAATTTTTGAGATAACATTTTTAATTTATATCAAGGTCTTATTAATAGGCCCATTTTAGAAGAAGTTTGAGTTGGGGCTGATGTTGTGGCACAGTGGGTGAGGCTGCCACCTGCAGTGCCAGCATCCCATGTGGGCACTGGTTCTAGTCCCAGCTGCTCCTCTTCCAATCCAGCTCTCTGCTGTGGCCTGGGAAGGCAGTGGAGGATGGCCCAAGTCCTTGGGCTCCTGCACTCTCATGGAAGACCTGGAGGAATCTCCTGGCCCCTCGCTTCAGACTGGCCCAGCTCCAACCATTGAGGCCATTTGGGGAGTGAACCGGCAGATGTAGGAACACTTTCTCTCTCTGCCACTGTCTCTCTGTAACTCTGCTTTTCAAATATATAAATAAAAATCTTTAAAATATGTTTGAGTACAATGATGTCAATATTAAGGAAAATACCTGTTTCCTGGGGAGAACGGTTTTAAAATAGAGATAATTTAAATTTATGAAATTGAAGTTGGGTTTCAAACAAATTAAGCCTGTAAGTCAAGAAACTATTTAGGCCGGCGCCCAGCTCAATAGGCTAATCCTCCACCTGCGGTGCCGGCACACCGGGTTCTAGTCCCGGTCAGGGCGCCGGATTCTGTCCCTGTTGCCCCTCTTCCAGGCCAGCTCTCTGCTGTGGCCAGGGAGTGCAGTGGAGGATGGCCCAAGTGCTTGGGCCCTGCACCCGCATGGGAGACCAGGAGAAGCACCTGGATCCTGGCTCCGGATCAGCGCGATGCACTGGCCACAGCGCACCGGCTGTGGCGGCCATTGGAGGGTGAACCAATGGCAAAGGAAGACCTTTCTCTCTGTCTTGCTCTCTCTCACTGTCCACTCTGTCAAAAAAAAGAAAAAAGAAAAAAGAAACTCTATTTAAGTTGGCTGTCCTTTTCTGGTAACTTTGATTGTCATGTGGTCTTATTTCAACAAAATGAGATGTGTTTGCTTGCAGCTAACACACACCATCAAACACGTCAGGTCAGGCATCTCATCCTTTTCTAGCTCCAACTGCATGCCTCAAAGACCACTCACCAGTTTTAGAGAAACAGCATGCAATTCTGTTTTCTGTGTTTCTTCTCTCCATTCTCATTCCTGCAGTATTTTCCTACACTCTGTCCTCTGCTTTGAGAACACGATTTTACCACAGGCCAACATTTTCCAGCATCTTTCAATAGCTGGCAAGAATGACAGCCATCTTGTAGACATGAATCTAAGAAAGTTATCTCCTGATATTTTTGTATGTCAAAATCTCAAGTGTTACTCAGATTCTGAGGAAAATAAAAAATGAACAACTGAACTTTCACTGCAAAAGCTTCACTATCACAAGCAAGAAATCAAATTCTGTTTTCAGCAGTGTTGTGTACAGGGAACACATGACACTTAGCAAGTAACACCTTTTTGTTTTCTTTGGAAAGTCCACGCACTGCAATTTGTTAAAATTTATGTTTGCACTTTATGCTGAGTACATAGATAGATGAGTAAAGTTTGTTTTGTATTTTCTGCAGTTTGTTGAAACCCAGGAAATAAAAGAGATACCTATAGCTCTATTTCTCAAATCTAAGTACTTAGCACCCATGTGAAATAATATTTTTCTCACAGTGATCTGATGCATACCTGACATACTACAGAAAACATGACAGTTGGTCAGACAGAACAAACTCAGCTCTACCTGCCTGGGGGCCAAAACATCTGTTAACCAAAGTTCCTCTCCTGTTTACCCACAGGACATTTTAGCTGAAACCTCCAAACCTCAGTCTCACAGAATAATCAAGGAAACAACAGGCCAACACACATTCATGTTTGCTATGCCCACGCCTATTCAGTAATCACTACATTCAACTGATCACTGGTGTCTTTCAGAGAGATGGGAAACCTTTCTTACTAACTTAGATTGGATTATTGAATCTTAGTGCTTTCATATCCCCTCCACCATGATCAAGTCCAAAATTACATAAGATGTTGTATCTTGTTTATATCCATATTCCTTAATTCAGCTTTATGTACCTTCTATCCTTTGCTATTAAAATAACAAAGGCATCTAGATTTCCATTTTGGTGATGCCTGGATCATACTGGCATTGGTATTATAATTATTCTGATTTGGGGCCATAGCAGTGGCTCAATAGGCTAATCCTCTGCCGGCACAGCAGGTTCTAGTCCCGGTGGGGGCACTGGATTCTGTCCCGGCTGCCCCTCTTCCAGGCCAGCTCTCTGCTGTGGCCCGGGAGTGCAGTGGAGGATGGCCCAAGTGCTTGGGCCTTGCACCCCATGGGAGACTAGGAGAAGCACCTGGCTCCTGCCTTCAGATCAGCGCGGTGCGCCGGCTGCAGCGGCCATTGGAGGGTGAACCAACAGCAAAAGGAAGACCTTTCTCTCTGTCTCTCTCTCACTGTCCACTCTGCCTGTCAAAAAAATAAATAATTATTCTGATTTTTATTATCTGAACTCTTAATAATGGCCACATACACAAAGGCATGAAATTAAACCAGTGTTGTGAAATACAAATTATAATACAGCAAAATTAAAGATGGACCACTAATGTTCACGATTATGATGCCTTTGAACTGTACAGGTAATTCTACTGTGCAGAGTGCTTCAACAATGGGTGATCCATGAGTGCAAACAGCAAATCACAGCTGCTAACATCAGTGGTCAAAGAAAAAACAGCCATCGCTATGGAAGACAGATAATCCATGCTATAGTCATTCAATACTAAAACAATACTTTTGGCTCTTTATGGAAGCACTCAAGTGCTATATTTTTCTTTATCTTTTGTACTCATTGCCAAAATCTAAGACATCATCACAGGTAAATAAGCTCCTACACATCCATCCATGCAATTAAATACCTCTTTGAGAATGAAGTACACCTGTAGAGATCAAAATATATGTATTTCAATATAATGAGGAATTTAAAAACACAATAAATATAGAATCATGCCATTTTAGCAAAGGTTAGAAAAAATGCTGAGCAATATATTGTTTAGGAGAAAATATATTTAGGATAAAAATGTGTGGGAAAACAAGTGAATAATTATCTCCAAATTCAGGAAACTGGAAGTAAAGCAGCAGGTGAACAAGATAGGTGAGAACAAGTAAAGAAAATATACAAAGCTTAAGAGCACATTAAGTAAAGAAAATATACAAAGTAAAGAAAATACACAAAGCTCCAGAGCACATTAAAAGCTGGATAGTGTGTATAAATGTGTTATATATTTATTCTTAAAAAGGTGCACTTATGGGTAGGGTAGGAAGTATCACTACACTCCTTATCTGTATATATGAAATACATGAAATCTGTTCACCTTCTATAAATAAAAAATTATGCAGTTATGAGAGTATGAATATATTTCATGAGGCAGAGTTTTAACATGCTTTAATAAATAAAATTCATGGCTAAAAGTAAAAAAAAAAATTTGTGCAAGTAAGAATAAATTAATAGGTGTCATATTGCAGAGAGTCAATAAAAGTACCACAGTGAGAATGATCTTGAATCTTGAGGATTTCTGTGTCTGCATTAATGAGGGGCACTGGTCTGTAGTTTCCTGGGTGATATGCTGGACTTTGGTATCACACTAACACTGGCCTCATGAAACAAGAAGCCACGTGTTCCTGTCTCCTCCAGTTTCTGAACAGTTTGTGAAATACTATTAGTTCCTGAAACAGTTGACAGAATTACCAGTGAAACTATCTGTCTAGGCCTAGCCTTTTTTCTTTGAGAAGATTTTCAATTATTAATCAATTTCTTTACTTATTACATTAGATTTCAAAATTTCTCCTTCAGTTTGACAATTTTTTAAAACCCAGAAACCTTTTATTTAAAGTATACAAACTTCATGCATTTAATAAATACAACTTTAGGACCACATTGATTCTTTCCCCGCTACCTGCCCCTTCCACCAGTCTGATAATTTCTAACTTCCTAGAAATTTAGCCACTTTAGCTATCCTAGTTTGTTATCATAAAGATGTACATGATATTTACTAACACTTTTTTTAATTTCCATAGGATTGGGGTGACGACTCCTCTTTCATTCACGATTTTGGTGACCTCTATCTTCGCCCACTGTTTCTTGGCAAAGACCCAAGTACTTGAACTATCTATCACCTGGGCCTCCCAGGATGTGCATTAGCAGAAAGCTGGATCAGAAACAGAGCTGGGACTCAAACCCAGGTGCTCTGAGGATGGGATAAGGCTGTACCAGTGACACCTTAATCACTGTGCCAAATGCCTGTCCTAACAACATTTTTTTTAATCATTTTTCATCTTAAATTGACTGTATTATTATAACTACTCCAGTTCTCTTCTGTTTATTTTTTCATGGTTTATCTTTTTCCATGCTTTTACTTTCACCTTACTGTGTCTTTGAATCCAAAACTTTGTGACCTTGAATCTTTTATTTTGTAGATTTAGTATCTGCAGGAGCTTGGCCACATTAATTTAATTTCCCAAATCTCAGACTCTTTCCTTACACAATGAGGATAAAAATAAAGAATACTACCACGACTGAATGAGACAATGTCTGTAAAGTAGCCATGCCCAGCATAAATAATTTTTTGCAAGAACTGCAAAAATTATTAGCAATACTGTCAAAGATAAGAGCACAGTAACCAAAATATATCCTCACCTTTTCTGATAAATATTGTTCATAAATTCCAACAGCTGCTGCTCTTAGAAGACCTTTGGTTTGGTTGGTTTGATGTTTTCCATCCCTTTGGCGACTTAATAAAACCTCTAGCTGTTGCTGGGCTGTAACCCGGTATCCTTCCACTGTCATCCAGAAGAAAAGATGTGCCTGACCTCCAGTTTGCTGCATGTAATCTAACAAAAAAACAAAAACCACAGATATTAATGTCAACAATTAGGGGTCCTTGTAGCTGCAGTAAAGAAAAAGTATTAAACACTTAAAGTATTGGACTGAACATTTAGCCTAGTGGGTAAAATGATGCCTGTGTCCCATATCGGAATACCTAGGTTTGCTAGCTGGCTCTGTTTCCCGACTTCAACTTCCTGCTAATGCAGACCCTGGGAGGTAGTGGTGACAGCTCAAGTAATTGGATTCCTGCCACTCCACATAGGAAACCTGGACTGAGCTCCTGGCTGTCAGCCTTAGCCTCTGGCCCAGCCCTGGCCACTGCAGGCATCTGGGGAGTGAATTAGCACTTGGGAGTTCTCTCCTGGATCTCTCTCAAGTAAATTAAAAAAAAAAAAAAAAAAAAAAGAAAAGGAAAGGAAAAAAAAATTATTTTTTAACATTTCAAGTACTTAAAATGCTATGTCCTAGAAATATAATCAATCTATGATGGGAAAAAACAATGAAAACAAATTAAAAAGCTAAGCATTAGTTCTGTAGGACACTGAAGTAGAAGCATGCACTTTAAAAAATAAAAAATTTGGGGCTAGCACTGTGGCACAGTGGGTAAAATCACCACCTACAGTGCCAGCATCCCATATGGATGCCGGTTCAAGTCCCAGCTGCTCCACTTCCAATCTAGCTCTCTGCTATGACCTGGCAAAGCACCAGAAGATGGCCCAAGTGTCGGGCCCCTGCACCCATGTGGGAGACCCGGGAGAAGCTCCTGGCTCCTGGTTTCAGATTGGTGCAGCTCTGGCCATTGCGGCCAATTGGGGAGTGAACTAGCGGATGGAAGATCGATCAATCTCTCTCTCTTTCTCTCTCTCTCTCTGCCTCTCCTTCTCTCTGTTAACTCTTTCAAATAAATAAATAAAAAAATCTTTAAAAAATTAAATAAAATTTTAGATAGCATTCTTCATGAAAAAACCTCTAATAAATTTTCTATATAAGGCCTCATCAGAAATAAACTACTTCACCAAAAACATTCAACAGTTTTTTTTTTTTTTAATAAGGATTATTTGTTATGACGCTGTATTTCTAGATATACCTGAAATAAAGGGGTTATGTGCTGGGGACACCTACATCTCATATTGGGAGTGGTCAGCTTTTGCCGGACTACTCTGCTCCTAATTCTAGCTCCCTGCTAATGTGTATCCTGGGAGGCAGTAGATAATGGCTCAAGTACTTGAGCCCCTGCCACCTAGTTAGAAGACCTAGATTAAGTTCTGGGCTTCAGCCTGGTTTAACCATGTTTGCTGTTGTGGTAATTTGGGGAGTAAAACAGAGGATGGAAGATCTCTCTCCTCTATTTCCCTCTCTGTGTCACTATGAAGGTTATGGGAACCAAAAATACAATGAGATACCACCGTACACCCATTAGGATAGTAACTAACAACAATAAAAACACAGAAAATATCAAGTGTTGGGAGGATATGAAAAAACTGAAACCTTTTTACACTGTTGGTGGAAATGTAAATGAGACAGTTGATGTGGAAAACAGTAAGATGATTCCTAAAAAATGAATAAAATTACCATATGACCCAGCAATTCCACTGCTGCATATACACCCAAAAGAACCTAAAGCAGAATCTCCAACAAATACTTGTATGTCCATATTCACAGCAGCATTACTCATGATAAGTACACCGTGGAAGCAGTCTAAGCACCCACGGACAGATGAGTGGATACCACAGTGCCACGTGCTCACAATAGTTAAACAGTGGAAGCAGTGGAAGCACGCATGGACAGATGAGCGGTTACCACAATGCCATGTATGGTTGTGAGTCCTTTAATGACAGCAATACACCCTAAGGAATGCACTGATACCGTGCTAACATCACAGAGTACACTTACACAGATTAAGAGGGCTATGATGTCATTACATGATATAATTTTATGGGACCACAGTCATATATGTGGTCCATCACTGAAGGAAATGTAATTATACAGCTCAGGGCAGTATGTGCACTATTAGCCTAAAAAAGAAAAATTCTGACATATGGCATAATATGGGTGAACCTATGCTAAATGAACTAAGCCAATCACAAAAAGACAAATGCTGTGCAATTCCACATCTACAAGGTAACTTCAGGGCAGTCAAAATCAGAGACAGACAGAGCAAAGGTGGCTGCTAGACAGTGAGGGAATGAGGGAATGGGGGGGGGGTGGTAAATGGGTATATAGTTTTAGTTTTACTGCAAAGAACCAGTTTTGGAGATTGATAGTGGTGTGGATGTACAACACTAAAAATATGTTTATTAACACTGAACTGGACACTTCTTACCAGGTAAGATGCTAAATGTTATGTTGTATATATTTTACCACAAATTTAAAAATGGAAAAAATTTTTCACTGACTTTCTTTAAATAAAATGGATTTACTTACCCATGAAAAATTGTAGTGCAACATTGTCTACAAGAATGCTGTCCAAGGGGACTGTGCAAAGTTTCCCAAAGTTTGCTGCCAGTTTCACAGTATTTATTTCCTATACATAAAAGTGAACAGAGGTCAATATTTCTCCCAATCACTTATTAGGTTAAAGATCTTTATAAATCTAAGGGAAAAATGCATTAAATTAAAATGGAATAAAGATTAAGTTTTTCGCTTCTCATGTATGTTGTTTCCCAATACAACACTCTAATTCAGCGAATTTAAATTCCTAGTTAAGAATCACTCAGCCAGAGCTGAGCCGACCCGAAGCCATGAGCCAGGAGCTTCTTCCAAGTCTTCCACATGGGTGTAGGGATCCAAATGCTTTGGCCATCTTCTGCTGCTTTCCCAGGTATATTAGCTCCTCAGCCTGGCCCAGCCTTGGCCACTGTAGCCATCTAGGGAGTCAATCAGTGGATAGAAGACCTTCTCTGTTTCCCTCTGTCTGTATCTCTACCTCTCAAATAAATAAATAAAACCTTTCTTAAAAAATATTTATTTATTTTTGAAAAGTCAGAGTTACATAGAAGGGAGAGGGGAGAGGGGAGAGGGGAGAGGAAGAAAGGTCCACCATCCCCTGGTTCACTCCCCAGTTGGCTGCAACAGCCAGAGCTGCAGTGATCCAAAGCCAGGAGCCAGGAGCTTCGTCCTGATCTCCCACACGGGTGCAGGGGCCCAAGGACTTGGGCCATCTTCTACTGCTTTCCCAGGCCATAGCAGAGAGTTGGTTCGGAAATGAAGCAACCAGGTCTCGAAACAGTGCCCATATGGGATGCCAGCACTTCAGGCCAGGGCATTAACCCACTACACCACAGCGCTGGCCCCAATAAATAAAATCTTAAAAAAAAAAACACCAACACAATGACCTCATCCAAAAGCTTAACATTAAATAAATATGTGATAATTCTGAGAATTTGTAAAGATTATCTCCTCCACTGGCCTTTGAACTCCAGATTACCAACTGACAAGTCTGCTTGTATCTCTAAGAGATCGCTAGGACTTTCTTTGAAATCGAGTCCTGCCTTTGATTTTCCCATTGCAGTTAAGAGCATCACCCTTCATGTAGCTGCCTGAACCGAAGAGTCTTAGAACCATGCTGGAGTCACCTTCCTAAGCCTGTTAGCAGTCTATCCAGTCTCTCACCTCTTATCACAGTTTCACAGTTCTCTCATCGATGGTCTCTCAGTTTCCATTCTTGCTCCTACCATCCTACCACAGTCTACTCTTCACAAAGAGTGAAAATAATAATTTTAACATGTAGGTCAGATCATGTCTCTTGTCAGGGAAATCTCAAATTGCTTTCTGTCACAATTACATTAAAATTAAAAAAAAAAAAAAAATCTTAGTATGGCCAGAGAGACCATACATGATATATGACCAGTTTCTTCTATAACTTCATTCCTGGCTCAATTCCTTCTCATTCCATACCAGCCACACTAGTCTCTACTAACTCACCCAAGATGTTCCCATTTTTCAGGATCCTTGCATTTGCTTCTGCATTAAAGAGTCTTCAAAAACAAACAAACAAACAAAAAACCCACAGGACTAACTCCCTGATGTTATTCAGACCAAAGCTCCAACATCACCAAATCTCTCAGCACCAAAACACTCCCAAGACATTCTCTATCCTGTAGTTTGCTTTACTTATTTTCTTCACAGCAGGTATCACTACCTGATGCTGTATCAATTTTCTTATTGGTATTTTCAGACTCTGCAACTAAAATATCAGCTCCATGAAGATAGTTTATTTAGTCCTTCTAAAATGGTGCTCAATTCATAACATTCAGTGTGATATCTGAATGAGTAAATCAACAAACAAGTCACAAAACATTTAATTTGGTTAGCATTTTTTCAGGCAATGGTTTTAAATCAGCCTCATACCATGTGACACTGCATATGAGTAAATGTTTCTAAAAATTATTTTAGAGTGCTGTGCTGGTTAGTCTGCTACTTTTCATTACTTACTCAGCATTCTAATTACTATAAAGCACTTATAACTATTTTTAATTCCAAAGTGTCTTACTTACTTTGCCTGACTGCAACCGCTGTATTCTTGAATCACATACTTTCTTTACAAACAATAAGCTATTTATTTGATTTTTGATAGTGTTGATATCTAAAAACAAACAAATTGATTATAAGCCAGGAAAGCTACCTGTGAAACAATTTAAACATATACCTACAATTTAACAAAATAACCAATTAGTATAGCAATTATTTTATGCAGTAAATAAATATTCTAAAACTGTATTGTGACATTTAACTAAAATTATGACATGCCGATAACTTTATTTAGAGATACTTGGAATAATCAGTCTCACATTTAGAAAATAAAGTTTGTATTCTAAGTACAATATTAACAGAGAAGACTTGTTTAAGGTAAAACCAACTAATAACATAAAACGACATTTGGGTAAATTAAAATTTTGTTTGAACATATAATAATCCTTAAAGAAAACATTATTTTACTTAATTACTTACCATCACCAACTGTATCTAGAGATCTAAGATACTGTAATTCTTCCGCTGCCTTATCTCTAACCGCTTCTAGCTCTCCAACGTTGTCACTCAATTTAATAATGTTCATAAAGGCCTCATAGCTGCAATTAGAATCACGGATCTGAAAATCAAGTTTAAAAAAACAAAAACAAAAATAGGTGGGAGGGGAACTCATTATTATGGGGAGAAGTGAGTCCTAAGTGCCTGCCATGGGCCAGGTACCACTTGTTCCAAACCCAAGGCTTACAAGAGAAACAGAAAGCTTTTATTCATGATACTTATATCCTAATAGGTCGCAAATGGCAAATAAAGTAAGTAAAATACAAGTAGACAAGCTGGAAAGGACAAGGGTATGCTCAGAGAGTCCACTGCCAGCAAGGAAGTCTGGGTGGCTGGAACTAAACTAAAGATGGGCTGAGGAGAAGCTGAGTCAGCAGTAATGCAGAGCGAGTCTTACAGAGTGAGGGTTTTGGCTTTCAATTTGAAGGAAATTGGAGGCTACTGGAAGGCTTAAACAGAAGAAGACACACTGACATGAAACATAACAGAATCACTGTGTTGCTCTATAAAAATAAAATAAAGGCAGAGTAGAGAGGGGAAAAACAACACGGTGCCTAGAAGTAGAGTGGTGGCAATAAAAAAGTGCTCTGCAAAGTGCTTTTCCAGTAAAGTGTTTTGTGGTAAGAAATAAAGACAGGGCCAAAAGAATTGGCTAACAAATCAGATATGAGTATGAAATAAAAAGAAATACGAACTACATCAAGATTCTTGGCCTGAACAACTAGAACAACAGAGTTACTTTTTTTTTAATTTTAATTTTAATTTTCTTGACAGGCAGAGTTAAGACAGTGAGGGAGAGAGAGAGACAGAGAGAAACGTCTTCCTTTTTCCGTTGGTTCACCCCCTAAATGGCCCCTACAGCCGGCACGTTGCGGCCAGCGCGCTGCACCAATCCGAAGCCAGGAGCCAGGTGCTTCCTCCTGGTTTCCCATGCGGGTGCAGGGCCCAAGGACCTAGGCCATCCTCCACTGCACTCCCGGGCCATAGCAGAGAGCTGGACTGGAAGAGGAGCAACCAGGACAGAATCTGGTGCACCAGCACCGCAGGCGGAGGATTAGCCAAGTGAGCCGCGGCGCCAGCTAACGGAGTTACTCTTAAACAAGATGGAGGAACCATCCAGAAGGTCAGGGTTATTTTGCAGTAAGGGCAGAGTATCAGAAGCTTGGTTTTGGCCATGATAAATGTGAGATCACATTAAAAATCCAAATGAAGGTGTTGTGACCATGCACAGGAAGCACAAGCATTCAGGGAGGAGGACTAGAAAGAAGGGGCACTGCAAAATTACTGACATAAACATGACATTTAATACCATGAACCTAGGTGAGAACCATCAACAGAAAAGAGGCACGAGGCAGAAAAGAGACACAAGGACAGAGATTTGACACACTTAAGTAGCAAAAAAAAGAATGACAAAGATCTGAAAGATAGAAGAAAAATCAAGTGTTTTGCCCTAACAAGCCAAATTAAAAGTGTTCTAACAAGGAAATTGATAAGCTTTGTCAAATGTTTAAAATAGGTCAAGAAAATGAGGAATCTAAGAACTGATTACTTTACATTCCAACTAGTATATAAAGGCTCAAATTTCTCCACACCTGTGCCAATACTTGTTTTCTTTTTAATTTCACAGTGGCCATAAGCATTTGTAAGATGATAGCTAATGCAGCTTTGAGCTGTATTTCCATAATGATTGGGGATGTTGAGCATTTTGTCATGTAACTGTTGGACATATGTATAACTAATACAAAGAACTGTCTTCATATTCTTCACCCATTTTAAAGTTGATTTTTGGGGTAGCCATTTAGAATGCTGATTAAGATGCCCTTGGGATGCCTGCCTAGGTTCAAGTCCCAGTTCTGCTTCCAATTCCAGCTTTCTGCTACTGTGCACCCTGGGAGGGGAGCAGTGATAGCTAATGTAGTTGAGTCCCTGTCACCCACGTGACTGATCCAGACTGAGTTCTAGGCTCCCAGCTTCAGCTTGGCCCAAACCTGGCTAGTGATGAGTAAACCAGCAAATGGAAATGAATCAACCAACAGGAAGATTTGTTTCTCCCTGTCCTTCAAAAAAAACAAAAACAAAAAAACAAATTTCTAAAATAGTCACTTTGTTTTTTGCTGTTATCAAGTTGCAGTTTTGTGTGTATGTGTGTTTATATATATATATATATATATATATATATATATATATATATATAAGTAATAACCTCTTACTCCTAATCCGATGCATGGCTCGCAAACAGACTCCCCCATTCTGAAAGTTTTTACTATGGTGATTATTTTCTTGCTGTGCAGCTTCATAGTTTGGAGTACTTCCACTGTCTTTTTTTGTTTCTGTTGCCAGAATTTTTAGTGTCATAGTTAAGAAATCATAGCCAAATCCATGAAGGTTTTCTAGGAGTCTTATAGTCTCAAGTCTTACATTTAGGTCTTTGATCCATTTTGCACTGATTACTGCATGAGCAAACGGCATAAGGTAAGGGTCCAAGTTCATTATATTGCACACGGTTACCTAGTTTTCACAACATGATCTGCTGAAGATATATTATCCTTTCCTGTTGTGCAGTCTGTTGATGACTATACAGAAGATACTTTGACCATATCCATGAAGGATTCTTTCTGGGTCTCTATCCTGTTTTTTTTTTTGTTTTGTTTTTTGTTTTTTTTTTTGACAGGCAGGGTGGACAGTGAGAGAGAGAGAAACAGAGAGAAAGGTCTTCCTTTGCCGTTGGTTCACCCTCCAATGGCCGCCGCGGCTGGTGCGCTGCGGCCAGCACACCGCGCTGATCCGATGGCAGGAGCCAGGTGCTTCTCCTGGTCTCCCATGGGGTGCAGGGCCAAGGACCTGGGCCATCCTCCACTGCACTCTCTGGCCACAGCAGAGAGCTGGCCTGGAAGAGGGACAACCAGGACAGAATCCGGTGCCCCAACCGGGACTAGAACCCGGTGTGCCGGCGCCGCAAGGCGGAGGATTAGCCTAGTGAGCCGCGGCGCCGGCTATTTGTGTTCTCTGATTTCTTTCAACAATGTTTTGTAGTTTTCACCGCACATATCTTTTGCCTTACTAGTTAATTCCTAAGTATTCTAGTCTTCTTCATGCTTTTATAAATGGGGTTACTTGAAAATCTGCCCCAACAGTCATCAAGGCATGTTGGTCTATGGTTTTCCTTTTTAGTAGTATCAGGATAATTAGTTTGGAAGCACTGTGCCCTCTTCAGCTTTTTGGAGCAGTTTCATTCTCCTTTAAATGCCTGTTAGAATTCTCCAGTCAAACTATCCAGTCTTGGTTTTTTTACTTATTGAGAAGATTTTTTTCAAGTTTTTAAAAATTTTTTAAAAGGCAGAGTTACAGAGAGGGAGACAGAGATCTTCTATCAACTGGTTCACTCACAAATGGCTACAACAGCTAGGACTGGTAAAGGCCAAAGCCAGGAGCCCAGATCTCCATCCAGATTTCCACATGGGTGTCATGGACCCAGGCACTTGGGCTAGCCTCGTTGCTTTCCCAGGAGCTTTAGCAGGGGGCTGGATTGGAAGCAGAGCAGCTGGGACTTGAACCAGCACTCATATGGGAAGCTGGCATTGCAGCTTACCTGACTGTCCCATAAGGCAACCCTTGGGAAATGTCGACCTACTATCGGTTTAATTTTTTTTTAATTTCTAGTTTCCTGAGATGCAGCATTAGGTTAAGTTGGGATTTTTGCTCATTTTTAATGTAGGCATTTACAATTACAAACTTCCTTCTTTAAAAAAAAAAATTATTTCTTTGAAGGGCATTTAGGGAAAGAAAGAGACAGAGAGCAAGCAGGATCTTCTATCAGCTGGTTATTCCTCAAATGGCCACATTGTACAGAGCTAGCTTGATCCAAAGGTAGGAAACAGGAGTTTCTTCCAGGTATCCCATGGTGGGTGTGTGTGTACACATGTGCAGGGGCCCAAGCACTTGGGCCATCCTTTCCTGCTTTCCTAGGCCATTAGCAGGGAGCTGGATAGGGAGTGAAGCAGTCAGGACTCGAACTGGTGCCCATATGGGATACAGATGCCACACTGCAGACAGGAGCTTTACCCACTACACCATGGCGCCCGCTCCATACAAACTTCCCTGTTAGTACTGCTGAAAGTTTGGCTAAGTTGTGGTATCGTGAAATATGTATTTGGCCTTTGCTCTGGTTTGCTGACCTCTATCTCCCAAAATCCATGGAATCCAAGGAAAGAGAAGGTTTTTCATATGCTAATGAGAAGACTGTCTTACCGCCACCCTCACTCCCAAACCTCAGGAAATGAGCTGATTGCTAGGTCAAACAACCTCGTGAATAGAAGTTGGTAACTTTCAGTCTCACCCATCTCAACTTCCACTTGCACGGATTATATCATCCTTCTACTTCTAGCCCATTAATACCCTTATAACAAAACTGAATCTCCTATACAAAGAATATAGTTAGGTGTTATTCATTCATCCATTTAGTCATTCTGTCTTTTGACTGGGGAGTTTAATCCATCTCCATTTAAAGTCATTACCGATAGGGAGAGACTATTGCCATTCTGGTCACTGTTTTCTGTATTTCTTTATGGTATTTTGTCCATCTTTTCCTACGCTACTGCCTTCCTATGTGTTTTGTTGACTTAGTGGCACACACTGATTCCTTTCTTTTTTGTGTGAATCCTCCATATTTTCTTTGTGGTTACCATGTGGCTTACAGAAAACAACTTACAATCATAAAATATTTAAACTAAAAACAACTTAACTTGAATTATGTAAAAAAGTACTCATTTTATGTTCCCCTCACTTTATACTATCAATGCCACACATTAGATCATTTTATATTTTATACCCATTAACATAGTCTGATATTTTTATCTTTTAAATTCTGTATCGAAATTAAAAGTGATTTATGTGCCACCACTTCAGTGTTACAGGATTATGTGCTTCTATATATTTACTTTTACCAAGGAGCTCTGTATTTTCATATGCTCTCATGCTGCTTGTATCCAGCCTCCTTTTGTCTTAATTTCATGGACTCCCTCTAAAAGTTCCTGTAAGGCAGGTCTCATGGTGATGAACCTCCTCAGCATTAACTCATCTAGGAAGATGTTTATTTCTCCTTCCTTTTAAAAGCACAGGATCGAGAGTTATAGTATTCCTTGGTAGCAGATTTGTTGTTGTTTTGTTCTGTTTTTCTTTCTGCACTCTGAATTTATTAAGTCACTCTTTTGGTCTCACAAGATTTCTGCTGATATTCCTATAGGTGTTCTCTGGTACGTGATGATTTGCTTTTCTCTTGCTGCTTTCAAGATTCTCTTTTTTTTCCCCCCCTTAACATATTCTCACCTCCTTGAAAGGAAGAGTGACAGAAAGAGGGAGGGAAGAAGAGAACCATCTCCTGGTTCACTACCCACATGCTGCAACAACCATGGCTGGACCAGGCTGAGGCCAGGAGCCAGGAATTCATCTGGGTCCCCCATGTGAATGACAAGAGTTCAAGTATTTGAATCATCATCACCACCTATTGTCTCACACAAGAATGAACAGGAAGGTGGATCAGTAGGGTGAAGTAGCAAGGACTCTAATAGCACTGGGAAGTGGGATGCCATCTCCAGCGATGGCTCAAAGTGCTGTGCCACAATGCCTGCCCTGGACTCTGACTGGCAGTTTGATTACCATGCCTCTGTTACAGTGTCTCTTCAGGTTCACCCTAGCTGGAGTTCTCTAAAGCTTCTTGAATTCAGATGTCCATTTCCTTTCTTAGGTTTGAGAAATTTTCCGCTATTATTTCTTCAAACAAATTCTCCGCCCATCGCCCTCTCTCTCATTAATATTTCATAATGCATATACAGATTTCATTATGGTGTCTCATAAGTCCCTTAGGCTTTCTTCATTTTTCTTCCTTTTTAGTTGTTCCTCTGTCTCAATAGTTTCAAATGACTCGTCTTCAGGTTCCCTGACTACAGGTCTGCTGTGAATCCCCTCTAATAAATTTCTGAATTCTATTATTGCAATTTTTAGCTGCAGAGCTGTTTGTATTGTTTCCCTTTGTTGCTAATTTCATTTTAGTTCACATATTGTCGCTTCCTAACATTGCTGTCTGTGTTCTCGCTTAATATGCTGAACTTCTTTAAGATGGTTATTTCAAATATATTTAATTTTGGTAAGATTATTTGTTCGAAAGATAAAGCAACAGAAAGAGAGAATGAGATCGTCTATCTGCTGGTTCACTCCCCAAGTAGCTGCAACACCCAGATCTGGACCAGGCTGAAGAGCCAGAAATTCCACCCATGTCTCCCACATGACTGGCAGGGGCTCAAGCACTTGGGCCATCTTCCACTGCATTCCCTGTTGCTTTAGCAGGGAGCTGGATTGGAAGTGGAGTGGCTAGGACTCTAACTAGCACTTGGATAGGGACCGCCAGCATCAAAGGCACTGCCTTAACTGTCTGCACAATGCTGGTCCTTGTTTATTTTCAGTTCTTTTTCAGATATGTTTCTGCAGTTCCTGAATATTCATGTGGTCCTTTTATTTTAGCCCTGTTCTCATTCATCAGGTGGCCACTTTATGCTGTGATTTTTACACCTGAAAACAGGGCCACCCATCCTAGATTTGCAGACCAGCGTCACACAGAGGAGGACTTTGACCAGCCCTACAGATTCTGATGGACCTCACAAATCTTCTACAGGGCTGCACCTTCTCTAATGTCCCAGTTGGTTTCTTTCTCGTGTCTTAGTTACTTGCTCCCCGGTCTGTCTACAGAAGCCTTCTGATATTACCACAGCCACTGAGCTTTCCTCT
This sequence comes from Lepus europaeus, assembly GCF_033115175.1. NCBI lineage: Eukaryota > Metazoa > Chordata > Mammalia > Lagomorpha > Leporidae > Lepus > Lepus europaeus. Next base: position 22,043,838 of record NC_084846.1, read on the forward strand.
GTCCTCCACAGCCACCAGGCATCAAGGTGTGCTTGCTTCATCAGGGCTCCCATTCAAGCGCCACAGAAACAGCACCACAGGTATCCCCCTGGAAATCCCACAAGTGGATGCAGGTCCCATTCGCTCTTTCCCTCTAGTGGGAGAAGTCCCAATTCTGACCACAGGATTTTATCCGTGGTATTACTAGTTCTCTGGTCTCCACACAAGCTGCTGAGCTGCCTTGTGTGCTCTATGCTCTCCCCAGTATCCAGATGATACCAGCTCCCTACCACGGTCCATGTCAGGAGAGAGAGAAACTCGGGGCAGCTCTTTGAGGAATCCCAACATTGAATCTCTTTCCCTCTCAACAGTAATCTCAATTGGGAGTTGTGCCAGGTTAGCGGAGATGTTGACACAGTTAAAAGGAAGTAACTTTTCTTTTTATTTAAATGTAGCCATTCTTGGCTTCAGACTTACTTGTGGTATTAAGACTTCTTATCTGGTTTCTGCGGTTCTCATACAGGTTTTCTGAACCATACATTAAGTTGGCATTTCTGTGGGAGTAATGGTATCTGGGGCTTCTCATGTCACTATCTTGCTGATGTCACTCCCCTTGACAATTTCCAATAAGCAGGTATTTTTACCTTCAGACACAGTATTCACATCTAAAACACTGTTTCAAAAACAGAGTTATAATTTTAAAAAGTACTTACCATCCATATGACATATTGATTAATATAATCAGGATCACTGAGTTGATTTATTAATGGAAGAAGAATTCCTCGTGCAAGGATTTCCTAAAACAGTTTTTAAAAACAAAACAAATTTAATCAAATGTTTACTTCAAATCAATAGCATAAAATAACTTTCCTAGGAAAGGTATGGCACATGTGGACATAAAACTTGAAAAGACAAGCTAGTATATACTTCAGTTAAAATAAATAAGATAAAGGTACCATAGCAACATGGACACATCTGCACATTGACAACTAGAAAAAAGCTAAAGGATACCTCTAGTACATGATTTTTTAAAAAAAAGATTTATCTATTTATCTATCTATCTATCTATCTGAAAGGCAGAGTTACTGAGAGGCAGAGACAGAGAGAGAAAGATCTTCCATCTGTTGGTTTACTCCCCAGATGGCTGCAATGACCAGAGCTGCACCAATTTGATGCCAGGAGCCAGGAGCCTCTTCCCCTCCCCAACCCAAGTGCAGGGGCCCAAGGACCCAGGCCATCTTCCACTGCCTTCCTAGGCCACTAGATTGTAAGTGGAGCAGCCAGGATTTGAACAGGTGCCCATATGGGAGCTGGCTACCCAGACAGAAGCTTATCCTGGTGTACCATGACACTGGCTCCCTCAAAATTTCTTTTCCAAATCAGAGTAAAGCACATATGGCAGAATTGAGAGTAAACTGTTTCCTTTACTAATGCAATCAGTTGATCTCATTTACAAAATTTCTTGATCTCCTGATCTGCCCCACAGAAGAGCGTGGTTGGTCAAGGATTAATTACTTGATTCAACAATTCCTATACAGATGCTCCTGCGAGCTTTGAACATTTCAAAGTAAGTAGCCATTTTACAAATAATTCCTACTCTAAGAACCTCCACTTCTTTTTTTTAAGATTTATTTTATTTATTTTTGAAAGACAGAGTTAGAGAGAGGCAGAGACAGAGAGAGAGAGGTCTTCCATCCGCTGGTTCACTCCTCAGACAGCTGCAATGACCAGAGCGGTGCTGATCCAAAGTCAGGAGCCTAGTGCTTCTGCCGGGTCTCCCACATGGATGCAGGGGCCCAATGACTTGGCCCATCTTCTACTGCCCTCCCAGGCCATAGCAGAGAGCTGAATCAGAAGAGCAGCAGCCAGGACCAGAACCGGTACCCATATGGGATACAGGTGCTTTAGACCAGGGCATTAACCCACTGCGCCACAGCACCAGCCCCAGAACCCCAATTTCTAGAAAACAGCACCAACTATCACATATGGGGCCCAAATTACAGAAAGCCACCAAAGCCATGATTCTTCAACTAAATAAAACTCAGCAATGAAAAGAAAGTGAGGCAATTAAAACTCCAATTACCTCAAATACCACATTCTGTGCAACCTATACAACAGATCCATACAAAGGAAGAACTCTTTCATCTGTTATTTGATCTAAGCATGATGTATTCCAGGAAACTGTGTTTAATTAGTGATAAAAGACAAAGAGCATCTTTTGAGTAAAGGGGAAAACAAAATGATTTGCTGAATGCACTAATCTACAATCATCCTAATCCCATTAAATTCAACCCAAAAAGAACTGAAATGCTGACATAAAAGAGAAACCTACAGCAATCCTACTTACTGTAAACAACAGCCTCATTTAATAGTTTCATCATCAGTAATGTGTAACATGGGTAGCAAGAGGGTTTCCTCTTGCATTAGACTGTGATTTAGTACCTGCTATGTCCCAGGTACTGTGTTAACCACTAAGTATATGAGGATGATAAATGCTAATATGACCCCTGTTTTTCATGGAATTTAAGTTCACCTGGGATAAGAGACATCAAGTTAAGTAAATAGAAAAACCCAATGATCACTTCAAAATACGGTAAACACTGTGAAGGAAAACAAGTGGGGAAGGCCCACAGTGACGGGACCGTGAGGGCCTGGAGAACAGGTGCTTAGGGAGGCATCTCTGAGAAAACGACAGCAAATGAGGATGCTGACAACGAATAAAATTTAGCCAAAGAGAAAAAAAGAGGAATCATTCTATCAGAGGAACAAAGTGTTTGAGACAGCCTTAAGGTGAGAAGGAGAAGGGCACTTCTGGAAAGAAAGCCAGAGTCACATCAGTCACAGCGACTGTTGATACAGACTGTGTCCTTGACCAAACTCCTATCAGGCTTTTTTGAACCCTCCTCCCGATGAGGACTTGGCCTTTGGGCTTCCATGTCTGTTCATCATCCCATGGCAGTTTCAGCAAGAAGCCTACCAATAAAGTTCAGCTAGAACCTCCCAACCCTGATTGCAGATCAGATGCCTCATGCCCCACCCACACTGTCTGACCACGCTGGCCTGCCTTCTCCAACGATCCTGTTAAGTCCACAAAACCAGAGCTCCCCTTAATCCTGACCTCTTGGTCATCTTCCATCCACTGATCCCCAATCTGCTCCTTGGCTACAAACCTCCACTCTCTCTTGTATTTGGAACAAGATTCAATTCTACACTGAAATCTCTAACTCGAGTTTTCTTTGACATTACATGACATGAATGCTGCAGAGGTAAACAAAGTCTTGTAACACAGGGCCTTGTGTGACTGGGAAAGGACTTGGGATTTGAAACATCTGATGGTCATACCACTTCCAGGAATGGAGAGAAGACTAAAAGGCAGGCAGAATATGGAGGCAAGAGTAAGACTTCCATTGCAAACACTGAAGTTTAAAAGGCCTATGAGTCACTCGACTGGTGATTTCCAGTAGGTAGTGGGTTCAGAGTACTCTGCAGCTCAAAAGAATTCTGTATCAAAGTCACAAATTTAGAACTCATTTGCTTAAAGCAAAGAAACTGATGATCAAGAAGAGGGCCTAGGACCAAAAAACTTGAAAATTTAAAAGTGAAGCAGAATAGGAGTGAAGGTGTATAGAAATAACTAAAATAAAGACCAAAGGAGGAAAAAAAAAAAAATGAGAAGACAGCAATGCAACAGAGAAGCAAAGAAAAGAGTTTCAAGAAGAAAAACATGGCAAGTAATAAGAAACACTGCAGAGCTATTCCAGAGAGGGTTGTCTGTAGGATCACATAGGTAGACTCTTGACCTGAAACGTGTGCCGTAACTGATATCTTCATTCTGTGGCAGATGTTAATCTGGTGATAAACATCCCTTGTTTATAATGAAAACTACAACTGCCTAGCTCTAAATAAGGCAGTTCTCAAAGTCAGTAGTCAGGACCCTTGAACTCGTTCTCCAAACCATTTTCAAAGTAATACTAAAGTATTACTATCCATCTCTTCACTCACATTATCTCAGGAGCCTGGCAAGCGGCATTTTCAAGAGGTAGCATGGGGGCCGGCGCTGTGGCATAATGGGTAAAGCCGCCACCTGCAGTGCCGGCATCCCATATGGGCACCGTTTCTAGTCCTGGCTGCTCCACTTCCAATCCAGCTATGGCCTGGGAAAGCACAGAAGATGGCTCAAATCCTTGGGCCCCTGCACTCAAGCAGGAGACTCAGAGGAAGCTCCTGGCTCCTGGCTTCAGATCAGTGTAGCTCCGACCATTGGGGCCATCTGGGGAATGAACTATCAGATGCAAGACTTCTCTACCTCTGCCTCTCTGTAAATTCTGCTTTTCAAATACATAATCTTAAAAAAAAAAAAAAAGTAGTGTGATGGCATCACAAATCAGCTCGTAATGGAATGCATGCTTATGTCCTTGTGTGCTTTAAAAACTTCTGTTTTAATTTACAACACATAAATCTTACAGAGAAAATCCATATAAATCTAAGTCCTTTGGGGTCTTTGGCAATTTTCAAGTAATTTTCAACAGTCTTGTGACCATCATTTTTGAGAACTACTGTTCTTAAGGTTTTTTACAGCCTTCACTCTGTGAAAGTTTAAGCTTACCCTGACAAAGTATCGCATGATCTTGTTCTGGAAATCTCCAGGAGGTAGCAATAAGTACAACAAGACTTCACACAAATCCCTTAGGAATCCTAAAAACAGAAAAAGTCGCTGTAATAATGTTAGAAAATCTAAAGTCTCCATCTACTGTTGATCACATAAGATCAGTAACAAGCAGTTTCCTGATAATACTGGCTTATAACTTTAACAATTAGTACACATCAGTACTCATTAAAAACTGCTTCACTTCCAAATAGTAGGTATTGATTAGTTAAACTAGCATTTTTAAAAATTCCATTGTTTTAAATTTTTGAATTGCATCAGAAACTTCAATTTCAAAAGTGTTTTTTTCCCAAAATAGTTTTCAATGTACTATACATTTTAAACTTCCACCAAATATTAATTACTTTTATATATAAGTTATCTATACATTCAAAAATACACATGTAATTCTTTCAAGAGAAATCTCCACTCTCTTAACAGGTTTTAACACAAGAAAAAGAGTATGCTCTTCTAGTAGCTATGAATATTATATAAATAATATATATAAAAGAAGTAGATATAGGCCAGTGCCACGGCTCACTAGGTTAATCCTCCGCCTGCGGCGCCGGCAACCCAGGTTCTAGTCCCAGTTGGGGTGCCGGATTCTGCCCTGGTTGCCGCTTTTCCAGTCCAGCTCTCTGCTGTGGCCCGGAAGGCAGTGGAGGATGGCCCAAGTGCTTGGGCCCTGCACCTGCATGGGAGACTGGGAGGAAGCACCTGGCTCCTGGCTTCAGATAGGTGCAGCGCTCCAGCCATGGCGGCCATTTGGGGGGTGAACCAACAGAAGGAAGACCTTTCTATCTCTCTTTCTCTCACTGTCTAACTCTGCCTGTCCCAAAAAAAAAAAAAAGTAGATATAATGATGTGTGGGATATACATCTACTTTCATTTAGTGATTTCATATCAGTGCTAATAAACAGGCAATTAAAACTGAATGGTACAATAAATGTCAAATGGAAGAAGGAAAAAGGGAGAATTAAAGGGAAAAATTTAATTTAGCACACTTTCAAAATTTTAAAAAAAAATTTCCACAACCGGATATGCTTCTCTGTAGTTGTTCCTATGCTGATACTTCCTAAGAACATAATTAAATAAACAACCTTACTAATTTAAAAATGTGCCACTTAGCAAAAAGTCAATAGTTTGTAAAACTGGAAAAAGACATCTTCAACTAAAATCTGCCTGGCCTACCTTCCCACAAAGAAAAGATAACTCCATTTAAACCTATAAATTCAATTCAAAATTGTTATAATTATTCCCTTTGAAAATATTTTCAAGTAACACATGTGCTATTGAAGAAGAAATAGTGAATTCAAGAATAAAAGAAACTATTATCATTCATAAAATGTAATTTTCGATTATAAAATGTTTGTACTTGCTGTAATTTAAAAGACAGGTTAATTTTTAAAGATAAGCTTTAAAAAAAACAGGAATCTAGAAATATTTTTAAGAGTCAACAAATAAAATAAATATTGTCTTTACTATGTTACCTGTCCTATGTAAGAATAATTTCACCCTTAGATTTGTTCTGTTAACTTGTCTCTATTCAGTTACTAGTCTCAAAAGAGTACAGTGAAAAGAAAACCTTCTTCATCTTTGGGAGAAGTGCACACTAGGTCACGGCAAACTTCCTTCTCCATTTCCACTTCAACTTCAAAGAAGGTATCTACAAGATCTTCTGCTGTACCTGCACAAAGACAGGAACAATCTGAGATATGCAAAATGATAAAGGGAATCAGATTTCTAAATCTAAATTTCAAACCGAATAACATCATTACCTTTTACTTGATCATCTTTCTCTGTTACTTTCTGTTGAGCCTTTCTGAATACTCGTAGGTGTGTGCCAAAATCATCTACAATTCGTGTAGTAAAATAAGGTTGCCAGTCTATTTCTTTTGACCTTATAGAAAACATATTATATCAAAGCATTATATACTTTATAAAAATATAAACTTATTTTAATAAGCACCAACAAATAGCATGATTATGACAGATGGCAAATTTATCTATTCTGTGATTTTGTTCAGCACTCTATAATATCCAAAATCCATCAAATATACTCCACCAAGTCTTTTAACAATATTATTTGAAGCATTTTTATGTGCCAACGCCTAAAAAGCACTACCTAAATCTTAGGATAGGAAAAGAAATTAATTTTTTATAATTAAATCTGAAATGAGTCTGACCACAACTATTATCATTCAAATTCTCAGCCCAGACAAAAGCAAACAGAGATTCAGAATGTCTCTTGCTTGCTTTTAATGACGTTTCAGACATTTCTTGGTTTCTTCTGAAGCCTTTCTGAGAATTCTCTACATTCTCCTCTTTAGTTATACAATCCAATAGTTCTAAATCAAATACCTTTGGTACAAGCTGACTGGTTTCTGTTTGCATATACCAGCACTTTAAAATATGGCCATTAAGAAATTATTAACAAATGGTTACAAATGGGACAAATAGCATGCATATAAAAGCCTTCAAAACACCCATGAGAAAGGTGATCTCTAATTTCATGACATTATCTAAGTACTCTTTTTTTTTTTTTTTTTTTGACAGAGTGGATAGTGAGAGAGAGAGACAGAGAGAAAGGTCTTCCTTTTTTTTTTTTTTTTTTTTTGCCATTGGTTCACCCTCCAATGGCCGCTGCGGCCAGCACATCTCGCTGCTCTGAAGGCAGGAGCCAGGTGCTTCTCCTGGTCTCCCATGGGGTGCAGGGCCCAAGGACTTGGGCCATCCTCCACTGCCTTCGCGGGCCATAGCAGAGAGCTGGCCTGGAAGAGGGGTAACTGGGATAGAATCCGGCGCCCCAACCAGGACTAGAACCCGGTGTGCGGGCGCCGCAAGGCAGAGGATTAGCCTGTTAAGCCAAGGCGCCGGCCTGTAAGTACTCTATCTCAAAACCAACGGAACTCTTAAAAAACAGTTAATTCAATACACCAATGAAACAGACAGCAACTGCAACAGATAATGCAAAAAGTAATTTACCTCTCTCCTTGGATTGAGTTTTATTTTGATAATCTGAAATATTTTTCCAATACTGCTTTTCTTAAAACAGCACTAAAATTAATTCACTCTTTGATGAACATGCCAAGTAAATAAAAGACAAGGAGACTATTTACTCAGATGCTGGGCTATGGAGAAACCAAAACTCTATCCCATATTTCCTGTGGTAATTACCACATTAACAATGAAAAAGCTAGTGAAGGACTTTACTTTTTGACAGAAAACTCTTTAAGACTGCTGAAGGCACCAAGAAAATAACAAGATGACTGTTTTCAAATACCATTCATACATTTGTACTCATTTTTTAGAGGCACAACTAGTGTTTTATACACATAAAAGAAGAGAAAGAATAGACTCTAAGTATATGCATTAAAAACCAAATTAGCATAAAAAGGAATCCTTGAGTTCAGGATCCTAGTTGTTCCACTTCTGATCTAGCTAATGTGCCTGGTAAGGCAGTGGATGATGGCCCAAGTCCCCTGCTACCCATGTGAGAGAACCAGATGGAGTCCCTGGCTACTCACTTCCGCCTGGCACAGCACTGGCTATTGGAAAAATTTGAGAAGTGAATCAACTGATGGAAGACTGATGGATCGTTTGCTCTCTCTCTCTCTCTCAACCTCTCTTTTCTTCTCTAACACTAGCTCACTTGATCCATTAAGTTTCATTCTAAAAAATTTAGAAGAAAACAATATATAATCTTTCAAGTTATATCTGTTCTGTCTTGTAGTATAATGTAATTTCATTTATTGACCTTTTCAAACAAATTAATTTTTTACCAATTTTGGAAGGCATTTTGAACCCATTTCATACCCATTTTAGAGGACTATAAATTTTCAGAATGAATGAAATCATCTATCAAGACAAATATATAAAAACTACTTGAACTTTTAAATAACAGATTTTTTAATATAGAAATATGCTGAATGTAGAATGTCCTACTTGAATCATTCCTATTGACTAGATGCAAACAGAAGATAAATCTCAGTACAAAGGAACTTTGCTAAATTATAAAGAAAAACAGTACATTGCTTCTTATTTATAAGTTAGGAGAATATATACAAACATTTCCTAATAATATCTGTCTTAACAAACTTAAAAACTTTATGACATTTATTTTCTTAAATTTTAGTGTGTAACAAATATGTAAAAAATAGACTGTAAATGTTAAATTTAAAAAATTCATTTATATGACACATTTCCTTCTACTGTTTCCACTACATACCTTTCTATGAGAGCTCTTAATAATCAATTATTGTTAAAGTATGTCCACAAAGCTTTTTTTTTTTTTTTACATATTCCCTCCTGATTCCTATTCTAATGAGACCATCTGAGTTATTGCACAGTGGGTGTTGTTACACTTTCATTTTATTATTAGTTATAAGCTATCATTTCTTGAATTTTTTTTTTTTTTTTTTTGATAGGCAGAGTGGACAGTGAGAGAGAGACAGAGAGAAAGGTCTTCCTTTTGCCGTTGGTTCACCCTCCAATGGCCGCCGCGGTAGCGCGCTGCGGCCGGCGCACCGTGCTGATCCAATGGCAGGAGCCAGGTGCTTCTCCTGGTCTCCCATGGGGTGCAGGGCCCAAGGACTTAGGCCATCCTCCACTGCACTCCCTGGCCACAGCAGAGAGCTGGCCTGGAAGAGGGGCAACCGGGACAGGATCGGTGCCCCGTCCGGGACTAGAACCCGGTGTGCCGGAGCCGCAAGGCGGAGGATTAGCCTAGTGAGCCGCGGCACCGGCCCTCATTTCCTGAATTTAAAAATAAGACTGCATACTTCACACAGGATCAAAATAACAAGTCACATAATCAGTCCTAACCTGGAAACACAAGTTACAGCAGGTCCCTGAAACTCACATATCGTGACAGCATAGTTTCAAGAAAGATGATTAACCAGGAACGCAAAAGAGCAGTCAGGTTTTCATTAAAACACAGAAATAAAGCAAAATAATAAAGTGTACTTTTCTGAACATAACTTTTACATATCAGCCTCTCTAACACTAAAGTCACCATCGTACTTCTAGGTCTCCCTTCTATTCCATGTTCCACACAGCAGTTAGAATTATCTTTTTTAAAAAGATGCTGCTTGGGATTCCTATGTCCTACTACTGGAGTGTCTTGGTCTGTGTCCCAGCTATGTTTCCTATTCCAGCTTCCTGTTAACAGCAGCAATAGCTCAAGTAGTTGGGCCCCTGAACCCATACGGGAAACACAGATGGAGAATCAGGCTCCTGGCTTCAGCTTGACCCAGCCCTGACTATTGTGGCTTTTGGGAAGTAAACCCAGGGAATGGAAAAATTTCTATCCCCTCCCCCCTTCTCAAATAAATAAAAATAAAAATATATATACAAAATGATAGTACAAAAAGACCTTTCAAAACTCTCAACAATTCCCCATTATTTCAGAGCTAAGCATTCTCCAGATCTTGCTTATCCACGCCCTTCTTATTTCTTCACTGTTTATTTCCTCCTCTTCCCCTCTCTGTTCTGTGTACCCAGAGGCATTCCTCTTTGTTCGCTCTTTAAACATGCCCCTTCTGATTTCTGTGCTTCTGGACAAACCACTCCTTCTCCCAAGTCTGCTGCCCTCCCTCCAAAAACTTCCCTTCCCCACATTCACATGACAACTCCCCGCACTCTTTGGGGTTCATCTAAAGTAGTCTCCACTATTTCCTCAGACTAGGTCTGGTTCTTCGAATACACATTTCAGTAGCACCAAACTTTTCACATCTTGTAGCTGTTATAAAATAAAAAATCTCTAGGCTTCGTTTTTTTCTAACTATTGGACTCTGTTTTATTCAGTCACATCTCTGGTAGCTAAGTAACACCCTGAACACTGAAGGCGCGTGATACAGATTGATACACTGACTCCTCTTCCAGAGTCAGAGCACTGGGAACAGGTGCTTGAAGAGGAGCCACTGAGGCACAGTTACTTCTTTATTTCTTCTTGAAAGAGAACATGTACCGAGAACCTCCCCTTGCCCCAAAGTCACTTAACACCAGTTCTTTAAAACAGCAAGCAATATCCCAAATAAGTGGGCTGAGATGATTAGATTTAATAAATTGCTTCACTCATTCTATCTATTCTAAGGGGTTCATCATCAGTAACACAAACAACAACAAAATCAATTAAGTATTTCTGCAAAGAGCATTGGACCGGCTCAGACACCCCTGACCAGAGTAAAAGAACTACCTAAGAATTCAGCAAGTCATATCACTTTCCAGGCTTTGTTTTCTCTAGGTACACTTACAGCCTTCAGTCTGTGATTTATATTAACTAAATAAATGCACACACACACAATATATAAAACTGGTAAAGGGTCAGTTGATAAATCTAAATATTTGATTAAAAGGTGACTAAGATCCTTGACTAACGTTCTCTTCAGTGGTATTACCGTGACCTTTCTCTTTTAGGTTTTGAGTCCAGCATCCTTTGTGACCACACAGAATATGTAATATAAAAGCTTTAAATAAACTTTATTATTAATCCTACATTAAGACTTCTACTTAGAAAAACACTGAATCACAGGAGTAATTTAATCCCAAAGAAAATAAAACTCTAAATAGCAATGTCACCAACTTAAAAATAATTCCCCCAAGGGCAAGCTCTGTGGTGCACAGCCACTGCTTGCAAAGCCAGCATTGCAGATGGAAGCACTGAGTAGAGCCCCAGCTACTCTACTCCCAACCCAGCTCCGGGCTGATACACTTGGGAATACAGCAGAGGATGGCCCAAATACTTATGCCCTGCCAACCACATGAGAGACTTCAAGGAAGTTCCAGGCTCCTGGTTTCTGTCTGGACCAGCCCTGGCCAACGCAGCCATTTGGGGAGTTAACCAGTGGATGGAAACATTCATTCACTCTCTCTCTCTGCTTTTTAAGTAAATAAATAAATCTTAACAACAAAAAAAAAAAAAAAAGAAAAAAAAAGAAAGAAAGAAAGAAAAAGAAAAAGTAAACAAAAACAAAAACAATACCCCCAAAATAAAATTAAAAATGTGGTGTGGTTTGCGTGTTTTGGGAGGAAGCATGAGCGAAAACAAATCAGATTAGTATCAACCTGGCCAAAGAATCTTATTACACAGTTGGTGAGATCAAAGTTTTGTTAGTTATATTTAGTGAGATCAAAGTTTTGTAAAACAAATCAGGATCCTAACTTTCAGTTCTCTCTACTCCACCTTAAAAACGAAATGAAACCTTCCTCATTCACAAAAGTTAAACGGAAATGGGGTGGGTGGGGGAGCGTGGGTGGGGGAGCGGAGTATTGTGGCACAAGAGGTTAAGGTGCTGCTTGGGATGCCCACACCCACATCAGGGTACCTGGTCTGAGTCCTGCTACTCTGCACTTCAATTCACCTTCCTACTAATGTGCCTAAGAGGCACAGGATGATGGCTCAGCTGCTTGAGTTCTTGCCACCTATGTATGTGGGGGATCCAGACAGAGTTCCTGACTCCAGCCTACTAATTAGTTTCTAGAATGCTTGAAGCTACTGAGCACGAATAAACAAGTATATAATTTTTATTAAAAAGTCATCATAGTATCTTCATTGCTATTTATCTATAAGCAACACATGATTTTTATATAATTCTTCAGATTTTCTAAATTAGCTATAATGAGCCATAACCCACAATCCAAAGGTAACTCTCAATATTTCAGTGTTTTTAATAATGCCCTTGCCATATAATGTATATTCAAAAATTTTTACGCAGCTGAAATCGTAACATACCTTACTATACATGAATTTCATTTTAATGTATTTCCTATATATTTAAAAATACTCCTTAATATTTCAAAGGCTACAAAGCCATCTACTCCAGGAATCAATAAACATTTCTATAAAGAGGAAAACAGCAATATTTTAGGTTACTTTGCAATCCATGCTGTCTCTGTCACAACTAGCCAACTCAAAAGTAGCTATGGAAAAAATACAAATGAGCATGACTGTCCAACAACACTGTATATACAAAAATTAATAAATTTAATAATAAAGTTTCAAGTAACCTAAAAAGTGGAGAGGGACAGGCATTTGAGCTAGTGATTAAGACATGGGTTAAAATACTCACGTACCAAGTTGGAATGCCCTGGTTCAATCCCTACTCCAGCTCCCAATTCTACCTTCCTGCTAATGCAGACTCTGGGAGGCAGTGGGTGATGGCTCAAGTGGTTGTTGTCTCTGAAACCTAAGTGAGAGGTCTGGATTGAATTGTTGACTCCTGGCTTTGTCATGGCCCAATTCAGGCCACTGTAGGAATTTGGGGAATGAACAAGTGAGTAAGAATTCTCTCTCTCTCAAATACAGTTTTTAAAAAACAGAGGGGGCCAGCACTGCGGCATAGTGAGTAAAGCCAGAGCCTACAGTGCCAGCATCCCATATGGGCTCCAGTTCAAGTCCTGGCTGCTCCTCTTCCGATCCAGCTCTCTGCTATGGCCAAGGAAAAGCAGTGGAAGATGGCCCAAGTTCTTGGACTCCTGCACCTGTGTGGGAGACCCAGAAGAAACTCCTGGCTCCTGGCTTCAGACTGGCGCGGCTCCAGCCATTGCAGCCAGTTGGGAAGTGAACCAGCAAATGGAAGACCTCTCTCTCTCTCTGCCTCTCCTTCTCTCTGTGTGTAACTTTCAAATAATTAATTTAAAAAAAAAAAAAAAAAAAGAGGAAGGGGGCCAGCACTGTGACAGAAGCACAGTGTATAAAGGTATTAAGCAGCCGCCTGCAGTGCCAGCATCTCATATGGCAGCCGCTGGTTCGAATCCCAGCTGCTCCACTTCTGATCCAATTCTCTGCTATGGCCTGGGAAAGCAGAAGATGGCCCAAGTCCTTGGGTCCCTGCACCCATGTGGGAGACTCAGAAGAAGCTCCTGGCTCTGGATTGGCCCAGCTCCAGCTATTTTGGCCACTCTGGGAGTGAACCAGCGGATGGAAGACCTCTCTCCCTCTCTCTCTCTGCTTCTGCATCTCTGTAACTCTACTTTTCAAATAAATAAATCTTCAAAAAAAAAAAATAGTTTGCAGTTCTTGCAGTCAGCTTTGGAAATTTTAAAATGGCAAGGAATATAAAATGGCTATGGCTGGTGTCTGTGGTGCAGCAGATTAAGCCATAGCCTACAATGCTGGCATCCCACATGGGTGCTGGTTCAAGTCCTGGCCACTCTCCCTATGATCTAGCTCCCTGCTGCTGGGCCTGGGAAAGCACTGGAAGATGGAACCAAGTACATGGTTCCCTGCCATCCACATGAGAGACAAGGACGAAGCTCCCAGTTTTGGCCTGATCAGCCCTGGCCATTATGGATATTTGCGGAGTAAATTAGTGGTAGCTGGAAGATCTCTCTCTCTTTCTCTCTTTGTGTCTCTCCCTCTCTCTATGCCTTTCAAATAATAGTAAATAAATCTTTTTTTAAAAAATACAAAATGGCAAAAAATTTAAAACTTTGATGTTGCAAATGTCCACTACCTGAATTATGCTTGTATTTCCAATGAGTCTAGGAATATACCATTTATTTTTCTTATTTATATAGCAAAAAGTAAGTATAACAAGAGTTCAAACTTTAAGAACACACACCTATCATCCCAGAAAAACTGATACTATTTGTATCATAGCCAGCAAATCCTAGGACTTACATGTCTGTACCTCTTCCCTATACACTTCACGACACAGCACAGCAGCACTATGGAAACATGTCACTTCCCAGAGCAAATGCAAGGTACTGTTCACTTGAATCTCCCATGGTCTTTACCACACCATCCTCTATGCCCTTCCTAGAAAGCAGCCCCCACTCTTCTGCTGCAGTCCTCACATGCCCTTCACCCCTACCTATCCCAAGAAAAACCCACTCTCTTTTCAAGATTTATTTATTTGAAAGGCTGAGTGAAAGAAAGGGAGTGAGGGAGATCTTCTATCTGCTAGCTCACTCCCCAAATGGCCACAAGCAGCCAGGCACACACCAAGCCAAAGCCAGGAGCCTAGAACTCCATTTTGGTGTCCCACGTGGGTGTCAGGGGCCCAGCCCATTTTGGGCTTGGGTTATCTTCCACTACCTTCCCAGGTACATTAGGAGGGTAGGTGGGAAGGTAGATGGAAAAGTGGAGCAGCTGGGACTCGAACCATCACTTGGGAATCGGATGCCAGCATGTTAAGTGGTGGCTTAACCCCAATATACCAATTCTTTAAGACTAGCTGCAGTCGCAACCCACACAAGATCTCCATAAGTTACCCTCACCCATTCCCACTCTATGCAATGAACTGTTCTCAGTAGCACACAAATGACTACTTCATTTCTATTTTAAGTGCTTTAACTTTGTCCACCCCATCTGCCTGCCTCCCACACACAAAAATAAAAAATAAAAATGCTACAACTGATCAAAGAATCTACCCACATAACCCAGGAACACAGTAACAATGATAACAGCAAAGTTAATATTTATTGAACACATCCTATGTACCAGATGATTGAAGCACAGAAAATCAAAGAATCTGTTTAAAATGCCTTTTTGGTTCACCACTACTTTACAAAATGCTTCATTCATATGGTCTCATTTGTTCCTCACAACTTGAGCTCACTACCAAGCATCAGCATTACTATTTTATAAAAATTTTCTTTTGGATACATTTGTAACATCATAGTGGTAGGGGCAAAACTATCAATCTTTTCACCTTTCACCCAGGACTATCTTATGTCAGGAAATCTTATTTAAAAGAGAAATAAAAGTACATGGGTTATCGGGCTGGCACTGTGGCACAGCAGATAAAGCTGCTACCTGCCATACTGGCATCCCATATGAGTGCTGATTTGAGTCCCAGTAGCTCCACTTCCAATACAGCTCCCTGCCAATGTGCCAGGGAAAGCAGCAGACAGTCCAAATGCTTGGGTCCCTATACCCACGTGGGAGACTTGGAAGAAGCTCCTGGCTCCTGGCTTTGGTCTGGTCCAGCCCTGGCCATTGCAGCTATTTGGGGAGTGAACCAGTGAATGGAACACTTCCCTCTCTTTGCCTCTGTCTCTCCCTCTCTGTAGTTCCACCTTTAAAATAAACAAATAAATCTTTTTTAAAAAGTGAGTTATCAAGGATTCATCCCCTAAAGCTCCAGTTTCCTTCATTCCCAGGGTCTGCAGAAAAAGATTCCAAGAATGCTCAAGGAAATTTCCCTTTCCCATAATGCTATGGGATTAACAGGTTCCCAAGATAATGTTATCAACCACAAAGTACTGTCTCAAGATGATGTCATTAAACCCTAAATCTATCAACAACTGATGAGGTCCAGCACTGACTGCAGCTCAATAGGCTAATCCTCCGCCTGTGGCACTGGCATACCAGGTTCTAGTCCCGGTCGGGGCACCTGATTCTGTCCCGGTTGCCTCTCTTCCAGGTCAGCTCTCTGCTATGGCCCAGAAGTGCAGTGGAGGATGGCCTAAGTGCTTGAGCCCTGCACCCACATGGGAAACCAGGAGAAGCACTTGGCTCCTGGCTTCAGATCAGTGTGATGCACCGGCCGTAGCGGCCATTGGAGGGTGAACCAACAGCAAAAAGGAAGACCTTTTTCTCTGTCTCTCTCTCACTGTCCACCACTCTGCCTGTCAAAAAAAAAAACAACAACAACAACAACAACAACTGATGAGAAGACATGTACTGCGCATTCCAAGCATAGAATTTGGTGAGTACTAGAGCTACAGCTCAAATCCAGCATTTCAGGGCCCAAGTATTTTCTCCCTTTTCCTAAAAATGGAACGCTTGGTTCTATACTGGCATTCTCTGTTTCTTAAAGTTGATGAAACAATAAGAACAATAGAATTCAGCTGTTTTAAATCCTTTCTGGGTTCATAGGCCCTTTTTAAAAATAAAATCTCTGAAAGCCCTCAATAGAAAAGAAAAGATCAAAATAAAACCAGAGATTGTGTTCATATTCACGCTTGTGGGCCCCTCTTCCAAAGCCCTACATAAGTGTTGTATCTTGAAGGACGGGGGAAGAGAAAATGCTCCTGAGAAGGTACAAACCAACCAACAACTACTGAGCCTTACTGTGCTAATGCCTTAATTTGACAGTTTATTTTTCCCCTCCAAAGCAGCCTCAAAGGTAGTTATTACCAGCTTTTTTTAGTTTCTGAAAAACTTAAGGCCAATAGCCAAGCAAAGATACAAATTCAGATAAGTGTAGGATAGAAGGAACCTCGTTTTTACAGTAATCACCCCAATACTAAGCTTGAAAGCAGAGAATGTTATAGAAAGGGGGAAAAAAACCATGGCACTGAAGCGGGGGAAAAAAAAGGGTGACAAGGAGATCAAAATCAGGAAAATCACTGCAGGGATGAGACAGCAGGGTGCGAGACTAAGACGAATAATCTTGGTCATGATTTATCCGCCCAGGAATGGAGAACAGCAGGCTGCTAAAAACTATCTGTTCCTAATTCAAGTTCTAACATACTAGGTAACACGAGGTTTCTCATCTGTGAAATTATGGGTGTCTGATGAAAAAAAAAAACAAAAAACAAAAAAATTTAGAGTTCTAAATTCTTTCACAATTTTCAAAATGCTGTCACACCTGTTATTTTCATTTTGCTACATTAAGTAACCACTTTGTTTTATTCAACCTGGCTGGCACAAATAGGCTCAAAAAATTAGTTGAATGAAGAGATAAATTTGAACCTAACACCACCACCATCAGGAAAACAGAACAGAGCAATCAATACACTTATTTGACATCTGAGAAAAATCAAGATCCCAATGGTTTAAAATATTTGTTCACGATCTCACACCTAAGCAGTAAAACCAAAATGCAAACTCAGATCTTCAAATTGCGAGTTCAAACCTCTTTCCAGGTCTAAAATTTGTTGTATTTTTATCTACTCTTACAACAGAAATAAACTCTAATTTCTGATCTTTGATTATACCAATTGTATTTTCTGTATTCCACAGCAATTGTGGCTGTCTCCTTTCCAAATGCTGCCAATCAGGAGGGAGAAGGAGTACAAATCCATCTCTGTAACTAAGGTTACTGGTCAAAGCACAAACCTTACACAGGGATCCTCAAAGACTTAAGCTTGAAATACACATTCCAAGATTCCCTCCCACCTGACCCCTTCACCTGGAGATGGATGTACAACTGAGCTCTACAGGAGAGGTCCTGACAAAGCAGCACAAGGTGGAATTATCCACACACACCCAGCAGCCCTGGAGCAAAATTCTATTCTCAAAGATTCTCCAAATCACAGACTAGGTAAGAAGCTAAGTGGGAGACTAAACAAAGACACCTCTAAACCCGAAAGTACCCACACCATGCAGGCAGCCTCCAGTGTGGTGAATACAGGCTGGTGGGGGATGTCTCTGTGATGGGCAACAAACTCCTAATCCAGGAAAAAAAAACAACGTAAACACAACTGAACATAAAATCCTTTCGTTCAAAAATAAATCATTTCTTTTCCCTTTTATATAATGTTGCCAATTAAAAGGCTTTCAAAAATAAAAGTGAACAATAATTTAAATAGACATTAAATGACTCTCCACTGGGGGGAAGGGGGTTGCTTAAGTACAAAATTATAGACCAAAGGACCTTTGTCATAAAGGAGGGTAGTTTTCAGCTAGACTGTAAAGTGAGAATATTAAACATATTTCATGAGAAAAGTATTTTTTTTTCATTTTCAATTCTCTTTATATACAGAAGATCAATTTAGTATAAAGATTTCAACAGTTTGCACCCACATAGAAACACAAAGTGAAACATACTGTTTGAGTACTAGTTATAGCATTAAATCACAATGTACAGCACATTAAGGACAGAGATCACACATGAGGAGCAAGTGCACAGTGGCTCCTGTTGTTGACCCAACAAATTGACACTCTAGTTTATGGCGCCAGTAACCATCCTAGGCTGTCGTCATGAGTTGCCAAGGCTATGGAAGCCTTCCAAGTTTGCCGACTCTGATCATATTTAGACAAGGTCATAAAAGACAGAATGAGGATAGTAACCAATGATCTTAAGAGTGGCATTTACCAGGTTTGAACAATTATACAGCATTAAGTGGGGAAGAGGACCATCAGTACACACATGTTGGGAGTAGAGCCATTGGTGGTAGAGTAGAGGTTATGATTAAAAGGAATGAGGCCCAAGTGCACTAGACAGGGCCTAGAACAAAGGACAGAGTCATTATTAGAGGAGCTAAGAAAGGTGCTGTCTAAGCTACAATTAAGTTTTCTGATTGAGAGGCAAATAGAACCTGACAGAAGGGGCTTGATAATAATCTGGTGGGCTTTAGGCCTTGTAAGTTAAGAGGTCCAGACCTATCTATCTCTTCACATGGGGTATATCCTAAGGGAGGTGTGAACCTCCTAGGGGAAGGCACTCTGTTGACTTTCATTACTTGGCTGGCCTGGGAGGAGAGCTGGCCAGGTAAAGGCAGGGGGCATCTAGAGAAAAGTATTTTACAACAAACTCATCAAAATACAATTTTCTTTAAAACCAACAAACATAATCTGGATATTCTCTGCTGATTCACATTCCTTTGGTTCCTCACTCTAACAGGACGTTTGTTAAGTTGGAAGGTTCTTCAAAAAGTTTTTGAAAAATGTGTACAACAGAAATAAACTATGCATGGCTTTCAATCATTCTTGCACCAAAACAAACTTATCTTATAATTCCATTTTCCCATGAACTTTGTGAAGTATCTGTGTACATGACAAAGTTAAGAGAACAGCTACACTGAATCTACAGCAAGAACAGTTATACTAAACTCATCCATTCCCAGAGCACTCCAACAAAACAGCATATCTGGGAAAGTGGGAAGAGAAGTATTATCAGTAAGTAGGGGTAAAACATTTGAAAATCATCTGACTCAGACCATGTAGGCAAAAACCTGGCATACAGACAAGAGAGCAGGGTTTAAGATAAACATTCTCTAAAAATCTGAAGACTGGAGTAATTTAAAGGGTTTAAGGACTCTTATCAACCACTGTTCCACTTACCTTTTAATAAACAACCTCCCAACATTCAAAAGTTATTTTCTGTTAGTACAAACAATACATCAAATTTTTCTGCATAAATACAACGCAGTCTTCTTACCTAGTAGCAAACTGAATGAGTGCATTCTGAAGAGTCTGTCTAATTTCAAGAAGAAAAGATTCGTCATCACTTAGTGTATAATACCAATATTGAACATAGTCCCTCAAGGAAAACTGGATAACCTGTAACAAAAATATTGGGGAAAAAAATGCAACTCTTTAGAATTTAAAAAGTGACAGTGGCAAACTAAAGATAATTATCTGCCAAATGATGTTTACTATTTACACATTAATTTGTGGTGGTGAATACCTGCTTTACTACAAAAGCATCAATCTGACAAAACATCATTTCAAAAAATTTTAAATTTTGGTATCCAAACTCATCCACTGTCCAAATTTTTAAAAAAATTAAAACAGTGCCCATGGCTAACCCCACCCATTCAAGTAAAGATGCCCCATCCAAATCCAAGTGAAGATAGGATTTGCAGGAAAAAAAAAAATAACTGTTAGTTAGTGTTATAATATAGAGCTTTAATTAGGTTGACGGGACGAGATGTAAAGTAATACTGATGAGGACACTAATCCTCAAAAAAAATTTTTTTGAAGACTGGATCATCATATCCACTGCAAACTATAAAAATTATACAGTTCACTTAATTCTGCTAGAACTGCTGATGGTCAACAAACAGCACATAATCGAACTCAGCATGTAATCTTTGAAAATTAAATAAACCAAACGAGCTCATCTAGAAAACCAATGCTGACATTTTAAAGTACACTGAATTGATAATGATCACATAATCAAATAAATATCAATGAAAAATACTCTGGGCAAAATGCTTTTACCTAATTCTAATTTTTGAGCTGTTTTGCAACAAATGATTTCTATTTTGTAAAAAAACAGTAAAATTAGGAAAAAAAAGATCATTTACCAAATGACTAAGCTTGTCATCAGCGAGAGTAACACTTTAACTATAAAATTATTAGAAACATTATCAAATGTCAGAACTTTTTTTCTAAATGCAAATTCAATCAAAGGGCTGTCATATTAACTGAACCACTCATTATAAATGCTTAAATAAATAACTCAGCATCTTCAAGCATGGAACTCAAGGATAGCATTACTATAAACATCCAACATACTATGTAAGCAGCACAAAGTATGTCTCAGTATTTTCAAAAGAAATCAAACTGGCACATAATATATGAGAAGCAAATACCACATACTAAAACTCACTTGCTGGAGAGGTTCATCAATTATATTGGCACCCGTCAATCTTCTATCAATCTTAATAGTTCTGGCTTCCCGTTTCATTTCTTCTAAGCACTTAAAGGAAATCATAATAATTTATTGAGTGGTCGATCTCTTGATTAAAATCTCTCTGGAATACTTCAAAATGAATACTCATGACAACTTCCCTTCGTTATCCTCAAGCCAATAAGTAACCTTACTTATTGAGAATCTAATAAACCAAAAACTATCGCTCAAGTTCACAAAATTGGACACCAAGAAAAACAGCTACTATATCTCCCATTTTAATTAAGTCAGTAAACATTATTTACAATGTGATAAATTGAAAATGTATAAGCATATGATTGTTATATTTCAATAAAACTTTAAAACAAGATTACTGTTTCAGTTGAGTCTAATTAATGTTTGTCTTCATTAGACACTCTCCTTCTTTCTCCTCCTCTTTGCCAGACAAAACAGTATGCCAGCTGTCAAAATAATGTATTTTGCACTTGGTTTCATCTGAGGATGATTTTTGGCAACCTAATAAAATGTATTCCTCTATTTATCCTTAGTCTTCAGAAAGAAAAGTGGCCTGGGAATAGGGTAAAAGGTAGTGAGACTTTTAAATTAAAATATAAATTTTGTATATTAAACATAATGGTAGGCTCATAAGATTATAATGGAGCAGAACAATTCCAGTCATCTAAACACACAGCTTACAAAGAGGCAAGAGAAAAGGAAACTGCAGAAGAAAAAGAACTCCTAAGAAAAATCACAATAAGGATATAAACAGGTTTGAAAACATGGACCCTAACATCAAACGTCTTCACGAATATAGAAGCGAACAGTAGTCATGGTGGATTATATGCTTGTAAGCAATCTATGATGACAAGGATACAGCTCTAAAAACACTGACACTGCCCCACACAGCTTCAGCAGGGCCTTCGGGAGGTGTCCAGAAGAAGGCAGTGTTGTGTTACCCTCAGAGACGCCACTGCCCTGAAGACTACCCAGTGAACAAACGGTGGTGGTGGAGACAGTGACACAGAGGATCCTCACCCTGTGAAGGCCTAGGCTATGCGGGATGAGCTGTGTTTCAGCTTTTAACAAGAAAGTTTAAAAAGCTAAAGAGAAACTTTAGCAGAAGCTTATAGAGTAAGTATACTCGGGCCAGCACTGTGGCACAGTGGGTTAATTCTCCGCCTCTGGTGTCAGTATCCCATATGGGATGCCGCTCCTCTTCCAATCCAGCTCTCTGCTACGGCCTGGGAAAGCAATGGAAAATGGCCCAAGCATTTGGACCCCTGCAACCGAATGGGAGACCCGGAAGAAGTTCCTGGTTCCTGGCCTCAGATCGGCTAAGTTCCAGCCATTCTGGCCATTTGGGGAGTAAACCAGCGGATGGAAGACGTCTCTCTGTCTCTCCCTCTCTCTGTAACTCTACCTCTCAAATAAATAAATAAATAAATTCCTTAAAAATTTTTTTAAAAAGTATACAGAAAAAGAAAACATTTTAGTATGGCCGTACAGTGTGTGTTTTAAACTAAGTGCTATTTCAAAAGTGTCAGAAAGTTAAAATGCTTAAAAGCTTATAGATAAGCCTGCGCCACAGCTCAATAGGCTAATCCTCCGCCTTGCGGCGCCGGCACACCAGGTTCTAGTCCCGGTCGGGGCACCAGATTCTGTCCCGGTTGCTCCTCTTCCAGGCCAGCTCTCTGCTATGGCCCAAGTGCTTGGGCTCTGCACCCCATGGGAGACCAGGAGAAGCACCTGGCTCCTGCCATTGGATCAGTGCGGTGCGCCGGCGCGCCGGCCATTGGAAGATGAACCAACGGCAAAAGGAAGACCTTTCTCTCTGCCTCTCTCTCTCACTGTCCACTCTGCCTGTCAAAAAAAAAAAAAAGCTTATAGATAAAAAAGGTAAACTAAGATTAACTTATGATTGACAAAAAAAATCATTTTTAAATAAATATAGAGCAGGGGCTGGTGTTGTGGCATAGCATGTAAAGCCGCCACCTGCAGTGCTGGCATCTCATGTGGGCACTGCTTGTGTCCCGGCTGCTCCACTTCCAATCCAGCTCCTTGCTAATGGCCTGGGAAAAGCAGCACAAGATAGCCCAAGTGCTTGGGTTCCTGCTACTCATGTGAGAGACCTGGAAGAATCTCCTGTCTCCTGGCTTCGGCTGGAGAGTAAACCAGTGTATGGAAAATCTTTCTCTGTTCCTCTCTCTATATAACTCTGACTTTCAAAAAAATAAATAAATGCAGTGTAAGGTTAGTGTACAGTGGTTATGAAAACTACAGTCACACACAGCAATTTCTTCCTGGGCCACCACATTCACTCACCATTCAGTCACTAGCTCACCCAAGGCAACTTCCAGCCCCGCAAACTCCATTCATGGTAAGTGTCCTATACAGCTGGACCATTTTTTACACTTCATATTGTATTTTTAAAACTATAGATACTGCATAACTCAGTTTCAAACTATACTTTTCAAAATAAAGAAAAGGTGCCCACTGCCCCACCCTGGATCTCTTGTAATTTATTTCATTCAAAACAAAATATTCATTTTCACTCTTATAAATCGTATGCATGAAACTTTGAAATTCTATGTTAAGTAGGGAATGCATTTAAACAAACCAATTTTTATCGTTGAAATTTGAATTTCTACTTTTTACATTTAACACTCAGAAAGTTATCACGGTGACTTTTTACAGCATATCATGTAACATGAGAAAGCCTCTGTAAGTTTATAGTGAGCATCAGTGCATCACAGTCAAATCTGCAGAGCCACATCCAGATGATCACTTCACTGTCGCTGCAGAGCATTGGACTCTGAAGTTTCAGATCCCCTCACCCTGTTTACCTTAGGAACCCCAGTTGATGTTGGAGGAAGAAATGAGTGTTCACACTGCTCTAGGTACTTCTCTGAGTTTGTTTTTCCAAACAGGAGAGTAACCACTAAACCCCTAGAAAAGAAATGTAATTATAGGTACAAAAATAAAATTTGCATATAATTTAACACATCTATTATTATCAAGTCTATTTTTCAGATTTCATACATGGCTTATTATTCACTAAAAAGTCATTGACTTTGCAAAGCAAGAAAAATTAACATTTTTTGTTCAGAGGTTTTAAAATACTACATATACTTTATGAATTATGCCCTTCAAAGTTTAATCAAATGTATTTCACAAAGAATCTCATTTTCAGACTTTAAAAAAAAAAATCCATGCTTATTAAGTCAGTAGGCTGACAACCAATGATAGATAAATGAAATCAATCTATAGCTAAATGGACCAATTCAGTGGTTTTGTTAACTAATTAAGGTGAGGAATTATATAACCCTGTCACTAAAAATATAGAATAAACAAAAACAGACTACACATGGAAGGAAGATCCCACTGATGATTTATTTAAAATAGTTGAAAGGGCCAGCAATGTGGCACAGCAGTGTAAGTAGTGGCTTGTGATGCTGGTTCAAGCTTCAGCTGTTCCACTTCCAATCCAGCAGTGGAGGATGACCCAAGTGCTTGGGCCCCTGCCACCTATGTGGAAGATCAGGATGGAGTTCCTGGCTCCTGGCTGTTAATGGTCATCTGGGAAGTGACCAGTGGATGAAATGGCTTTCTCTCTCTCTGTCACTCTGTCTTTCAAGTAAATAAATATTTCTGAAAACTATAGCTGGAACTAAGAAATATAAATGCATTCTCAAAAGGCTGTTTTAAAAATTACAGGATCAAGATAAGACAAACACTGATTTAGAACTACCAATGACTAAATGTTATCAAAATTGCCTGTATTTATAATTTACAAATAACCTAAACACTGAAATTCACAAAATTAAATTTCTATCTTATAATGATCTTATAGTAATCTTACAATGATTCAAAGACTAGTGACAAGAACGGAACAGTGGAAAATAAAAACAGTCTCAACTACTGAAAAGAAGACTCTCAAAGTGAGAACTGCCATTCACTGCTGAGCACCACAAAAAGTATGGGATGGAATGGAAACCACAGATAGTCAAACCAGCTCATGTCATTAATTCTGGTTTGTTTGTTTAAAGATTTGTATTTTATTTGAAAAGCAGAGTGTGAGAGAGAGATCAATATTACATCTGCTGGTTCACTACTCAAATAGCGAGGGCTGGGCCAGGCTGAAGCCAGGAACCAGGAACTCCCTCTGGGTTTCCCATGTGGGTGCAGGGGCCCAAACACTTGGGCCATCTTCCACCGCTTTCCCAGGTACATTAGCAGGGAGCTAGATCGGAAGCAGAACAGATGGGTCTTAAATGAGGATCAATATGGCATGCTGGCATCACAGGTGGCAGATTAATCCATAAGGCAACAACATCAGCCCCTAATTCTGTTTTTGATTGTTGTAAAAGGTTGACCTCATAATTATCAGTAAATTTAACTGATATTATACAGGAACTGATATTATGAAGATTCAAGTTGACCCTGTATTTCAGATTTACCTGGTTAGTAATTACATTGAGAGACACAATAAAATAAATTAAGTGGACACTGTATTTCTAAAAACATCTTCATGATATAGACTGATAAAAGATTAGCCTCTACCTACAGAATAATAGTACAAAAGGCAGTGGAGGAATGGTCTGAAATTACAAAGGACCCAATTAGTAGTTTCAACCATGAGATTTATATAAAAACAAGTGCTACAGATGGTAACTTAATCCAGCAAATACAGCAGAACATCATGAAATAACCATGACATGATAATATTCCACAATAACCACCCCCACAAAAAAATAAGTCCCTCAGTAGGTTTCTTTCTAGAAGCGTTTTTTACATTAGAAAGTAAGGGATTAACTTTGACTATAAGCAAAACACAGACACTATCAACCTTTTTGGATAAACTGCAGAACTCTACATGACTAAAAAACACAAGACAACCAGAAGTAACAGTTCAACCTTCAGTTTCCTCTCATCCATAAAACACAGATAATAAAAATACTTTTCTAACTTATTCTTAAAAACAGAAGATCCAAAAGAAAATAGACTAATTTCAAACTTGCATTTCAATTGAGAAAAAACAAGAAAGCGTCTTTTAAGACTTAGCACAAGCAGCAGGCAATTAGCCCAGCAGATCAGATCACAGTTAAGACACAGGCATTCCACATGTAATGCCTGAGTTTGATACAAGCTCTGGCTCCTGACTCCAGCTACTTGTTGTAATGCAGACCCTAAGAGGCAGGGGCGATGGCTCAAGTAACTGGGTTCCTGTCACTCACACGGGATAACTGAATTAAGTTCCCAGCTTCCTCCTGGCCAACACCCAGCTGTTGTGGGCATCTGGGGAGAGAGCCAACAGATGGGTGCGTGCTTTCTCTGTCTCTCAAATAAATAAATATTCTTAAAAGAATGTATACAATAAGAAAACACACCTAAAACTAAAAAATGATTTTTAATTATATGAAATGTAATCCTTTTAGTTAATACTGAAAAGCCTATTTTTGTTCTTAAGCCAATAAACTAGACTAAGTTACATTAAAGAAGGGACAATAATTCTTCATAACCAGAGCCAAAATAAGGAAGACTTGACTCAGGAAATTATGGCACTAACTGACCATAACTGCATAACCTGAAAATGCTTACTTAACTAGTGTAAGTAGAAGCACCTAATCACAGCAGTGACGGTCTCAAGATTGGCAGAGTCTGGAACAGAATGCCAGGTCAATTTATGACACAGCATGAACCTGGAATTTCAGACTCCACCATGCAACTGTCAGCAGCAACCCAAGGGTTTTTCAGAACCCATCCCACATTCTCCAATATTCTATTTCACTCAAAACGTTTTTACAGGACACTGTAAGCATCCACAAAAGGGTTTGTGAAATTGTTCTTTGATAAGTTAGCAAAATCAAACCAGAAGCAACAAACATTCCCCATGAATTTGAAACAGATGGCTTGATCACCCTTCTCTGACAAGTTTTGTATGGAGTAGTTTGAACCACAAGAGAACAACTCCTCACTCCTTCACCTTTCCTCTCTTTCCAAAGTATTGGAAATATTCTGAAATCCTTTTTCCTTCACTTCTGACAAGGAATTATTATTTTTAAAAAATATTTATTTATTTGAGAGGCAGAGTTAAAGAGAAAAAGAGGGAGGGAGGGAGGGAGAGAGAGGACTTCCATCCACTGGTTCACTCCCCAGATGGTCACAATGGCTGGAGCTGGGCCAATTTGAAGCTAGGAGCCAGGAGCCAGGAGCCAGGAGCTTCTTCCAGGTCTCTCATGGGGATTTGAGGGCCCAAGCACCTGGGCCATCCTCTGAGGCTTTACCAGGCCATAAGCAGAGAGCTGGGTCCAAAGTGAAGCAGCCAGGATGCGAGCCAGCGCCCATATGGGACACTGGCACCACAGGCAGAAGTTCAACCTACTATACTACAGCCCTGGCATCCTGACAAGGAATTAGGAGAAATCTTTCTTGTTCAAAGAAATATTACCTCAAGACAAATCTCCTTTCTATTCAGTAAATCTAACATAAAATACAGTTTTATGCAGTGTTTGACATAGCTGCTCAATTTAATTCTCACTTGTGCTGCAATCAGTGGGCATGCTCCACATAGTATGAGCACCCATACGACATTCAGACCTGGAGCCTGACAGAAGGTGGCAGGTGGTACAGCTACTCAGAAGCCACCACTCCAGTGTCTTCCACAGTCACACAGGTCACTCTTTAAAACCCAGGTAACTCCTCTAAATGTTTGTGATCTAAACCATTTTTTGAAAAAGAGAGGTAAGCATTTTATAACTACTTATATAATTATATATACACACACATTAATGACAAAATACTCATTTCAGCTGAGCTACCTTGGTTAGTGCCTGAATCAACAAAAATCTCACTTGTCCATACATTCTTTTATAATTTGTATCTGATAGCAAATGCTCTGCATATGAAGCTATAAAAAAATTATGACTGAAACCTCCTTTGTAAAGATTTATCAGATTAAAGAAAACATCAACAAAATAATTAAATAACCATGGAAAGAAAACTTAAAGACTGGGTACTGAATTATCTAGGCCTAAACTAAAACCATTAAGAAAAATAATTAACTATATCTGAAGTCTAATCAATGAAACAGTATCGTCTACAATGCAAAACCTGGTATGTTATCCCAATTTAACTTTTCTTAATAATATAATGAATAAGAAAATTTCAACTTTAAAGAACAAAATTAAAAAACCTATTCATAGTCCCATGAAAAGATTTTATCTTCAGAAACTGAAAAATTTCATTTTTGAAGAAAACTATCTGTATTTCTGGTATAAGTATCTTAAATTTCAGTTTTAACTTTTGTTAAAACAATGTTTTAAAACAGCATTCATAAATAAATCATACTCCTATTCTCATAACCATTTATTCCATTTTGAACAATATGACAAATGAATTAGAAAATTATCATTAAAAATACTTACCCACCCACAAAGCAGAGGATATAAAATGCCAAATAAAATATTACAAAAGGTCCAAAGGTTATTAGAAAAAGGACAATGCCAAGGCTTCCCCATCCCCATATGGACAGACTGGCCTGAAATAAAGCAAAACAAAAAACAAAAAACAAAAAAAACTTTTTAAAATAAGTAATTCTCCCTATGAGAAAATAATCAAAACTTTTATATAGTTTTAAGTTTCTTCTTTTTAAAAATTCATGTTACTGTTTCAGTTGCTGTTAAAATATTTACTTTTGGAAATATCAAGTACACTATTAGAAATTTATCTCCAAGAAACAATAAATAAAATCTATATGTATATATAGCGATTGAAAGAACATTAGCAACTAAAAAAAACCAGTGGCAATGCAAAAGTACGAGAAAGTTACATAAATGGCTGAATGAAATGCTGGCATGAGTAACGTAACAGTATTTATAAAAACACTTGTACTTTTATATATGCAAAAGATATATGAAGGCTAAAGAGACTGCAAAGTTAACCTTACTTAAAATCAAATTTTCATTTTAAAACTAAGCTCCAACATAACTACAATGTAACGAACACATATTTTTTCTTAAAATTTCAGGAAACCCACCTCCATTAAAAACTTAATATTTTTTATTCAAATTGTGTGCAAAAGCCCATAAAATTATTATTGCAAAGTTTTAACCTCAATTACCAAAATTTACCATGAGGTCAACAAACCATCTCCAAAAAGTGTCTATCTAAAAAAAAAAGGGGGGGGGGGGTGTGAGAAAAACCCTAGTCCATACAGAATCATACTGTTTTATCTGGTAAAAATACTCCTTTTGTTAAAAACAAACTGGATTTTTACCATTTTGAGGCATTATGAATAAATAAATGTATTCAGTTCAACAAGTTACTACATCCATTTTGCCTTGCACTGTGAGACATACAAAGGAAGCATTTGTCCTACCCAGGCCATCAAGGAACATAGAGAAGAATGTCTTACAGGAATGAAACAATTGACACTAGACCAAAGGAAAATAATAGAAAGCATTATAAGATGCTAAACAAAACTAATGACCAAAAAACTATGGAACAGACAATAAATGCTGTGGATTATGAGAGAAAGGAGAGTTTTATTCATTCATTCGTTCATTCACCAGTCATTGACTGCTTTCCTATGTGCAAAGCACAGTTCAAGATGCTGGTAACAGCACAAGGACAGCACATATTCTCCAAAATCTACATAAGCATACCCTCTTAGGGTTACCTAAGAGCTGAACATAGGACAAAATGATTTAAAATAAGTTTACAATTCAGAGGTGAGGAAAACAAATAAGTGAATATAATCACATCAAATAAGGGTAAGTGCAATGGGGAGAAATAAAGCAAGTATCTACAATTGGTCTAAGAAGCTCTGAATGAAATGACACATAAACAGAAATCTTGGACAAGATTTGTTTAGGGAGAAATTTATTTTTAATACTTTGTCTTCTACCGCTACAAAATGGTCTCCCATCTATTCATGTCTCTTATTTCCCGCAATGGAAATTTTGTTGGCATTTTTCTTTTCTTCTATATTAGGCTGGTGTAACTCTTACTCAATTCTAGTTCCAGAATCCCTTTGCCTCATCCTAGCCACTACTATCTTTTAACCAAAGGACAGAATGCTTGCTGATGAAGTCTCTGCTATGCCTTCCTGCCCGCCTTCTGAGATCAGGGAGGAATACCACTTCCCAGACCAAAGGGGCCTTTGACTTCCTTCTAAGAGCTGAAAGCAGAACACAGTAATGTAGAATAAAGCACAGGGCAGCACGGAGCCTCTCACAACACTTCTGCTGAATATCCAGTAGCTGATCCACACAAGGGCACTGCAGGATGCCTGACTACAAGAAACACACGCTACTTCCCAAGACTCACTCAGAACCTTATCTGCTGACTTCCTCAGAAAACTGAAACTAGACTATGACCCACAGACTTTATTCAAGCTACCTTCTCCAGTGAGATCTGATTCTAGAGTCAGGTATTTTGCATAGAGGTTAAGATGTCACTTGGGATGCTCACATCCCACATCACAGTGCCTAGTTTTGAACACTAGTTCTACTTCCAATTCTAGCCCCCAGCTTATGTGTACCTTGGAAGGCAGCAGGCTCAAGCATTTGGGTATCTGTACCCCTACGAGAGACCCAAATTGAGTTCCTGGCTCCTGGTTTCAGCCTGGCTCAGCCCTAACTATTGTGGACATTTGTAGAGTGGACCAGTGAATGTAAAAGCGCGCGCTCTCTCTCTCTCTTGCTCTCTTTCTGCCTTCCAAATAAATATTTTATAAAAAATTTAAAGCGAGATCGTATCAATTTAAAATATCTACACGGGCCGGCGCCGCGGCTCAAAAAGCAAACAATCCTCTGCCTTGCGGCGCCGGCACACTGGGTTCTAGTCCCGGTCGGGGCACCGGATTCTGTCCCAGTTGCCCCTCTTCCAGGCAAGCTCTCTGCTGTGGCCAGGGAGTACAGTGGAGGATGGCCCAAGTCCTTGGGCCCTGCACCCCATGGGAGACCAGGAGAAGCACCTGGCTCCTGCTGGCCGCGGCGGCCATTGGGGGGTGAACCAACAGCAAAGGAAGACCTTTCTCTCTGTCTCTCTCTCACTGTCCACTCTTCCTGTCAAAAAATAAAAAAATAAAAATAAAATATCTACACACAGTTTCAATCTTTACCAGAGAAAACATTAGATCCTTTCATGGCAGACTTTATAATATTTGGGAAGAAAATACATTTGTGTCCTTCTAAGTGTTTCCATTTGAAAAATCGGGATCTAATTTAAATTTGGCCGGCGCCGCGGCTCAATAGGCTAATCCTCCGCCTTGCAGCGCCAGCACACCGGGTTCTAGTCCCAGTCGGGGCATTGATCCTGTCCCGGTTGCCCCTCTTCCAGGCCAGCTCTCTGCTGTGGCCCAGGAAGGCAGTGGAGGATGGCCCAAGTGCTTGGGCCCTGCACCCCATGGGAGACCAGGAGAAGCACCTGGCTCCTGCCATTGGATCAGCGCGGTGCACTGGCAGCAGCGCACCTACCGCGGCGGCCATTGGAGGGTGAACCAACAGCAAAAAGGAAGACCTTTCTCTCTCTCTCTCACTGTCCACTCTGCCTGTCAAAAAAAAAAAAAAATTTGCTTGGGAATGAGTCTAATACATCTCCTACAAAAAGGAAATATGGGGCTGGTCTGTGGCGCAGCAGGTAGAGCTGCTGCCTGCAGTGCCAGCATCACATATGGGCACCAGTTTGAGTCCCAGCTGCTTCACCTCTGATCCAGCTGTCTGCCATGGCCTAGGAAAGCAGTGGAAAATGGCTCAAGTGCTTGGGGCCCTACACACGTGTGGGAGACCCAGAAGAAGCTCTAGGCTCCTGACTGCCTCAGCACTGGCCGTTGAGGTAATTTGGGGAATGAACTGGCATATGGAAGATTCTCTCTCTCTCTCTCTCTCTCTCTGCCTCTGTAATTCTGCCTTTCGAATAAATAAATCTTAAAAAAAAAAAGGACATATTCCCTTAAAAGAACTGAAAACAAAATGTTAAAGGCACTAAAGAATAAGATGATTAATTTCAATTATGTCAGCTGTGAGCTAACAGAATTGATATCAGAAAATAGCCATTCTATTTATTTTGAACAAATTATCTTCTTTGTATCAACTTAATTGCCCCAATTATTTTTATTAAATCTAATTACATTTTAGTAAAGTATATATAGTTATCACTCATCTAAGAAAGAGTTATAAATACAAACAAGTTTTTTTAAATAGAAGAATTTATAGAAATTTTAAAAACGATAATAGGGGTGGCAATAGGAGGGTATGGGCTCAACACCCAGCTCCAGCTCCTATTCCAGATTCCTGCTGTGCAGATGCAGACTCTAGGAGGCAGGGGTGAAGACTCAAGCAGGTGTGTTCCTGACATTCTAATGGGAGACCTGAAACGAGTTCTCAGCCCCAGGCTACTTGCTTTACCTCACCCACCCTCCAGCTGCTAAGGCATCTGGGGGTTGAATTAGTGAACAGGAGCCGCTTGCTTTCTCTGTCTCTGTCTCTCAAAAATAATTCTTATGTAGACTTGACTTTGTAGCAGTTTAAGTATTCTACATAACCACAAAAACAAACACTATTTAATTGTATTTACTGTTAAAACATAAGACATGCAGATAAACTATTTCAAGTGATTCTACAACACAGTAAAATTCGATTGTGAATCCTTAGCATGATACACCCTAAGAAGAAAAACAAAATACAAAGACACATTTAAATATTTTCTTTCAGTAAAAAATATTGTTGATTTTTATTCCATCAAATCAACCAAGACTTGGAGGGATGGCTGATTTCAAGTCTGAACCAAGAAACATGTTTAAAATAAGCCTAGAGGACCCAAAAGCTACTTCCTACTAAGGACAGGTCAAGGCAAGATTCCTGACAACTTTGGAGAGGCACCAAAGGCCCAAAGAATGTCACAGACTGGATCAACTCTAGGATTTAAGAGATCATAGACATTTTCTTAATTCCATTAATCACCCTTGTAGACTATTATATAAACAACTTATGATTTTTTTTTTTTTTTTTTTTTGGACAGGCAGAATTAGACAGAGAGAGAGACAGAGAGAAAGGTCTTTCTTCCGTTGGTTCACCCCCGAAATGGCCACTACAGCTGGCGTGCTGCGCCAATCCAAAGCCAGGAGCTAGGTGCTTCCTCCTGGTCTCCCATGTGGGTGAGGGCCCAAGGGCCTGGGCCATCCTCCACTGCACTCCCGGGCCACAGCAGAGAGCTGGACTAGAAGAGGAGCAAGCGGGACAGACTCCGGCACCCCGACCGGGACTAGAACCTGCGGTGCTTGGGCCCCTGCAGCCATGTGATAGACCCAGAAGAAGCTCCTGGCTCTTTGCTTCCGATCAGCCCAGCTCCAACTACTGAGGCCATCTGGGGAATGAACCATTAAATGAAGACCTCTCTGTCTCTCCCTCCGTCTGTAACACTTTCAAATAAATAAATCTGAAAAAAAAAAAATTAAAAAAGAAAGAAATGAACCTGATGGAAAGGGCTTGATAATAATCAGGCGGGCTTTAGGCCTTGTAAATTCAGAGGCCCAGACCTATATCTCTTCACATAGGGTACATCCTAAGGGAGGTGTGAACCTCCTGGGGGAAGGCACCCTGTTGACTTCGATTACCTAGCTGGCCTGGGAAGAGAACTGGCCAGGTAAAGGCAGGTGGCATCTCTAACAGGAAATTTACAGTTCTGCCTGCAATGTTGCTGACCCTACTTGGCCATTTCCTCAGCTGCAGTGGTCACTTTGGAAGCTGGGCTGAGTGAAGGGTTTTTCAGCTTAGAGCCAATAAGAACTGTGGCTCTGACCTGGTCATCCTTCGACTCCAGGGCAGGTCCATTTCCAGTGATCCAACTCTTGGCAGAGCTGCCAGGGCTCTTCACAAGCTGACTTCTGCTGAAGCCCAGGCTTACCACATTGAAAACCACTGCAGTGGACAGGCCTGTTGGGTCTTCTTGATGGCAGATCACTCCATTAATAGGCCTGCCACCTATCTTTACATTGCTCCTGAGGCCTAGCTTTCTCTTCATGCTGGTTTTTGTTAGAGTAGACCAGAGGACGCAAGTCAAGGGGGTGCTCAAGTCCCATCTCTAATCTTCGGTGGCCTAAACTAGAAGTCTGTAGTTACAGGCATGTTATACAATGGTTTATGTTGAGACAGATAATGCCCGTCAGGAAGTTTTAAAAGGGCCTGTTCCTGAACACGTGCTTTTTTGGTCCTTCTCTCCTGCGCTCTCTTGGCTCCTCTCCTCCTCTAGTCTCTCTTCTCCCTCCTCTGTCTCTCTCTCTTATAGTCTCCTTCTCTCTTTCCCTTCGCCGTCCCTTCACTCTGGTCTGTTGGGTGTTCCCCAATAAACACTTTCCCTTAAAAAAAAAAAAAAAAGGAAGAAAGAAATGACAGAATTAAACACTGCCTCCTATGAAAGAATTCTGAAGCAAGCAAGCAAGTTTGATTTAGGAAATGCAGAAGATAGAAAATGTTACACTACAGCATGGAAATGAACTAAAAGCAAAATTCAGATTGTGGCACTCAAGGGCAAAAAAAAAATCAGTTCCTTCAACAAATTTCAAGGGAAAAAAACAGAGTATGAGAAGAGG
The DNA here is from genome assembly GCF_033115175.1 of Lepus europaeus. Taxonomy (NCBI): domain Eukaryota; kingdom Metazoa; phylum Chordata; class Mammalia; order Lagomorpha; family Leporidae; genus Lepus; species Lepus europaeus. The sequence goes on from NC_084846.1 coordinate 22,078,303, forward strand.
TAGGGGAGGGGAACCTGTGGATTAAAACTCTAACATGTAGAGTTTTTCAAAACACAATTTTAGCAAAAATTCAGAGGTGTGGGGCAGGAAAGCAGTGGTGAAGAGGGCAAGAAGGGGGAGAATGAAATTCAGTAATTCTTCACATTTTCTGAATAGTTGATGACATTACTGGAAGCATCCACAGCTTGGTAACCCCAAATCCCATATTACAATGTCAGTTCCAGTGCTGACTACTCCAAGCTTCGGATCCAGTTTCCTGCTAATGTGCCAGGGAAGCAGCAGGTGATAACCTAAGTATTGGGTTCCTGCTACTCATGTGGGAGACCTGGATAGAATTCCTGGCTCCTGGCTTGAGCGTGGCCTAACCTTGGCTATTGCGAGCATTTGGGTAGTGAACCAGCAGACTGAAGATAATTCCTCCCCCCAACCCTGCTGCACAGCCTATCAAAGAAATAAATCATCATAAAATAGAAAGTTGTTGCTTACTTTTTAGCTGGTATAATGGAATGAAGATTATGTCTGATAATAAGAATCTCATATTTTAGAAATGTATTATGAAATATTTACAGATGAAATCATGTATCTGGAATTTGATTAAAGTCATTGGAGAAAAAGGGAAAAAGAATATAGATGAAGTATATATAATTTGCCACAACTTGATAAACGTCTAACCTGGGTATTGTGCTATTCCTTCTACTTTAAATGTTTGAAATTTTTCATTTTTTTATATATATATTTTTTAAGATTTTATTTATTTATTTGAGAGGTAGAGTTACAGAAAGAGAGAAGAGACAGAGAGAAAGGTCTTCCATCCACTGGTTCACTCCCCAACTGGATGCAATGGCCAGAAAGGGGTTGATCCAAAGCCAGGATCCAGGAGCTTTTACCAGGTCTCCCGTGTGGTTACAGGGGCCCAAGGACCTGAGCCATTTTCCACTGCTTTTCCAGGCCATAGGCAGAGCTGGATCAGAAGAGGAGCCGCCAGGACACAAACTGGCGCCCATATGGGATTCTGGCACCACAGGTAGAGGCTTAGCCTACACAGTGCCGGTCTTCCCATTAAATTTATTTTTTAAAACCACAATTAAAATTCACTTAGACAATAAATACACTTGCATTTCTCAAGTAATGCCAGTAGGGAACTAAAGAGCCAATAGTGTACTATTTGTTTATGTAACTAATCCAGGATTCAGAGAGCCATACTGGGGAAGGGTTTGGCTAGGAGGTAAAGACGCAGCTTGGAACACCAGCATCACACATGGACGGGCCTGAGCTTGAGTCCCGGCCCTGTTCCTGATTCCAGTTTTCTGCTAATGCCCATCCTGGGGAGTACCAGGTTATGACTTGAGTGCTGGGGTCTCTGCAGTCACATGGGAGTCATGGGCTGAGTTCCTAGCTCCTGGCTTAGACCTAGCCCAGCCCCAGCTGTTGTAGTTATTTGGGAAATGAACCAAGAGGTAAGATACTTCTCTGACTCTCTCCATTTCTGTGCCTTTCAAATAAATAAGACTTTGCAAAAAGTTTCACATGACGGATATAATATTGGATCAACATACACATGGCCGTTCAATTAAAAAAAATACACAACTAAGTAGTAAGAGTTTTAATACCCTATTTTATAGGTGGATATATACATTTTATATTTATTTTGTGTTTATATTGATTCTATAATGAAAATAGGTAAGGTAGGTATTAGGCCTTACATGATATGAAGAAGAATCAGATTCTGTCCCCAATATTGACAAACTACAAAGGCAAAATACACTTTAACTGTAACATAAAGGTGATAAATGTCAAAATAAAGAGATTTGCAATGTGGGTAATACAGAAAAATATAATGCCTACAGAGCTTAAAAAATTTTGAGATGCCTTTCCAACTGTCTTTAAAAGGTTGCTTTGCAGTTTGATAACAAAACTCAACCTCTTTTCTTTACAATTCTTTCTGCCAAAATGGGTGTCATCAAAGAACCAATTACTAACCTTGTACATCAAAGTTTTGGTAATTTCCAAAAATAAAAACTCTAGGTGAATAAAGATTCCCCAAGTGATCCAGGTCCTCAGGAGCATCCCCTAGGGAAAGTGCTCTGAGACCCACTGCATCAACGGCAGACTGAGAGGAGGATGTGCTTCCCAAATATAACCCAACACTAAAGGCGAGTTACACTTTTATACTAAATACAGGTTAAAATTTCATTTATAAATGGCAACAAAGTAAGAATATGACCTTTACTCTTCATGTACCAGTGGTGTGGGATGAATGTACTATTCAGGAATTTCCAAAATACACTTATTAAAATCACCTATAAATAATCACAAATACAAAATGATTTTGTGACAAAGGGACAACGGCAGCTAGATGGCACCAGCCATAAATTACAACAAAATGACACATGATCAGCCTTGCCAATACCCAAAAGAACAAATGAAAAAGAAAAAAGATCAAACTCTTCAAAACTATTCAATTTTAATAAAAAGTGAACAAACCTATTCTCGTGGGATATTAAAATTACCTGTTTAGAATCATTTCACGCTTTTATAACCTTTCATGTTAATACAGGAAATAACAGAGATCAAAAACTATCTGTTGTATATGTGTTGATACAGAAAACCTGACTGGATTTCTCTGGGGTACCCAAACTCATCATGTCCAAAATCAAATTCATCACATACCCCTAAGATCCCTTACACTACCTTATTTAAAGGAACGCACAGCAGCAGTCATCTGACCTACCAGCTAAGCCTCTGGTTAGGACACCTGCTACCTGACTCTACCAGCCTCTCGCTCACGCAGACTCTGGGAGGAGAGTGATGGCTTGAAGAGTTGGGTTCCTGTTACTCATGTGGGAGACCAAGTTTGCACACCTGGCTCCAGCCATTAGAGGCATTTCCAGAGTGGACCAACCAAGAGATGGAGCAGAGGAGGACAGGGTTAGAATTAGTACATGCTCTCTTTCTAACTCTCAAATAAATAATTAAAAGAACCAGGTAACAATCTTCCTCCTTTGAAACAAGCATTCTCTCAGTCTTTTCACCCTCTTCCTAGACACAATGCATTCTCTGCTTCCACAGTAGTTATTTATGCAGATCTACCTCTTCTAATTCAAAAGCTTCTTTTTTTTTTTTATGATTTATTTACTTATTTGAAAGGCAGAGTTAGAGCAAGAGAGAAAAGGAGAGACAGAGAAAGAGGTATTTCATCCATTGATTCACTCCCCAAATGTTCACAACACCAGGACTGGGCCAGGCCAAAGCCAGCAGCCAGGAACTTCTTCCAGGTTTCCCACATGGGTGCAGGGGCCCAAGCACTTGGGCCATCTTCTACTGCTTTCTCAGGCCCTCAACAGAGAACATTAGAAGTGCAGCAGCCAGGAATCAAATGGACGCCCATATGGGATGTTGGTGCAGCAGGCCACAGTGCTACACCCTCCTCCCCAACACCAAGCTTCTTTCATTGACAATTTACTGCTGTCTATGGAGTCCCGACAATAGGGACTACCTGCTATTTCAACGGTAAAACATAGTTTATGGCCTCAAGAAGCTCATAGTCTCCCATCAGAAAAGAAACAATGCATATCATTATAGAACAATACGATAAAATGATAGCTATCCATCAGCTAATATGAGACACTAGGGAGGAGTCTATCTTCTGACCCAGCTGGAAAGGAGGGGGGAAGTCAATCAGAGGAAGCATTTTAGAAAGGGTGACAGCTGGTATGAGTCTCAAGAAATAACCAGACTATAGCCAGATAAAGAGAAGGGTAACTGATAAAAAGACAACATTCATTTACAATTAATGAACTTAACAATATACAGATGCAAGAGATATGACAAGATGACCCAACTATGTCCACTCAGTCTTTTCCATTCAAATTTAAGATGTACTCACAGTAGCTTACTATCTCATCAATATAACAAACAACTGAATATGAAACCAGTAGGTGTTAAATGATGTAAAGATTTATGGTTCATGTTCCTATCACAACCTCCTGTCCACAGCCTTGGGAATCATGTTATCCTACCTATTTTTCACTGCTTGAACTCCAAGCTGGTCCAGGTCTGCTATGTGTATCTAACACAAAGGCAGCTAATACACTGTTTGGCAGACACTGTATTTTGTGAGACCTCCGTACGACAGGGATCTGAAAAGTTATAAACTACTGCCAATCAGTGGGTAAACATGGAAAAACATTCTGGAGCTGGTACAGTCATTTTAAGAGGACATTCAGGTCAATGAGTAGTCAAGAAGGCAGCTCAGAGAGACTGAAAATTAAGCTGAGATACACTGAAAAGCCAAGATGAGAGTTCTGGCTACTCAGATGGAGAAAGTGAAGGTCTCCATCAATTTATGAGTTCCAATAAAAGCAGCGGCATTCCATTTTACTTCCATGGATGCCCCTTCTTCCATGAAGTAATTGAAGTATATTTCTGTTCCTTACAATCAAGAATCCCAACTGGCAAGATCCTAAACAAGATGAGATAAATACCAGCAATAGGTAGGTAAGCCCATTTTTAAGTCACTATCCACTATGCACTCTAACACAGGAGCAGGCAAGAATTGATTTCTCTTCCTAGCTCTGCTCCAAGACATGTGTCTCTCAACCTTTGTTTACTCACTTCTAAAAGAAGGAACTATGGCTGGCATTGTAGCGTTAACAGGTTAAGCTTCCACCTGAAACACTGGTATCCCATACGGGTGCCAGTTCAAGATCCGGATGCTCTACCTGTTCAGATCCAGCTCCCTACTAATGCATCCAGGAAAGCAGCATAAGATGGTCCAAGCGCTTGGGTTCCTGCACCCACATAGGAGACCTGAAAGAAGTTCCTGGCTCCTGGCTTCAGCCTGGTCCAGCCCTGGCCTATGCATCCATTTAGGGAGTGAACCAGCAGATGGGAAGATCTCTGTCTTTCCACCTTTCCCTATAACTCTGCCTTACAAATAAATAGAAAATAAATCTTTAAAAAAAAAAAAAAAAGAAAGAAAGAAAGAAAAAGGAACTTACTGTAGATTCCCTACGCTTCAACGGTTTAAAAAACTAACATGGGACGATAGTGTGCCATGTATGTGTATGTGTACATGCACATACAACAAATTCAAAGACACCTTCTTAGAGCAAACTCTTTTGACAGCTCTTGTGAATTTCGATCACAAGAGTGTAAATCTGAAGCATAAAATGTTTCCCTCCTTAGAATCCTTGGGTCTTATGTAAATGATCTGGCTACTGAGCTCATTATTAAAGCTACTAGATGCAGCATTACTAGAAGCAAATATAGTATGTAAAAATATGAACTGACTTTACAACAAACAACATACTCACTTTATGCACTGTCCCCCTTTTGAACTACTCAAAAATGCCTACCTTAGGGCCGGCGCTGCAGCGCAGCGAGTTAACACCTTGGCCTGAAGCGCCGGCAACTCACATGTGCGCTGGTTTGAGTCTCGGCTGCTCCACTTCCGATCCAGCTCTCTGCTGTGGCCTGGGAAAGCAGTGGAGGATGGCCCAAGTCCTTGGACCCCTGCACCCACGTGGGAGACCTGGAAGAAGCTCCTGGCTCTGGACAGGCGCAGCTCCAGCCATTGCGGTCAGTTGAAGAGTGAATCATCTGATGAAGGACCTCTCTCTCTCTGCCTGCCTCTCTTCTGTGTAACTCTTTCAAGTAAATACATAAATCTTTAAAAAAAAAAAAAAAAATGCCTACTCTCCATACCTTAAGCCACTTTCTGAGAGATTCCTTAGGCACAGATAAGCACGCTCTGAATCACAGGACTGACCCCTACCACACCAAGCCACAGTGACAAGTTCAGATTTCTACAACCAGATTAACAGCCTACTAGAAAAGCTCCATCAAAACACTGGTAGCATAGAATAAATTGCACCAACCAGATCTTATCTTGGGTGACAGGGACAGGAAGCAAGGAGACAGGAAGCAAGTGTCAACCAAAATGGCATACCACCAGCATAGGAAATGACAAAAGCTTAATGCTGGAGGGTCACAGGATAACCCAGGAAGTAAATCTGTATTGTAAAAAAACTAGCAATTTTCATGTATTCTACAAACCTACTAGTAGGTTCTAAGACTAAAGTGAAAAAATGATGACCTTTGGATTCTTTCTTCAATACAATACCATACAGGTCTATATCTATTAAGACCTTTTTCTGGGGCTGGTGTCATGGCACAGTGGGTTAAGACACCACCTGTGATGCTGGCATCCCATACAGGTGCCAGTTCAAGTCCTTGCTGCTCACTTCCAATCTAGGTCCCCACTAATATGCCTGAGAAAGCAGTGGAACAATGGCCCAAATGCTTGGGTCCCTGTACCCATGAGGAACACCAGGTAAAGCTCCTCTGCTGGCTTCAGCCTGGCCCAGCCCAGCCCTGGCTGTGGCAGCCTTTTGGGAAGTAAAACAGCAGATAAGATATTCTCTCTCCGCCTCTCAAATAAAATACGTTTTTAAAAAAACAGTCTTTCCTATAGTACATAAATAACCTACTGTTTTTCAATACTTTATGTAAACAAAGTACAAAGATCCTTCCAAATGATGTAACACCTTTTAAGATACTTTTCAGAAAAAGAGTATTTCCTCAAATCCCAATTTTTACATATAACTTAGATATTAGCTACTATGATCATATATATTCTCTCCTTTATTTCTGAAGTATACTTTATTAATTGGGTAAATTACATAATAAAATCACATTACATGCAGAACATACTAATTATATGACACAAACATTTCTGAGTCCCTATTTCTGCAGAAAGAACTAAGGGACTATGATTCCTAAATACTCTCAACTGTCCTAACAGTGAAGTTGTATTCATGCTTCTTTAGAGCTATCACCTGGCAGCAGGTAACAAGCCCTTGTCAAATGATGCAAACTAAAATCATATTCAAGAAACTACTTGGTTAACAGGAAATAGATTGTCAATTCTGGAAGAACTGAGTAAGTTCTGCTGTTTTTAATGGTTTTGATCTATTTTTCATGACAAACAAAAAATTTGAGTCTCATTTTGGTTAAAACCAAATAAAAAATGAAATGTTGAATAAACAGGCAGACTTCAAAAATTATATTTAGTTCAAATTCAATCAAATCAACCTTACCTCCACAACATAAGAGATCTGACTTCTGTTTAACCTATCTTAACCATTTAGTTTACATTTTCATCTTTTTATCAAGTGTTAACACAGGGAATTATTTTAATATCACAGAATGACCTCAGATTTAAACTGTCAAGCATCGTCAATTGACCCCTACAGAAAATGTGGAAGGAAGTGTGACCCACACTTAAGGAAACTGAAAACTGTAAGTGACTCCTTCAAAGTAACCCAAACTATTTCAGTATTGCTATTTCTCCCTTTTTATTATTTTCCTTTCATGTTGTATAATAAACATATTTACTTAGCCCTCAAAATCATTCCCATAGGTTCTAAGAACACAAAAACTATGAAAGAAAAGAAATGAAGGCATACAAATTTTTTAAGAAAAGAACAAACAAAATGAAATTCAATAAACCACTTGAAAAAAGACAGATAAAACTGGCTGAAAAATCTATTGCAAAAGATGTACCAAATAAGAGTTCATACCTTAAAAAAAAAGACTGATCTTTGGCTCATTTTCTTTTTCAAGTCAGCATGATCTCAGCATGATAGAGGGCAAACAAAAACAAACTGGGGATATGTAAAATGGTGCAGCCACTGTGTAAAACAGTTGGTGGTTCCTAAAAAAGTTAAACATAGAATTATCATAGGATCCAACAATTCCGTTCCAAGGTGTGCATAACCAAAAATATTGAAAACAGCTACTCAAACAAATGCACATACAGACGTTCGCAATAGCACTATTTACAACAACTAAAAGATGCAAAGAGCCTAAATGTCCATCAACAAATGGATATACAAACTGTGGTGTCTCTATACAATGGAGTATCATTCAGTCATAAAAAAGAAATGAAGTGCTGATGGAAGCAACAACATGGGTAAACCTAGAAACATTACACTAAGAAGCCAAATACAAAACACCACAGCCTGTAGAATTCCATTTACAGTAGCTTCCCTTATTGAGTTTCAGTTTCCACGTTTTCAGTTACCCAGTAAACTGCAGATCGGAAATATTAAGTGGAAAATTCCAAAAATAAAGGAGTCTTAAGTTTCAAGCTGAGCATCATTCCGAGCAGCATGATGAAATGTTGTACGACCTTGCTCCTAAGTCAATTATTCCTTTGTCCGGCAAGCCACGCTGGGTGCACTAACCATTAGTCACTTTGTAGCCATTTAGGTTTTCAGGTTGGCTATATCAGTGTTCCCATAATCCTTATGCAGTCATCTAATGCCTATGTCCCAATGCCTCTACCATTCACCTCACTTATCTCATCATATAGACACTATATCTCAAATCATCACAAAAAGAATGAACACAGTACGATATTTTGAGACTACATTCACATAACTTTTACAGAGTATGTTGTTGTAACTGTTCTACTTTATTATTAGTTACTACTGTTAACCTCTTACCAAACTTAATTTATAAATATATGTATAGAACAAGCATAGTACATACAAGATTCAGCACTATTCGCACTTTCAAGCATTCACAGGGGGAAGTGAGCTGGGGGCCCTTAGAATGCATCCCTTGCAGATCAAGGGAGGACTGCTATATCTGAACTATCCAGAATTAACTAAATCCATGCAGACAGAACTCAGATTTGCGGCTGCTAGAGCCTAGAGCGGAAAGGAAAATGGGAGGAAACACTTAATACTGTCTTCCTTTTAGAGTGATGAAAATATTTTGGTGATTGCACATCATGAATATTTTCATTTCTTCAAAATGGTTAATACATGATGTCAATTCCACCTCAATTTTTAGAACAAAAAAAAAAAAGAAAGAAAGAAAAAAACTCTGGGTTGGTTGTTAGGAGACAGAACTTCTAGTCCTAGGTACTTGGCTAGCTATTATAGCTGATCTCTCCACATCTTGATCTCTTCATTTGTAAAACAGGGAGGGGCAAACAACATCAAAAGTTCCTTTCATTAACCAGCACTCTGTATATGGAGCACTGAATTTTTAATATTTTATTTTTAATACTATTTTAAAATTTATTTTCATTTTATTTGAAAGGCAGAGAGACAGAAGGATCTTCCATCTGTTGGCACATTCCCCCTAAATGTCCACAAAAGCCAAGGCTTGGCCAGACCAAAGCCAGGAGTCAGGAACTCAGTCCAGGTCTCCCAGATGGGAGGCAGGGACCCAAGTACAAGCCACCAGCAACCGCCCTGCAGGGTGCACATTAGCAGGTAGCTGGCATGGGAAGCAGACCCAGGGCTTGAACCCACGCATTCTGATATGAGATGTGGTTGTCCCACATGGAGTACTAATCACTGTGCTAAATATATATATGTGTGTGTGTGTGTGTATATATATATATATATATATATGAAAGTCAGAATTATGGGAGGGAGGGGGGAGAGAAGTAGGGAGAGGGAAGGAAGGGGGTAGAGAAGGAGGGAGAGGGAGAGGGAGAGGGAGAGGGAGAGGGAGAGGGAGAGGGAGAGGGAGAGGGAGAGGGAGAGGGAGAGGGAGAGGAAGAGGGAGAGAGAGCGCGCATGCTTTAATCCACCAGTTCACTCCCCAGATGGCCACTGAAGCTAGCAGCCAAGAGCTTCTTCTGAGTCTCCTACGTGGGTACAGGGGCCCTAGCACTTGGGCCATCTTTTGGTGCTTTCCCAGGCACAATATTAGGGAGCTGGATTGGAGGCGCAGCAGTGGGGACTTGAACGGGCACCCATGTGGGGATGCTGGCATCCCAGGCAGAGGCTTAACCTGTTAAGCCACAGCACTGGCCTCACCCCTATATTTTTAAAACACAGTATAATATAGATTTTATCTGAAAGACAATGCACGAAGTACTGGTTAATGTTCTCAGCAACAGCTTTACAGGAAAGATATTATAAAGTTTACCATAATCGCTTCCCATGATGAATTCAAATAAAAATGGGTATATTAAAAAAAAGTGTAATGAAGACAGTCTTGCAAGGAGTATGACTACCATGTTGTAAGATTATAGTATTCTAGGAGTCAAACTATACCCAAAGATAGAAATTAGAAAATCTAGCCACAATTTAAAACAAAAAAATTTTAAAAGAGAATCTGTAAGAAAGACTGGATTAAATAAATAACTAGAGGCTGACACTGTGGTGCAGCAGGTTAAAGTCCCTGCCTACAGCATTGGACCCCATAAGGGCGCTGGTTCGAATCTAAGCTGCTCCATTTCCAATCCAGCTCCATGCTAATGTGCTTGGGAAAACAGTGGAGAATGTCCCAAGTCCTTGGACCCCCACATGCATGTGGGACCCAGAAGAAGCTCCTGGCTTCAGATCAGCTCAGCTCCAGTCACTGCTGCCATTTGGGGAGTGAACTAGCAAATGGAAGACCTCTCTCTTTCTCTATCTCTCTCTCTAACTCATTCAAATAAATAAAATAAATATTTAAATAAATAACTCTTAGGCAGTTTTTCCAATATTAATTCTCTCAGGCTTTGAAAGGTACTGAGTGAATCAGCCCTTAAGGCATTCAGATCTGGCTAAAAAGCCCATGAGAATATTTTAGGCATGGAAAGCCAAGACACTCTGGCAAAAAAAAAAAAAAGATTTACCTAAATGAAAGATCTCTGTGAGATCCCAGCAGAAAGAACGGGCCATCAAAGAAGGAGGTACCTTTCTCTGAAGGGAGAACTTCCACTTTGATTATGGCCTTATCTAAATGAGATCAGAGTTGGAGAACTCAAGAGGCTTCCATAGCCTTGGCAGGTCATGACAAGAGCCTAGGGTGATTACTGACGCTGTAAATAAGAGTGTCAATTGTTAAAGCAACAACAGGAGTCACTGTGCACTTACTCCCCATGTAGGATCTTAATGTGTTGTACTATGTGAATTAGCAGTATAACTAGTACTCGAACAGTACTTCATATTTTGTGTGTCTGTGTGGTGCAAACTGTTGAAATCTTTACTTAGTATATACTAAATTGATCTTCTGTATATAAAGATAATTGAAAATGAATCTTGATGAAGAATGGGATGGGACAGGGAGTGGGAGATGGGATGGTTTTGAGTGGGAGGGTGGTTATGGGGGGAAAAAGCTGCTATAATCCAAAAGTTGTACTTTGGAAATTTATATTTATTAAATAAGTTTTTAAAAAGAAACTATTTACCAGAAACTAAATGCAAACGTGTGCAGATTCAAAATGCCTTCTTTAAGCAAGGCTGTTAGGAAGCGCAATGGGTTATCAAAGACAGAGCTCTCACTTCAAGCAAAGTTAAGCCTCACCTAAGGATGAAAGAGTGATTCCAGCTCCATGACTCAGAGGTTCAAAATGTGTTTCTGAGAAGCCAGCCCTTTTTATACAGAACTTGCTGGCTGGGTCATCTCTGGATCTGAATGTCTCACCTTCCTCGAATTCAAAGATTGGTGTTAGCATAAACAAGCGAGCTGCATAGAGATGCATTTTCTTCCCACTCCAATTACATGCTAATAAGCATAAGTCTTCTGTGGTCTACCTACCATTCAGCATTTACTTTATTCTTTTTTTAAATTTTTTCCCTTGTAATTAGAATCAGCTTGTAGGGTTTTTGTTTTGTGTTTTTAGTTTAGGGGCAGGAACTCTGGAGCCAAGTTTTCTGGGTTTGAATCTATCTCCAGAACATTCCAACAGGTAGAGTTATAGACAGTGAGAGAGAGACAAGGGGAGGGGTCTTCCTTAAATAGGTTCACTCCCCAGGTGGCTGCTGCGGCTGGCAGGCACTGCGCAGATTCAAAGCCAGGAGCCAGGTGCTTCCTCTTGGTCTCCCATGTGGTTGCAGGGACCCAAGCACTTGGGCCATCCTCCACTGCCCTCCCGGGCAGCAGCGGAGAGCTGGACTGGAAGAGGAGCGCCCGGGACTGGAACCCAGAGCCCATATGGGATGCCGGCGCCAAAGGCGGAGGATTAACCTCCAGAACATTCTTGCTATGTGCCCATGGTAAGTCGCTATGGCTTGGTTCACCCATGAGTAAAATGAGTGACTCACAGGACTGCTTCTTAATTAGAATTAGCTAATTAACCTGTGAGCAGTAAGGATGAACTTCTCCAGGGCTTCTCTATAGGGTCCTGGACAGTTTCAGAAAAAAAAAAAAATGCTACAGCTTTAGAGTGATCAATCTTGATAGAGCTTTGAGGTGAGAAGTGGATCAAGATACCAGTTTGCTATACAAGTTCTAGGAAGGATGTCAAAATGGTCATGTAAAAGGTGTACTATGGAAAAACTATGCAGAGATTTCAAAAACCCTTGGCACCAACATAAACTTATCTTCTAATTCCGTTTTCCTGGGGACTTTCTGAAGTACCCATCCAGTCCCCTCACCACGGATGCTCATCCGGCAGACTGCACCTGGGGCCCTCTGCGGACTGTCACATAGGACACAGACCACAGCCACAGGTCCTGATGGCCTCCCAGGCCTACAAGGGTCTACTACCCAGGCTGCTATCAGATGCAGATGCCTTATCACACCAGGGAAAGGGCTGGCACTTCCCACAACAATTAAAAGCTACATGAAAATTTAAAGAAAGGGAGCAGGGTGAGTATGACAAAGTAGTTAAGGATTCCCATTTCCCATCCTGGAGTGCCAAGGTTCAAGTTCCAGATTTGCTCCCGATCCCTGCTAGTGCAAACCCTGGGAGGTAGCGGGTGATGGCTCAAGTCAGTTAGGTTCCTGCCACCCAAGCCGGAGATCTAAAACTGAGTTCTGAGCTCCTGGCTTCAGCCTGGCCTAGTCTCAGCTGTCTTGGACATTTGAGGAGTGAACCAGCAGATGGAAGGTCTCTCTCCATCTGTCTCTCCGTCTCTCCTTCCTATGTCCTACTCTGCCTCCCAAAAAAAAAAAAAAAAAAAAAAAAAAAAACAACAGCACAAAGACTAACTTTGGCCAGCGCTGCAGCTCACTAGGATAATCCTCCACCTGCACCAGCACCCTGGGTTCTAGTCCCAGTCGGGGCTCCAGATTCTGTCCCGGTTGCTCCTCTTCTAGTCCAGCTCTCTGCTGTGGCCCAGGAAGGCAGTGGAGGGTGGCCCAGGCCCTTGGGCCCTGCACCCACATGGGAGACCAGGAAGCACCTGGCTCTTGGCTTTGGATTGGTGCAGCACACAGGCCGTAGCAGCCATTTGTGGGGTGAACTAACGAAAGGAAGACCTTTCTGTCTCTCTAACTGCCTGTCAAAAAAAAAAAAAAAAAAAAAAGACTAGGTCTAACATTTAGCCCACTTAGCCTTCAAGATCGATTTGCAATCCTATAATGCAGTAAATGCTGTTCCCATTCCAGAGTCCATGGACTTTACCCAAAAACTACTGTTCTAGAAAGTCTAAAGTCAAGTGTACGTGCCATCAGATCATTCATCTTTATTTGCTTCCGTACATGTAAAGTGCAACAATCATCCTTGTACATGCTGCTATATATTAAATGCTTGATACTAGTTTTCTCACCACCCTACTTTTATGGAGTACTAGACTACCACAGAGACAAATAAGAAAAACTACTATTTTCCTCAGAAAGCAGCTTTGCACATATTCCAACATGACAAATGCTTACCTGAGTTGTCAGAATTTAATATCATATAGAATAGAAGTAATTTTGGCCTAGAAATTTTCAGCCAAATGATGTTGCATGCCATAGCCAAAGAAAAATATTATGAGCACTTCTCTGAACAATCAGAATATGTCTTTATAAAACTACACTGCAAATATACCTCCAGATGCCAAAACAGCTGAGTGGCTATGTCGAGTTCTTAAACAAATACACACTGAATTCTAGAAATATGGGTTCTATTCATATCCACCTAAATGTCAGGTAAGTCAATGAAAACAATTCAAAAAGCAGAAAGTAAAAACAAAATACCATTTAACCTGGTTGCAATTTAGTTTTTATCTCGCTAAACACATCTAAAACTATTAATTCAAAGATAACAAAAATGTGTGGAAAAACCCAGCTATGAGAAGTAGCCTAAATCCCCATGACCATCACAGGCTTCAGGGTGTCATAGCCTTGAAAAGTTACTTTAAATTTCAGTATTCAAACACATGTGAAATAAAATCACTGTACACAAAATCATCTGATTATAAAAAGTGTGAAAGCTTTAATCATCGCATAAATTTTTTATAAAGATTTATTTATTTTTTACTTGAGTCAGAGTTACACATAGAGAGGAGAGGCAGAGAGAGAGAGAGAGAGAGAGGACTTCCATCCGATGGTTCACTCCCCCACTGGCCACAACGGCCAGAACCATGCAGATCTGAAGCCAAGAGCTTCTTCTGGGCCTCCCACTTGGGTACAGGGGCCCAAGGACTTGGGCCATCTTCCACTGCTATCCCAGGCCACAGCAGAGAGCTGGATCAGAAATGGAGCAGCCCAGACTAGAACCGGCACCCATATGGGATGCTGGAACTTCTGGACAGGATGTTAACCCGATGCGCCACAGCATAAATTTTTTTAAAGATTTTAATTTATTTATTTGACAGAGTTACAGACAGTGAGAGGCAGAGAGAGAGAGATCTTCCATCCGCTGGTTCACTCCCCAAATGGCTGCAACGGCCAGAGCTGGGCCAATCCGGCACTAGGAGACAGGAGCTTCTTCCAAGTCTCCCACTTGGGTGCAGGGGTCCAGGACTTGGGCCATCTTCCACTGCTTTCCCAGGTGCATTAGCAGGGAGCTGGATAGGAAGTAGAGCAGCCAGGTCTCGAACCGGAGCCCATATGGGATGCCAGTGCCGCAGGTGGAGGATTAACCTACAGTACCACAGTGCCGGCCCCCATGGCATAAATTTTGCTTAGTAAAAAGCACATAAGTTTTAATTACTAGTTAACATGATATAATTATGCAAAAGTATTGTTTTTCACTTAGTATACAATTTTCTTAATTCTACAATAAATTATCATTTTTACTATTTTACTGCTACCTTACTCTGATCAAAAATACATTGAAAAGTGTTTTGAATGAACTCCTTATTCAAAAGCAACATCACAATTCCTCTGCATAACCAGGGTAGCTCTAAAAGCCTACAAAGTTTAACATTTTTTAAAGCTTTCTTTTTTTTTTAAGATTTTATTTATTTATTTAAGAAGTAAAGTTACAGAAAGTGAGAGGGAGAGACAGAGAGAAAGGTCTTCCATCTGCTTGTTCACTCCCCAGATGGCTGCAATGGGCAGAGTGGTGCCGATCCGAAGCCAGGAGCCAGCTGCTTCTTCCTGGTCTCCCACGTGGATGCAGGGGCCCAAGCACTTGGGCCATCCTCCACTGCTTTCCCAGGCCACAGCAGAGAGCTGGATTGGAAGAGGAGCAGCCGGGACTAGAACCAGCGTCCACATGGGATGCTGGTGCCGCAGGCAGAGGATTAACCTACTGCGCCACAGCGATGGCCCCTAAAGCTTTAATTAGAAAAAAAAAATTTAAGCAACCTGCTTAAAGAAATGTCTAATGTCCTCATATTTCCAAGTTTCACAGTGAAAAAGAGACAGGTTACATGTCAAAATAAGAAAACAGAATGCAGTTAACTGACTTATTCTTAGTTGACTCAATACTTAACAATTAGAAACTTGTAGTCCATTATGTAGTTGGGAGGGACATTAATCCAAGCTAAGTAGTTACTCTGTGAAACACATTTCTTAGTGCATAAAATTATAAGGCATTCAGTCTAGAAGTTGGGCACTCAGTCTAGAAGTTAAGGCAACAATTGAGATGCCCATGTCCCATATCAGAGCACTTGAGATTGAGAACTTACTCCGGCGCCAGCTTCCTATCAACACAGACCCTGGGAAGCAGATGGTGGCGGTGGTGACTCAAGAGATTGAGCTCCTGTCACTTACTTGGGAGACCTGGATTGACTTCCCAGCTCCCAGCTTCAGCCTCATTCAGCCCCAGCCATTGAGGGCAACAGGAAGTAAATAAGCAGATGGAAGTTCATTTGTTCTCTCTCAAAATTTTTTTTAAAATCTAGTCTATAATCAGGGGGTGAATGCCAAGGTACTACACAACATCCCTTTTCACTGTTTCTATATCCGCTTCATTTCTTGTATGAAGAAAAACGGTAAAACATACAAGTAGTGGCTCACCAATCTGGGACTGGGCAGTTTAAACTGTTCCTGTAAATACGGAGTATAAAGTGAAGAAACAGTGAAGGTTCTGCCACTATAATGAACTGCAGTGTGTACTCAAACAGCAGTACACCTGAGAACATCTGCTCTATGCAGAAATGCTCAAACTTTGAGAATCTACAGCCTCACCCAGCCACTGTTAGAACACCCCTAATCACTATCCTAGGATTCCGTGGGACAACAGCCCAAACTCCCAGCCTCTTCTTGGATCTTTACACAATCAATCCTAGACCCCTTATCAAAGACAAGGCAGAGTCAGGACTGCATATGAAATCTCATCCTTCATAGTTCAGATTGACTTGAGACCATTTCAACTCATTTGCAAATAGCATCCACAACAGGACTGCGGATGGATTCTCTAGACTAATTCTAAACCCACTAGGCCTTATAATCCTAGGTCACCACCAAGCTATCAATTATCAATCCTCTCCAGTTATCAATCCTCTCCATACTGACACCATCTACCATTCTTGCTTTTTCGCTCCTTTATCCACCGTCCCACCGCTTCCTTCCTTCACTCAATTCCAAAGCAAAAGCAAACATGCCTACATCCTTCACTGTCCTGCTGCTTTTTTCCTTTACTATCTCAACTTCAGGAGGCAAGGTCATGATCCCAACCATACTACCTAGCCAGTTTCTGTAGAAACCCTTGTTCCTGTAATTCTGCACATTAGAATTACCTGGAAGCAAGCAAGGGGTGGGGTGGAGGGTGGCATTTTAAAATCCCATTACCCAGGTTATACCACACACAAATCAAATCAGAAAAGCTGGGGATAGGAACCATGCATCAGATTTCCAATATGCAGCTAAGCTGAGACAGAGGCATTATTAGTTTGTAAAATTTCTCACCAGATGATGCCAATATGCAAAGATGAGATCCATTCATCTCCAAGGCAGTAGTGTCCATTCCCTGATAACTTGGATGATACATGGCCTACAAGATTATTCTCTAGCCCAAGTACTACTCAAGGATAATCCATACAATGCTCTACTTTTTAAAATATTTTAATTATATCAAAAGTGGAGAGGGAGAAGGACTGGGAGGGGATGGGGAGGACTGAGAAAGAGTGCGGGGGGCGGGGGGGAGGTCGCAGCCCTGTGGGCGCCGGTTCGAGTCCCGACTGCTCCACTTCCGATCCAACTCTCTGTTATGGTATGGGAAAGCAGTAGAAGATGGTCCAAATGCTTAGGCCCCTGCACCCACATGGGACACCCAGAAGAAGTTCCTGGCTCCTGGCTTGGGATCGGTGCAGCTCCAGCCATTTGGGGAGTAAACCAGCGGATGGAAGACACCTCTCCCCCCCCACCCCCCACCCCCGTGTAACTGACCTTCAAATAAATAAGTAAATCTTAAAAAAAAATAAAATAAAATAAAAAGAGTGAGGGGAGGGGCTGGTGTTGTGGCGCAGCGGGTAAAGCCGCCACCTGCAGTACTGGCATTCTATATAGGCACCAGTTTGTGACCCGGCTGCTCCTCTTCCAATCCAGCTCTCTTCTGTGGCCTGGGAAAGCAGTAGAAGATGGCCCAAGTGCTTGGGCCCCTGCACCCACATGGGAGACTGGGAAGAAGCTCCTGGCTTCAGATCAGCTCAGCTCTGGCCATTCCAGCCATTTGAGGAGTGAACTATCGGATGGAAAACCTGTCTCTCTCTGTCTGTCTCTCTCTCTCCCCCTCTGCTTCTCTCTACCTTTTATATAAATAAATCTTTAAAAAAAGAAGACGACGACGACTCAAAGGGGTAAGGGAAAGAGACACCTCCCATTCACTGGTTTACTCTAGAAATGCCTGCAATAGCCACAGCTGGGCCAGGCCAAAGCCAAGAGCCAGTCATCTGGGGAATGAACCAGCAGATAGAACATAAATGTATGTGTCTGTCTCTCTCTGCCAAACCCAACCCCCACCATCTCAAATAAAAATAAACTGACTCCAAGTCTGCATAAGCAAGAAGCTGGAATCATGAGTGGGGCTAGGTCTCAAACCCAGGCATTCCAGTATTACATGTAGATCCCAAGCCAATTCCTAACTACTAACTATTTAAGTAGCATGTAATGCCTTTGCTCCAATAAGAAGTGTAACACTATGAAGGTGGAGGGGATAAAGACAAAGACACTGCTGTCAAGTGATCTGGATGAGGCAGCCATATCATAAACAGATGATCCTCCAGAATGCCATCATCTGAGCTGTAACTCCTGGACCGGGGAGTGCAGCTAACAAAACAGGGCAGCCCGATAACAACACCAAAGTTAACGCCAAGGGGGTCAGAAACCATCACGGATAAGACCACAATGATACAGGTGATCTGGCAGCAAGGAGGAGCAAGCAAATCACATGGGTAGTGAGGAGGACTGCAGACACAGTCTCTTCTTTTGGAGGATTCCTTTCCTCAAGGTTTGGGCTGACCATGAAGAACACTCATGAGGACAGGACCATGGGAGACTAGAACACTGCATAAGTTTAGATCACGGTAGCTTAAGTTTCCACTGCAGAACAAGCACCTTCAAATGCCCAGTAAAGTCTTACACATGCAAGCATCTACCTATGACCTACCATCTAGATGTGACATACCATCTAGCTATGATAAAAATATTCATGAAGGGGGCTGGCGCTGTGTTACAGCAGATAAAACTGCTGCCTGTGAAGTAGACAGGCTAAAACCGATTAGGTTTGTGAGCTGGAAGACCATGCCTTTGCCACGCCCCCTGTGTGACCTCACACCCTACCTGAAACCCTCACCATGCCCCGTATGACATCATGCTCTACCTGACCATACCTGAGCACCCACCTGCCCACAAGCCACTACCCTGTGAAAAATATATAAAAGGCAAAGAGCATCCCAAAAGGCTCTCTGCCTCTGCTTTGCTGCTGGTGATAAGCGGTGGATAGCAGCTCAAAGCGCTTGCCGCACGTGGCTTTTGGCCTGCTCTCTGCTTGGTATGGACGCTACCCTAGTTTCCAGATTTTCCCTTCTCTTTAACTGAACTAAAGCCCTCACTTTCCTATGCATCTTTCACACTAAATAAAAGCCTAAAATGTACCACGTTGCCTCATTTATTGATGCCGGTATTTAGAATTCTTCTCTAAATATTAGGCAAGAACCCTCTTGGGCTTATTAATATTGGGGATTTATTAATATGCATATGGTGATATTGTCTGGCACCCCAAATTCCGGTAGCATATGTGGTGGCCCAGATGGCGCTTCTGGGGAACTTAAAGGGGCCACATTTTCATATGATTTTTAAGGGGTCATTTCCGATATCACCTGCAGTGCTGGCATCCTATATGGGCACTGATTCGAGTCCAGGATGCTCCACTTCCAATCCAGCCCTCTGCTATGGCCTAGGAAATCAGTGGAAGGTGACCCAAGTGCTTGGACCCCTGCACCCACATGGGAGACACAAAAGAAGCTCCTGGCTCCTGGCTTTGGATCAGCCCAATTCCTGCCATTGAGGCCATTTGTAGAGTCAACCAGTGGATGAAATATACCTCTCTCTCTGCCTCTGTTAACTCTGCCTTTCAAATAAATAAATAAATCTTTTTTAAAAAAAATTCATGAATAAAGTATGTATTTAAAATTCAAGTTTGGAAAAGCAACAGTGTGCCTTAATTTCAGCCCTTCTCTTATCTATCTTGCATGTGTAATACTTGACACTATTACCTGAAGCTAAACTTTGTTGAAAATGCAATATAGAATTTAAATAATTACCTTCTGACACCAAAAGCACAAGCAACAAAAGAAAAACAGGTAGACTGGATGCATCAAAATTAGAAAATCTTGTGCTGCAAATGATACAATCAAGAAAATAAAAAGCCAATCCACTAAATGGGGAAAAAAACATTTACAAATCATATACTTGACAACAGAATCCTACTTTTAAAATAAAAAGAACAAAACTAAATAATAGAATAACCCAATTAAACATGGGCACAGATTTGAATGGGTATTTCTCTAAACAAAACCCACACAAATGCTCATTAACAAGCACATGAAAAGTTTTTGTTGCTCAATAGGAGATGCAAATAAAAACCACTCTAAGATACCACTTCTCACTAGGTCTACTACAATCCAAAACACTGGATCACAAGTCCTGCAGGATGTGAAGAAAATATGAAAGAACTTCAAGGCCGGCGCCGTGGCTCACTTGGCTAATCCTCGGCCTGCGGTGCCAGCACCCCGGGTTCTAGTCCCGGTTGGGGTGCCGAATTCTGTCCCAGTTGCTCCTCTTCCAGTCCAGCTCTCTGCTGTGGCCCGGGAGGGCAGTGGAGGATGGCCCAAGTGCTTGGGCCCTGCACCCGCATGGGAGACCAGGAGGAAGCACCTGGCTCCCGGCTTTGGATCGGCGCAGCGCACCGGCTGTAGCAGCCATTTGTGGGTTGAACCAACAGAAGGAAGACCTTTCTCTCTCTCTCTCTAACTCTGCCTGTCAAAAAAAAGAAAGAAAGAAAGAAAAAAAAGAAAAGAAAATATGAAAGAACTTCAAAAAGTTCCTGAAAACAATGGAATTTAGTAATGCTCATTTTCCTCGAACACTTTAAAGATGCCTAATAGACCCCTTCTACTATAAAACAGGACAGTCACTTTAAAAATAGTTTGCAGTTCCTCAAAAGGCTAAACAGACTTACTACATAACCCAGCAATTCCATTCCTAGATATATACCCAAAAGAAACAAAAACATAGCCTAGAGGCCAATGCTGTGGTGTAGTAGGCTAAGTCTCCCAACATCCCAAATGGGCACCCATTGTGTCCCAGTTGCTCCACTTCCAATCCAGCTCTCAGCTTATGGCCTGGGAAAGCTGTGGAAGATGGCCCAAGTACTTTGAGGCCTGGCACTAAACATGGGAGACCCGAAAGAAGCTCCTGGCTTCAGATCCGCCTGGCTCCAGCCACTGAGGCCATTTGGGGAGTGAATCAGAGGATAGACGACCTTTCTTTCTGTCTGTCTCTCTCTCTCTGTCTGTAACTCTGACTCTCAAATAAACAAAAAATCTTAAAAATATATATATATATAAAAAATAGCCTACACAAAATTGATACAAACATTCACGGCAATGCTATTTACAACAGCCCAAAACTATAAGCCACCCAATGTTCATTAACTGATTAAAGGATCAAAAAATGTGGGATATTTTTATGTTGCAGTGGATTCGTTTCTGAGAGGAGGAGCGTGGTGGGGGCAAGAGGCGCGGAGTCACCACACAGACTCCAGGAGTCGGGTGAAAGCAGGCCTGAGGCGAGCAGCCCGCAGACTCGTTTATTTGAGTTAGTACAACAGCTTATATAGCCAAGACCAGCCAATCCAGTCAAGGGGCGGTCTATGCCCCAACCAATCACAGCCTGTTGCCAGTCAGGCTCTGTTGTCATGTGGTTTCCTCTGTTATCATGTGGTTTCCGAAGCCATCACGGCCTGTTGCCAGGCAGTTTCTGTTGTCAGTGGCCATCTTGGCATGACCTTTTTCACCTCAGTGGCCATCTTGGCATGACCTTTTCACCTCATTCCACCATATTTCCCCCTTTTCGTTTATTTTTGAGCAACGGGAGGCATGATTCTTAGCCATACCATTGTTGACCCCGTTTCCATGTGGTCTCCGTACGCAGCTGTGCCTGTCTTAGGTTGTCCCCCAGGGGATCTTACCCGTCATTGACTAACCAGCGCTCAAATCGAGAGACCACAGGAATGCTAGCTCAGATAGGGGTAGGAATGAGGAATAATGGTTATCAGGAATGGCATGACCACACACAGGCTGTGGGCCATTTGAGTGGCTGACCAGAGGGCACCAGATTTTTACACTGGAATATCCAGCAATAAAAAGAAATTTGAAATGCTTGTATGTGCTAGAATATAAATGACCCTTAAAAACATGCTAAATGAAAAAAGCCAGTCACAAAGGACCACACAGTGTACAATTTGAGTCATACAGAATGTTCACAGCAGGAAAATCCACAGAGGCAGATTTGTGACTGCCTGAGGGGAGAAAGACTCAGGGACTGAAGACTAAAGGACAGGGAGGTTTGGAGTAATGAGTTCTTCATTACTTATCATGGTGATGGATGCATAATACCATAATAAAATCTACTGGTTTTACATTTTAATTAAGAGAACTGTATTCATACGGTATGTGAATTATATCTCAATACAGCTACATTTTCCAAACTACTAGTTAGTGCAACACAAAAGGACATACAGAAATCAACTAGGCTAAAGAAGAAACACATAGATCAAAGGAACAAGTTGATTTGAGATAAAACAAGACAAAAACAATTCTAAACTAAATTTTTAAAATTAAGGTACTATTTTGGTGTAGTGTTCTTGGCCAGGGGCAATTCTGTCTCCAAGATACTTTTTGGCAATGTACAGAAAGGCTTTTTTTATTATTATTTTAACTTTTAAAGATTTAATTTATTTGAAAGGCAGAGTTACAGAGAAAGAGGTCTTCCATCTGCTCGTTGACGCCCCAGATGGCTGCAACGGCCAGAGCTGCACTGATCTGAAGCCAGGAGGCAGGAGCTTCCCCTGGGGTCTCCCACACTGGTGAAGGGACCAGACCCAAGGACTTGGGCCATCTTTTACTGCTATCCCAGGCCACAGCCGAGAGCGAGATCAGAAGAGGAGCAGCCAGGACTAGAACCAGCACCCATACGGGATGCCAGCACTGCAGGCAGCAGCTTTACCCACTACACCACAGCGCCGGCCCCCAGAAAGGTTTTGGGTTATCAGAGCTCAGGAGAGAAGAGCATATTACAGGGCAAGCATGTTGCAAAGCACCTTACAACATACAGACAATAATATTAACTAACCCAGGTTACCGTACGTAAGAGCTAGTGGTAATATCTTTTCAGAGTTTATGTATTTTTGAAAATTCTCATTATAAAAATAAATGAAAATTATCATACATGGGACCAGCATTATGATATAGTGAATTGAGCTGCTGCTTGCAACACTAGCATTCCATATCAGAGATGCAGTTCAAGTCCCAGCTACTCTCTTCTAAGCCAGCTTCCTGCTAGTGCACCTGAGAAGCAGCAGATGATGGCCCAAGTACATGGGTCCTTACCACCCATGTGGGAGACCAGGATGGCGCCCCTGGCTCCTGGTTTTGGTCTGGCACCATCCTGACTATTGTGGGCATTTGGGAGTGAATCAGGAGATGGAAGATTTTAATCTCTCTCTCCCTTGACAACTTCATATTTGAATTTTTATAAGCATGAATTACTTTTTAAATGACCCCTTCAAAAAATTTATTTTCAGGGATGGCATTGTGGCACAATGGGTTAAGCCTCCATCTGCAACATCAGCATCCCATATGGGCTCCAGTTCTAGTCCTGGTTACTCCATTTCCAATCCAGCTCCCTCCTAATGGCTGGGGAAAGCAACAAAAGATGGCCCTAGTCCTTGGGCTTCTGCACCAATGGGGGAGACCTGGAAGAAGCTCCTGGCTCCTGGCTTTGGCCTAGCTATGGCTGTCATCCAGGGAGTGAACTAGCAGAAGCAAGATCTCTCTCCCTTTCCATTTGAAAAACAAAAACAGCTGTGAATGTATGAAGAAACAAGAGTTCTGCACAGCCTACTCAAGGCTCAAACAAACAACACAAAGAAGTATTTGAATTAAATGATCTGATCTCTAACAAGTTCCAATACTGCCCCACTTTGAGGGTCAATATATATGGTTAAAGGGGGAAAAAAGTTGGAATTCAACGAACATTATATAAAATTAAAAATTGTTATTTTAATCCTAGTTATAAAAATATTTAAACATATTTAATATTGTTTTTTTATAAAAGACCTAAGAACAGAGACCTGCATCATGGTGCAGCAAGTAAAGGCATCAGTTACAACACCAACATCCCATATGGGCGCCAGCTGCTTCAGTTCCGATCCAGCTCCCCACTAATGAGCCTGGGAGTAGGGCAGAAGATGGCCAAGTGCTTGGGCCTCTGCCATCCATGTGGGAGAACTGGATGGAGTTCTGGCCTCCTTGCTTTGGCCTGACCCAGCTTAAGCTATTGCAGCCATTTGGGGAGTGAACTAGCAGATGAAAGATCAATCCATCACGTGCTAGTGCTCTCACGAGCACTTTCTCCCTCGCTCGCTCGCTCTCTCAACCTTTCTATAACTCTGCGTTTCAAATAAAGAAATAAATCTTATAAAAAGACCTAGGCAGGACTGGTGCCATGTCATAGCAGGTTAAGTGGCTGCCTGCGATACTGGCATCCCATATTTGTGCCAGTTCAAGTCCCAGCTGCCCCACTTCCAATCCAGCTAACTGCTCATGGCCTGGGAAAAAGGGGAAGATGGCCCAAGTGCTTGGGCCCCTGCACCTGCATGGGAGACTCGGTAGAAGCTCCCAGCTCCTGGCTTTGGATTAGCCCAGCTTTGGCCATTGCAGCCATCTGCATAGTGAACCAGTAGATGAAGACTTCTCTGTCTCTCCCTTTCTCGGTCTGTAACTCTGGCTTTCAAATATATAAATAAATCCAAAAAAGAGGGAGGGAGGGAGGGGACTTGGATTCCGGCACTGTGGCATAGCTGCAGCCCATGACACCAGGATCCCATTGGGCACCAGTTCCTGTCCTGGCTACTCAACTTGTGACCCAGTTCCATGCTAATGGCCTGGGAAAAGCAGCAAAAGATGGCCCAAGTGCTGGACCCCTGCACCCACTTAGGAGGTCTGGATGAAGTTCCTGGCTTCAGCCTGGTCCAATGGTGGCCATTTAGGGGGTGAACCAGTGGATGAATGATCTCTATGTCTCTCCCTCTAACACTTCCTTTCAAATAAATAAACAAATCTTTAAACAAACAAACAAAAGACCTAAGACCAAAGAATTTTAAAATTGCATTTAAGGGGCTGGCGCTGTGGTGTAGTGGGTAAAGCCACCAGCTGCAGTGATGGCATCCCATATGGGCACCGTTTCAAGTCCCAGCTGCTGCACTTCTGATCCAGCTCTCTGCTATGGTCTGAGAAAGCAGTAGAAGATGGCCCATGTCCTTGGGCCCCTACAACCACATGGGAGATCCAGAAGAAATTCCTGGCTCTTGCCTTTGGATGGGCCCAGCTCCAGGCCATTGTGGGGTGTGAACTAGTAGAAAGAAGACCTCCCTCCCTCCCTCCCTCCCTCCCTCTCTCTCTGCCTCTCTCTCTCTCTCTCTCTCTGCCTCTCTCTGTAATTCTACCTTTCAAATAAATAAATAAATCTTTTTAAAGCATTTCTTTAAAATGTCCTCTCTGGGGGCCAGCGTTGTGGCGCAGTGGATAAAGCCATCACCTGCACCACCCATATCACCTGCATCCCATATGGACGGCTGTTTGAGTCCCTGCTGCAGCAGTTCTAATCCAGCTCCCTGCTAATGCACCTGGGAAAGCAGAAGACAGTCCAAGTGATTGGGTCCTTACACCCATATAGGAGACCCAGAAGCAGTTCCTGGCTCCCGGCTTCGGACCAGTCTAGCTCCAACTGTTGTGGCCATTTGAGGAGTGAACCAATGGGTGGAAAAATCTCAATTGCTCTCTCTCTGTAAATTTTGCCTTTCAAATAAATAAATAAAGCTTAAAAAAAAATACACACAACAGTACTTGGCACGTGGTATCCCCTGTCATTATTTTTGAAAAGCAAAGTTCTTTCTAAACAATGGTTGCAGGTTCTGCTTCACTATGTTCTTGAAACAATTAGAGAAATTTTTCATGAGGAAGGGAGCACTACTCCACTATCTTTTTCAAGGCAAGAAAATAACAAAAAAGAAATTTAAATCGTGAATGTCTGGGTTTCTAAATAATTGCCTATTTCATAAAGGTAATACTACTCTCTCTAGATTCCCTATCATTATAGCCCTGGCTATTGCAGATTTGGGGGGAGTGAACAGCAGATGGCAGATCACTCAACATCTGTCTCTCTGCCTTTCAAATAATGAAAATAAAAATTCTACAAAAAAATATAAACTCAGACAATCATACAAGTAAATTAATACTGGGTTACACTGTATAATGGAAAACATATAAACCATTCTATATTCACATTGAAAATTAACAATGGAAAACACTTTTTAACCCCACAATGAGACATATGAAAAAGTGAAAGCTGGGGCCAGAGTTCTGGCACAGCAGGTAAAGCTACCCCTTGCGATGCCAGCAAGGCATATTTTAACATAATACAGTATTGCACTTAACATTTTGAACCTAAATTCTGTTTACTACCTACCTCTCTCTATCTGGGCCACATGATAGCACTTAAAGATCCTCAAACTTCAAGATCATGCTCTATCACCATCTCTCATGAAAAAATAAGCTGAGTTACATGGAAATTCATCTTAACTTCCTTTATAACTGAATTAGAAAGAATAAATTTAGTTTAAACATCAGAAGACTTCTACTTACATGTGATCCTCCTCTAAAGCACATAAAACTTTGATCAAAGCAGTTCACTTGTGCAAAACAAGATAAAACAGTTCCTATCCATGGGCGGGCATTTAGCCTAGCAGTGAAGAAATACTTCGCCCATATCCAAGGACTTGGGTTCCATATAGGGCTCCTGACTCCTCCTTCCCACCAGTACAGACCTTGAAAGCAACAGCAATGGAACAAGTCATTAGGTTCCTGCCACCCCTAAGAGAGAGGCCTAGCTTGTCCTTCCAGGCTTAGCCATCACCGGCACCAGTTTGACAGGCACCTGGAGGGCAAAATATCAGATGGGAGCTACGTGTCTCTCGTTCACTCGTGCACTCTCTTGCCTTCCAAAGAAGAATAAAATTTAAACATGCCATATTCATAAATAACCCCATTTACCCCTCATTCAAGCAGGATTATAACAATATAAAAATAACAGTCCCAATATTTATAATTCTTAACTTCTGCTTTCCCCCATAATATTAAATCCCAGAGGAATCAAAATAATACAAGCCTATCACGATGGAGAAATCTTAGATCCTCAAGGCTTAACACTGGCCTTTCACCAATCTCCCAGCTCTTCCTTTGTTATGAGAAGGCAAGCCTGCCATCCTCTAAGACAACAAGAGCTATCATTTACTAAGTGCTGCCGACTGTCTAGGACTTTGACTAGCTGCTTTAAATATATCCAACTCTCCTAACTGTGACAGGTAGGGAACCTTTTTTTCTGCCAAGGGCTATCTGAATATTTATAACATCATTCATGGGACACACAAAATTGTCAGCTTAAGAATTAGCCTGTTATAGATTTGTTGAATTTCAAGTCCCACCTGCTTTTGCCTTGACAGGGCCAGACCAAATGATTTCTCAGGCCTTATATGGCCCGTAGACTAGACATTCCGCACCCCTGCTCTAGGACACAAATTACATTAACTAGATCAACTGATAATGAAAAACAGCCAAGCCATCAAACTGGAGCTTGGTTTAAAATCTAAGCATGTTCTGAATCATTATTTTACAATGACTCTAGCTTTTTTTTTTTTTCCCCAAAAGGGAAGGGGCAAAATACTGCATATAATACCTGAGTAATCAAGTTATTTATTAAGGTTCAAAAAATGCAACAATCAGGAAAGGCAGAAGTAACCGGACACCAACATCAAAAGCCCTTGATAAACTTTAAGAATCTGATGTAGATATTTTAGGTATTAAAATAACTTCCAATGTATACTTCAGAGTTAATACAGATTCTGATAAAATTCCTTCAAAACCCTGACTGCAGTAACAACTCAACATCAGAATGATGACTGTGATCCTGAAAGTACAAAATCCTCTTAATTTACAACAAAAATTAAGCTCAACAGCTTTCCTTAACTCAAGAGATGATGAGGCTTTTTTTATCAAAATTAATTCAGGGTGGATGTCTGGCACAGCAGGGAAGTTCTCACTTCTTATCAGAGTGCCTGGTTCAAGTCCCTGCTAATCCTGGGAGATGGAAGATGATGGCTCAAATACTTGGGTCCCTGCCACCTGGTAGCTTTGGAATCCACAGGAGAGAAGGCCTACACTTCCAGGAACGAAAAGTCCTTGTCAAGGTCCCCATGAGTGCCTAAAGGTCAACCAATGAGGATCAGACCTGCCTCAACCTTTAATCCCTGTGCCCTGTATCTATAAAAGGAACCCTCCCAACCTCTGACAGGCGACTTCCCCTGGTACCCCCCTCCAGCCCTGTTGGGACCGGTGAACCTCACCCGGGAGCGGAATCCCACTAAAAGCTTGTGAATTAATTGATTCATCTGTCTGGGAAGATTTGTTATACGCTGGACACCTTCCACCACCCACATAGGAGACTCACACAGGCTCCTTGGCTTCCACATGACCCAGCCCTGGCTATTGCAGATTTGGGGGGAGTGAACAGCAGATGGCAGATCACTCAACATCTGTCTCTCTGCCTTTCAAATAATGAAAATAAAAATTCTACAAAAAAATATAAACTCAGACAATCATACAAGTAAATTAATACTGGGTTACACTGTATAATGGAAAACGTATAAACCATTCTACATTCACATTGAAAATTAACAATGGAAAACACTTTTTAACCCCACAATGAGACATATGAAAAAGTGAAAGCTGGGGCCAGAGTTCTGGCACAGCAGGTAAAGCTACCCCTTACCATGGCAGCATCCCAGTTGGCATCCTGGCTGCGCCACTTCTGATCCAGCTCTCTGCTAATGGCCTAGGAAAAGCAGTGGAAGACAGCCCAAGTGCTTGGGCCCTGCTACACTCCTGGGAGACCTGGAAAAAGCTCCTAGCCCCTGGCTTCAGCCAGGCCCACCACTGGCTGTTGTGACCATCTGGGGAGTGAACCAGGGGATAGAAGATCACACGCACGCGCACTCTCTCTCTCTCTCTCTCTCTCTGTGTCTCCCTCTCTCTGTAACTCTTTCAAATAAATAAAAAAAGACCCTCTGATATTAAAAAAAGAGAGAGAAAGAAAGGAAAAAATGAAAGTTAAATTTTCGATTGTGACCACTGTAATGTATTTGAGCAAGGAAGAAGGGTGAAGGCTCAGAAAAACCCTGAAAGAACACACTACAGGTCTACAAACATAAAGGAGAATTATAAAGACAGGGACAGAGGTGAGAGGACATCAACATACCCATACAGCACAGCAACAAGAAAGAAAAAACTACATACAGAAAGGAAAATGGGGAGCCAGCCTTGTGGCGCCACCACCTGTGACACCAGCATCCCATGGCTCCCTGCTAATGTGTCCGTGAAAGCAGTGCCAGGTGGCCCAGGTCTTTGGAACCTTGCCACACACGTGGGAGACCTGGATGAAGCTTCTGGCTCTGGACAGACCCAGTCCCAGCTGTTGTGGCCATTTGGGGAATGAACAAGCAAACAGAAGTAAATAAATCTTTAAAAAAAGAAAGAAAAAGAAAATGGTGAGACAGACTTGCCCACAAAGAATTCTGATGGCATAACCTCCAACAAGTAAAATGGTAAGATATGAGGAACACCCCACTCCTTGACTATAGCAGTCGACTGTATTATTACAGGAATCCAGATAAGCAGCTGTTGTGTAAAGGGACTGAAATCATTTACATGCTTAATACCCATAATTTAGATTTCCAGCAATGCAACCATGTAATAACTCAGCCCTGAGTTCTTTTGCTAACCTACTGCACAGTACTACTAATACCTAGTAAGCCAATTACACCCGAGGTGGAAATGGGGAGGGGGCTTTTACATTCCTCACCTTTCTGCCCTCTTTTAGGCAAACGATTCAACAGAATTTTAATAAACCATAAACATTCTCAAGCCTATTTGATTTTTCGGAAACCTTTAAATAAATTTACAGCTACTTCACGTAAAAGTTTATTAACTTGACAAAAACTATAGATCTTAATTCAGAAAACTGCAACATCATTTTTAAAGCACAATATAGGAGTGTACCATAATTTTTCCTTTCATTTCACTTACAATAAAAGTTTCAGTGGTCAGAAAAACAACTGGTTAGCTAAAAATTCTTATTATGATCAATTCATATTATACAGGTATCAGCCTTCTTGATTTCTTCTTTTAAAAAAAAATATTTATTTGAAAGTCAGAGTTACAGAGAGAAGAGAGGCAAAGAAAGAGAGAGAGGTCTTCCATCCACTGGTTCACCCCCCAATTGGCTGCAATGGCGGGAGATGCACCCACCTGAAGCCAAGAGCTAGAAGCTTCTTCTGGGTCTCCCACACGGGTGCAGGAGCCCAAAGACTTGGGTCATCTTCCACTGCTTTCCCAGGCCATAGCAGAGAGCTGGATTGGAAGTGGAACAGCCAGGTCTCAAACCAACGCCCATAAGGAATGCCGGCACCGCAGGCGGCGGCTTTACCCACTAAGCTACAGCACAGGCCCTGATTTCCTCTTGAAACTCAATCTTGACCTACCTCTTATTACTCACTTTGGAAATGTAATAAATAAATCAGAAACTCAGAAAAATTGACATAGGAAGCAAAGAAATAATTAGGTTATCTGGGTCAAAGAAGATCACATTGACAGTTTAAAACTTCTTCAAAGAAACGAAGAACACAGAAAGCAACTTCCAATATTAAATTCTAAATCTGGAACACAAGGCACTTGCTATTTGTATGAGAGAAAAATAATAACACAAAGTATTTACTGAGTGCTACTGTATGAATCACTGCACAGTATTTACCATATGTTACCTCCCTTACATGATAGCCACAACAGCGCTGCAAGGTAAGTACCATTAATTTATAACTGAGGCTCAGAGAGATTAGTAACCTTTCCAATGCTAAAATGCTGAGAAGTCACAAAACTTAGATTCAGATCCAAATAATCTGACACCAGTCACCAGTCTTCTTCAGAAATCAGGAATATTCACTTTGTGATTACAAAGTGTACCTAACAGTGATTAACAGTCCCAGTACCAAGATAGTCTATTTCCACAGTCACACAAATGTTGCATTTGTGCCTAATCTGTGACTGAATATACCAGATATTAACTTCTAGTGTCTTCTGGTACATAAAATACATTTTTAATAGTCATAAAATATCACCATGCCTATTTGGCTTTTCTAAAACCCTTAAGTAACCAACACCCACTATTTGTGAAGTACATGATTTCCATTGCTTCTTCTGTCCTCTGTTGAGTTTCACTCTTCAAGTTTTCTCCAAGTCCCTCTGGTTCCTTTCCTTTACGCTCCTGACTTCTACCTAAGCAAGACTCCTGGAACAGGTGCTGAACACTTACAGCTGTGTTCAGAAAAATCAGATCATAATCACTCACATGTGAAAGATCTCATGTACATAAAAGATGCAGCTGATTTTATTCATGATACCTGAAACCTAATAGTATTTCTCAGTTGGGAAAAACACTAAGAAATAAAGTCAACCTCAGACTCAGGAAAAGAAATCAAGTACAAATGGCAAAATACAATATTATGGCTTGGACCAGAAACTTTCAGTAACATATATTATCTTCAAGTCAAACTATTATTTCCTAAAATTTACGAAATAACTGAAAATGAGATGAAATCTTATTTCAGATTTGGCTATTCTACTAAAACTGTACAACTTCAATCAGTTTTATAACTTCCAAGCCTCAGCTGATGGTGAACACAAAGGTCCTGCTTTACATATATATGTCCTCACTCCACTCTCACCTGGAGTCATAAGAAGTCACAGGACAAAGATTATATACTCCCTCCTGGGCCAAATCACAGCCAGGCTAAAAACAGCTGGGAGTTTTGGGAGCAAAACCCGTTTGGACTTAAATACAGTAACATCCAAGGACTCTACAACAATGCAGAGCTGAGGTAAACAGCAAAGCAGAATTCACTTTAGGGTTTTCACTGATGGCAGAAGGCAAGGCCCCATAGAAACTGGAGAAAATAGTGCAATAAGTCAACAATAGTAAATTACCCCAGCTGACTCCAATGAGCCTCTCATACTGACTTCAAGTGTATATTACATTACACCACTATACTAGTTTAATTTTAACAGCTGAACAGATAAGAATTATTTTATTGGGCTTCCCTGGTACATATTACTGCTGAACATAAAATGAAATTACAGAAAGGAAAATGATCTAACAGCACTCTGTCCCCAACCGTGACACTGAGAGGCATTTTAAGCCAAGAGCTGCGACAGCAGCTGCCCTCCTTGGAAATGTACCCCCAAAACTTCCAACTTTGAAATCCATGAGCAAATTTTTATTCATACTTGTAAACTTTCAAGGTACCATTAAAAGTCATAAAATCTAAAACATTCAGCAAAGTACCATGAAAATCAACATTATTGTACTATTATAAACAAAGCTTTAAGTGAATTTGATTCAAGGATAAAATTTTAAGTGGTGCTCATGAAATGATAATATCAAGTAGTAAGAGAGGAAAAAAATCTCCTTGTATGTATAATTGATTATATCAAAATAACAACCTAATCATATTTTCCCCACAGAGAAAATTATGACAGAATTCTTATTCCTAATTAAAAGCCACCTGTTTGATTTTCTTGGTTGAACTGATCCCAAACATAATATTCAACCACTATTTTATTTACTACATAAAATATTTATTGGCCATAGATAGCAACCAATCCTTTAAGAGTAATTAGTAGGGCCAATGCTGTGGCACAACAGGTTAAAGCCCTGGCCTGCAGTGCCGGCATCCCACATGGGCACCGGTTCGAGACCTGGCTGCTCAAATTCCAATCCAGCTCTCTGCTATGGCCTTGGGAAGTGGTAGAAGAAGGCTCAAGTCCCTGGGCCCCTGCATGTGGGAGACCCAGAAGAAGTCTCCTGGCTTCAGATCAGCTCAGCTCCGGCCATTTGTGGTCATTTGGGAAGTGAATCAGCGGATGGAAGACCTTTTTCTCTCTCTGGTTCTAACTCTCTCAAATAAATAAAATAAATCTTAAAAAAAATAAAAGTAATTAGATGAGAGTTTATTGGAGATAACTTGGTCTTGGTAATTTTTCATTTTTATCTTAAGTTTTGAGGGAATATCCAACAGGTATCTAGTAAGGCCTAAGTATCAAGCTCTGTTCTAGGCTCTAGAAACAGAAAAATCATACAATAAGCAAATAAACAAATACAGCTGTAACACGTGGAAGGGGGAACCCAGGGATCAAATATTACTTTACCAAGATAATGGAATTTACCAGTGTCTTTTACTAAAATTTGATACACAATTCTAAAGACTTACTAAGTCTTTTCACAAAAAACAAAAGAACAGGGGCAGGCATTTGGCCCAATAGTTCAGCTGCTACTTGGGAGTGGCATCTCCTACCAGAGTACCTGGGCTCCAGCCCTGACTTCCAAGTCCAGCTTCCTGCTAATGTGCACCCTGGGGGCCACACCTGTGATGGCACAAGTACTTGGGTCCCTGCCACTCACCTGGGAGATCCAGACCAAGATCCAGGTCACTGGTTTTGGCCTGATCCAGCCATGGCTATTGCAGGCATCTGGGGAGCAACCCAGTGGATGGAAGATCTCTTTTTTTTTTTCTCTATCTCTCCCCCTACCTACCCCCACCCCCCACTTTACAAATAAACTGAAAACAGATAATTCAGCTTTTTCTCTTCTTGTTTTTCCCTTTCATTTCCTACTGTTAAATATCTTGAAGCAAATGCAAGTAGTATACACTGACTCTAACTGCAAACAGCTCAATTCAGAGTTGCCATCTCATCCAAACTACAGTAAGCAGCTTTATCTGGAGCTGTAAAGCTAATCCGAGTCATACTTTCCTCCTCTTAATTTTTCATCCTTTAATCATATTACTTGTTTCATTCTAACAAAGACCTCAAGGCTGCAGCTTTCATGGCTGAAGTAGCCTCAGAGCTGAATTTAACCCTGAGAGTGAGATTTCTGAGAGCATGTTCCACTCTGACTTACCACTTGAGTGCCAGAACCTATTATCCTGTGCCTAGCACCAGGAGGCGTACTCACGTTTGATAAACAAACTAATCCACCAAAAACCAATGTCCTGCACAACTTATAACCAAAGCCTGAAAAATACTATGCTAAACAGTTGCTTTTCCCTTTAAGAATTTATCAGGTGTGTGGGGGCAGGCATTTAGTGAAGTGGGTC
Source organism: Lepus europaeus (assembly GCF_033115175.1). Taxonomy (NCBI): domain Eukaryota; kingdom Metazoa; phylum Chordata; class Mammalia; order Lagomorpha; family Leporidae; genus Lepus; species Lepus europaeus. Next base: position 22,112,459 of record NC_084846.1, read on the forward strand.
ATCCACATCCCTTACCGAAACACCTGGCTTGCAATCTGCAGCTCCCGATTCCAGCTCCCTGCTAATGTGCACCCTGGGAGATGGCTCTACTATTCGGGCCCCTTCCACCCACATGGGAGACAAGGACCAAATTCCAGGCTTCTGGCTCAGCTTGGCCCAATTGGAGGCATTTGTGGAATCAACCAGCAGAAGAAAATCTCTCTCTCTCTCTCTGTGTATGTCTTTCAAACACATATAAATTTTTTAAAAGCTATTTGTTGAAATTAAAAAAAAATTTACCAGGTTTGATAAAACATAAAAGATTTATTTCCCCATAAATACTTCAGACCATGTACACACAAATAATTGCTTACCCTCAAATAAAGGCACCCTTTTCAAACTTTAAAAAATTCTTTGTAATCAGTTTACCTATCACACAAGGAACTACTCTCATTTACTACTTTGCTAGACATGCTCTTGTTTGTTTATTTTTCTTTCAACTTTGTTTAGTCTCTTCCCTGCCTTCATCCAGAGGGCATCCTGGCCAGTTTAACTCTTATCCGCTCCCACTCTCCCCCATCAAGCCCAAAACTTGATATATAAAGGAAAATATCTGATGTGTCAACTACTAAATATCCGTATGATGACACCCTCTGTAACCTTACCTGATCTTCCTAACAACAGGTCAGCACTCAGGAAGGTACTATCACTCCAACTTCACACAGAAGGAAGTGAGTGCTTACAAAAGTCATAACTTCCCCAAAATGCCAACATAAATAGTGGTAAGGTCAGGACTCAGCGCTTACAATATGTAACATACAGTTTGATCTGCAGGGCCCCTCGCTACTGTAAAAGGTATAATCTGTTGGTAGACACAGCACGCATCACCATCACTCCAGCCCATTTACTCATTCCACTTCTGGCCTTTTTAAAATGTTTAAAACAATCTAAAAGCTGTCCACTTGCTTTTTTTTTTTTTTCTTCAAGATTTATTTATTTATTTGAAAGAGAGAAAAAACAGAAGGATACATCTTCAATCCACTGGTTCACTCCCCAAATGGCCACAATGTCCCGGGGCAGGGCCAGGTCAAGTCAGGAGCTGGAAACTCCATCTAGTCCTCCCACATGGGTGCCTGAGGCCCAAGAACTTGTGCCATCTTCCACTGCTTTTCCAGATACAATAGCAGGGAACTGGATGTATTGTATTCCAGATATAATAGCAGGGAAGTGGGGCAGACAGGACTCAACCAGAACTCATGGGATGCTGGTGTTAGAGGCAGAGGCTAAACTCACTGCACCACTGCGCCTGCCCCATCCACTTGCTTTAATTCAAGTTCCCTGTACTTCCAAACACTTAAAGCACTGTATTATCCAAAATGAGATCTGACTCAAATAAAATAATTCTAGATTACTATCAACTGAGGAAGCATTTGCTGGTCTGTGAAACCACTAAATCTCAAAGCAAAATTTCAAAAGCCGTAATCTGACAGCTTTACTCCAAGACAGCTATACAGTCACTTAAGATTGGCCATCACGTGGGTGGCTCTTCAGGGGCCAACACCAAAAACCCTCTCTCATGACAGGCCCTCCAGAAACTCAGGCTCCCTTCCTTTTTCATTGTCACTCAGTTGACCCAGCTCAGCTGATACCACCTAACGCAATCTATTATAATCACCCTCTCAAATGCCTTTTTTCTTCTCCCTTTAATAGTCTCTTTATTCCAGTAACTTGAAATGACACAAATCCTAACAGTGAGTCCCTCTAGCAATATGATTAAACATAGAACCCATTACAATCCATAAAAGGTCTATAGACAAGCTAGTAGTGATTACTCCTCCTCCCAAATTTAATCCCTGATTTCCTCAAATAAAAGTAATTTTTATGCATTTGTAGCAATTAATGTTGCAATACTTCTAATCATAAGGTAAAATGGACTAAGGAAGAAACAGACTTTTACAAATGTTATGGAAAGTAGGTCAACAAACTTTGGAACAAAGTTGGAACACTAGGGATTCCCAGTTTAAGACTCCCAAGGATGCTTACAGGAATCTAAATTTAACTCTTTTTTTTTTTTTGAAAGATTTATTTTTATTTATTTAGAAGAGTTACAGAGAGGTAGAGACAGAGACAGAGATCTTCCATCCACTGGTTCATTCCCCAGATGGTCACAATGACCAGAGGTGCACCGATCCGGAGCCAGGAGCCAGGAGCCCCTTCCGGGTCTCCCACTTGGCTGCAGGGGCCCAAGGACTTGGGCCATCTTCTCCTGCTTTCCAGGACATAGCAGAGAGCTGGATCGGAAGAGAAGCAGCCGGGACTAGAATCGGCGCTCATATGCGATGCCGGCACTTCAGGCCAGGGCTTTAACCCACTGTGCCACAGCACTGACCCCTAAATCTAACTCTTAATACTTTAAAATATCCAATGACAGACATATATTTCTGAAACACAGCTGTGGGGCTTAACTAAAATATCACACATATTGGCTTCCGTTTGTAATTTTACCATCTCCATATGGTAACATGAGCTAGACGCTGATCTTAAATGCTAACAGGTCTATGTGCTGGATCAACAAAGAGAAAATAATTATTTAATAACTATAAGTCATTAATAAGCTCACTGAAAACTTAGAATCAATAGGAATAATATAATGGTCCTGTAACTACAAAGATCCTTTAAAATTCTTGAAAAATACTCATATTTTCTCAATTAAAAATAAATTTTAAAAAGTGACAACAGAGGCCAGAACCTTGGCTCACTTGGTTAATCCTCCACCTGCAGCGCCAGCATCACATATGGGCACTGGGTTCTAGTCTCGGTTGCTCCTCTTCCAGTCCAGCTCTCTGCTGTGGCCCGGGAAGGCAGTGGAGGATGGCCCAAGTGCTTGGACCCCTGCATCCACATGGGAGACCAGGAAGAAGCACCTGGCTCCTGGCTTTGGATCGGCGCAGCGCCAGCCATAGCGGCCATTTGGGGAGTGAACCAACGGAAGGAAGACCTTTCTCTCTCTCTCTCTATCTATAACTACCTGTCAAATTTAAAAAAAAAAAAAAAAGTGACAACTCACACAGTGGCAAAAATTATTTGCAGGCCAGCACTGTGGTGTAGTGGGTAAAGCTGCCTCCTGCAGTGCTAGCATCCCATATTGGCGCTGGTTTGAGTCCCACCTGCTCCACTTTCAATCTCTGCTATGGCCTGGGAAAGCAGTAGAAGATGGCCCAAGTCTGTAGGCCCCTGCACCCACATGTGAGACCGGAAGAAGCTCCTGGCTCCTGGCTTCGAATCAGTGCAGCTCCAGCCATTGCAGCCATCTGGGGAGTGAACCACTGGATGGAAGAACTCACTCACTCTCTCTCTCTCTCTCTCTCTCTCTGCCTCTCTGCCTCTCTGTAACTCTGCTTTTCAAAGAAATAAATAAATCTTTAAAAAACATATATTTGCAAGCCATACATCCCATCAAGGGTGTATAGCAGCCAAAGAATATGAGGAATGCAAACAATTCAATCACAAGAAAACAACCCGTTTTAAAAATGGGCAAAGGACCTGAAAAAAACATTTCTAAAAAGAAAATATGCATTTTGCCAGCAGGTACAACAAAAACTGCTCAGCATCACTATTAGATAAATGCAAATTAAAACCATAATGAGATATCCCCACACATCTGTTAGAACAGCTATTATCGAAAAGATGAAAGTTAAAGGCCTATGTTGTGGCACAGCAAGTTAAGTTGTTGCCTGCAATGCCAACATGCCACATCACAGTTCCAGTTAGAGTCCCAACTGCTCCACTTCCAATTCAGCTTCCTGTTAACACACCTGGAAAGGCAGATGATGGCCCAAGTGCTTAGGCCCCTGCCACCCACAGAGGAGTCCAGGTGGAGTTCCTGGCTCCTGGCTTTGGCCCAGTTGTTGCGGCCTTTTGGAGAGTGAATCAGAAGATGGAAAATCTCTCTCTCACTGCCCCCCTTTACTTCCCCCATCCCCCTCTCCCTGTAACTCTGCCTTTCAAATAAATAAATAAATCTTTAAACAAACAAGAAGAAAGATAAAAGCACTGGCAACGATGTCAAGCAAAGGGCATTCTTTGTATATTGTTGGTGGGAACATAAATTAACACAGTATGGTGCCAGGAGCTTCTTCTAGGATTCCCACGCAGGTGCAGGGGCCCAAGGACTTGGGCTATTTTCTACTGCTCTCTCAGGCCAAAGCAGAGAGCTGGATTAGAAGTGAAGCAGCTGGGACTTGAACCAGCACCCATATGTATGGATGCCGAACTGCAGGTGGCAGTTTTACCTGCTATGCCACAGCACCATAATAACAGAGCAGCAGCCACTGTGGCCCGCAGGTTAAAGCCTGGCCTGAAGAGCCAGCATCCTATATGGGCACTGGTTCGAGTACCAGCTGCTCCACTTGCAATCCAGCTCCCTGCTAATGCTCCTGGGAAAGCAGTGGAAGGTGGCCGAAGCCCTTGGGCCCCTGCACTCACATGGGAGACTGGGAAGAAACACCTGGCTCCTGGCTTTGGATCGGCACAGCTCTGGCCATTGCAGCCATTTGGGGAGTGAACCAGCGGAAGGAAGATCTTTCTCTCTGTCTCTCCCTCTCACTGTCTGCAACTCTACCTCTCAAATAAATAAATAAATAAAATATTTTAAAAAAAAGTAAGAAAATAGCTCCTATAGTTTAAGGATTAATCCACCTAAAGAGTATTTCCTCCAAAATGAATCAACAAAATCAATCATAATATTGTACTAGGCACTTATGCACAAGCCTGCTTCCCACTGAGCCCCTTCCCAAGGCACGGCTAGACTACACCTCAGGATTTCCCTAAGGAAACGGGGTGAGGTTGCCTCAGAAAGTTCAAGGAAAATGTGCATTCTTAAAAAACTATGCTAAGATCTCAAAAATGTTCTGCACCAAAATAAACTTATCTTTTAATTCCACTTTCATGAACTTCTGAAGTACTCTTGTACAAGAAGTTCTAGAAGTGTCCATGGTTAAACAATGTTGTAACATGCCACAAATTCTATTATATCACCTATCAAAAGCTTTGAATCCTCCAGAGAAGACCCCCATTTCATTTTTTTTTACACAAACATTCTCCAAAATTATTTGAGCCACAAAACCCTTGACTTTCTTAACAACTATTAACTTGGTGTTTTGTTTTGTTTTCTTGACAGGCAGAGTGGATAGTGAGAGAGAGAGAGACAGAGAGAAAGGTCTTCCTTTTTGCCGTTGGTTCACCCTCCAATGGCCGCTGCGGCCGGCGCATCACGCTGATCTGAAGCCAGGAGCCAGGTGCTTCTCCTGGTCTCCCATGCGGGTGCAGGGCCCAAGCACTTGGGCCATCCTCCACTGCACTCCCTGGCCACAGCAGAGACCTGGCCTGGAAGAGGGGCAACAGGGACAGAATCCGGTGCCCCAACCGGGACTAGAACCCGGTGTGCCGGTGCCGCAAGGCGGAGGATTAGCCTGTTAAGCCATGGCGCCGGCCTAACTTGGAGTTTCTAAAAATGCTGCAGCTTATGCCTTTTCCCAACTGTTAACTCCAGAATCAACAACCAGTTTTAACAACTAAAATCAGTAAGCAGAGATGCAAGTAACTTAGCACAAATACACTCAACTATTTAACATTTATTTAATGCCCCACATTTACAAACAACTTTAAATAACTGCAACTTCTATTCACTAGCTCCCAGCTGCTAATGGCCTGGGAAAGTAGCAGAATACAGCCCAAGTGCTTAGATCCCTGCACCCACATGGGAGATCCAGATGAAGTTCCTGGCCCAGCCCTTGGCACTGTGGCCATTTGAGGAGTAAACCAGCAGATGAACATCTCTGTTTCTCCTTCTCTCTCTCTCCGTGCGTAATTCTTAATTTAAAAAAAAAAAAAAAACTCTCCAGTGTATATACCGCAGCACTGGAACCAATTCAGTACATTTTCCTACACCTTCTATACCTTTAGTTGTCTGGGAAAATAAATACTCAGAATCATAATCCTAAAAGCTGTTGAAATGTCAAGGAAGATTTAAGGAGTATTTAATGAAAATTCATTGATAAATATGTCATTAGACTCTAGTGCTGTGAAAATTCAGATGATTTGAAACAAATCAAGTAAAACAAACATCCCATCCTCTTAATGTTGACATATAAAGCACACTGTTGGTGGCAGGCATTTGACATAGCGGCTAAGAGGCCTCTTGGGATACTTAATCCCTTTCTGGAGTGCTTGGGTTCCAGCCCAGACTCCACTCCTTGGTCCACCTGCAAACACACACCGCAAGAGACAGCAGGTGATGGCTCAAATACTTGGGTTACTGCCACCCAACATGAGAGACCTGGATTGAGTTCCAGGATCCTGGCTTTTGCCTGGCCTAGCCCTTACTAATGTGGGCATTTGAGGAGTGAACCGGTAGAGAGGTGATCTCTCACTGTGTGTCTCTCTGCCTTTCAAATAAAACTTAAAAATTTTTAAAGTTTACTGTCAGCAAAAAGAAAAAAGAGGGGATGGAGGGTGAGTGGGTGAGTATTTAAATAATTTCCAAGTATACTATGCCAACTTTTTTTGCCAAACATTGTAAAAATAATAAGAGTAGTAAATCCTAATAGGCAAAGACAGTTAAATTTAACAGGATATTAAAAATAACTCATCCCTGTATGAAAATGCAAAAAAAAAAAAAAACCCATAAGCATATAAACATGAGTAGCAAGTCTTCTAAATAATTCAACTGTATTTAAATAAAAATAACACAAATTGAGAACTATATACCCAGGCCTGTACTCTGAATTCACACTAATCTATCACATTTCACAGGTCTCAAAGTTGAATTTACACATAGGTTTGCTCAACTGAGTAATTTTCCCTTTTAGCTTAACTTAAAATAGCTTTTAATGAAAAATGTGTTGCTTCTCATTTCAGTAAAGGTTTCAATTAAAGGTACATTTTAGCAAAATGAAAACTGAAAAGTTTCATGTTTATTGCTGCTGTTATCATTACTTACCTATGCACTTAGTATCCCCACCTTGACAAAAAAAAAAAAAGAAACCTAAAAACTAAAAATGGTTTATGGGTGCTATCAGCTATCAAAAATAAAAATAAGGATGCATTCCAAACTGAGCCACAAAATAGAGCATAACTTTGAATACGAGGACACAGGTGTGAGTCCTGGCTCCACCACTTGTTGTATGATCTCAGGCAAACTATTTTAACTTTCTCAACGTGTTTTCTCAGCCACCTACAGGAATGGCATCAAGCTTCCCAATGTGGAGACAGAAAGAACCCAAGCACAAAGTGCAACTCACCACTTTCTGAGCACAGCAAATGCTTGCTGAACAAGATTAATGTAAGGACAGGAAACTCCTTCCTAGTACAGCTCATCATCATGGACGTTAAGATCTAACATGAACGAACCCCCTCCAAAACCCACTGCTGATCTACGTCAGCACTAACAGAGCAGTAAAAATACATTGGGCACCAATACTAACTCTTTAGCAACCAAGTTAGTGCAATTTAATGTCTCAAATATTTCAAAAATAGGGACTATGTAAATCAATACTTGTTTAAAGGAAAAATACCAGGGTAAGCAAAAAGTCTCAAGAAACGATTTTTTCAGCTTACTGACAAAATTCAGAAAAGCAAGTAGCATGTTTTTGAAATCTATCAAGAGAGCTGGAAGCTGCTGAGAGTCCAGTTTCAACGTCGTCACTACTAATTGTTTGACCTTGGACAAGTCTGGACTTCGGTTTGCTTAACTATAAAATGACTACTAAAAACCATAGATAAGATCCAAGACCAACTTCCCGGGCCTTCCTTTAACAGGCAAAGCACAGTGATGGCTCACAGCCTGGACTCCTGAGTGGAACTCGGGCTCTGCCCCTGTATACACACCAAGCCCTGCAGCGCACACTGCTGTCACCCACTCCGTGTACAAAACAGTTCCCTGAGAAAGTTCCATCTTCCCAAATCCGGGCACTACCTCCTCAGCAGGACACTACTTTAGGATGCAGACATTAAAACTCCTAAACTCGTGCAAACCTAGGTGCAGTGTAACCAAAAGATCACCTCATAAAACTCTACACATCCCAGACAGCACCGGACACTTACTGTAAGGCCAACAGTCCTCAGGGAAAACATGGCATATAAGGTCAAAGTGGAACTCCTGCTACTTCCGTCTTGTTCTCTTTCATCTAACACCGTAGAAGACCATAGAGCCATCAACTCCGAGCAAGGACATTAACCACGGCAATGCAATGCCACTTGTGCGGACTCTGCAAACGTAAAGGGAACTTGGAGCTGGCATAAGGCAGCGGTGTTCAGAAGGTGCCACCAACCCGGCGGCATGCACCAGACACGCCCAGGCCAGGGTAAGCACGGGCACCACTTGTCACACACCAAAAACCGCTCATCCGCAAATGTTCGTCTTTCCTGCGTGGCCCGCTGCGAGGAAGTAGGGCTACTTCCCATCACCTATTCAACCTGCTTCCACACAGATGCTTGGCACCCATCCTCAGGGTCCAGTCGGGGCAGGCATTTCGACCCAATCCACAAGCCTGCGTTGCCAGGTCGCCTGACCCCTGCACACAGAGCACACTGCACACAACCGGGTTCACCTGAGCCAGGGGCACGGTGGCACCGAGTTGAACTCTTCCCCTCTGCAGTACTTGCAAGCGAACTCCTGACTTCCGTCAAAAAGTCCTGCCCTGGGCGATGGACATCAGGCACCAGGAGAGGAGAAACTGACTGGCTCGGCCACCAATCGCCCTACTTCCATCCCAGATCCAGGCGTGGGAGCAAATGCTCCACACAGGGCGGGCCGGGGGCCCACGAGCGAAGCCAGATGCTAAAGCTGAACTTTGGGACGGCTACGGCTTTAAACGAGAGATGCCGGGACGTGGGGGAGAGGGCGACGGCGCTAGCCACGGTGTTGCGGGGTGTGCGGGTGCGGGATGGGGGGGAAGAGGGTCCGGGGGACGGCGGTGGGGAAGCGGAGCCGACTGGCCGAGCCAACCCAAGCCGGGAGGCTGCTGGCCGAGCTCGGAGCGGAGGGCCCTGCAGCCCTCGAGCGAGCCGTAGGGGAGGCCGCCGCCGCCGCCCGCAGGGTGTAAGGGGACACCCCGGAAGAGGGAGCCGTGCGTGAGGCGGCGGCGCCGGGGGTGACGGCCACAGGCGAGGCACAGGGCGGCCGGGGGGTTGGTGGCTCGCTGTTGACTCAGCACAGCTCCCGTGCCGGGGGCACTTGCAGGGTCCCCCGCTGCTCGTCAGGCCCCGCGCGCCCGCGGCCGAGGCCGCAGAGACAGTGTCCTCGGACGGGCCGGCGCCTGCCCCTTCCTTCCCCTTGTCACAGGTAAACACTGGCCGCCGCCGCCGTCGCCGCTTACCTCTGTTAACATTATTACACCCCGGGGAAGTGAGGTCCTCCCTAGCCTCGCCGCATGGCAACAGCCGTAGCAGCAGCGAAAACTGCCCGGGCCGCCGCCAAAGGCGGCAACTGCTCTTCCAGTCCTCTCCCGGGCGGCGGCTTTACTCGGCTTCGCTGGCTTCCCCCGGGCCCGACTGCTCGCGGCGGACGCGCGGCCATCTTGGAAGAGCGACGTCCGCGTCTCCCCGCGACGTGCGCTCTCATTGGCGGGCGCCGGAGCCGCCGGCGTCTCGTGACCGTCTCCATAGCGCCGGCGCGCGGTGAACGCCGGAGGCTGGCGCTGAGGCGGCTTCCTGGGTGCTGGGGGGCCGGGCGCTCGGGCCGGTTCGGGGCGGCGGCTGGGAGCGGAGTCTCCGCGCTGGGGTCGCCCCGCAGCCGGCTGGGCCCGGGGAGGACCTCGTGCGCCGCGGGGACCGGGTGGCCGAGTTCCTCTCTTCCCGGCACCGAGGTGCCGGAAGGGCGCGGGAGGCCCGGGGAGCGGCTCGGCTGTCCCCACCGCCCGAGAAACTGCTGGCCGCTGAGTCCCTGTCCCTTTCCGAACGCGGGCGGGCGGAAACTTACCCCTTTGTACCCTGCTAGGCCTCGGTGAGCTCCTCGCCCTGGAGCGCGCCGCAGGTTGCCGGGTGCGATCCTTATCCCGATGGCGGCCGGGTTGGTGGCCCCGTTGGCCGGCGCCTGCCGGACGCGGCGGACTTCAAGCTTCTGTCTTGAAGAAAACGAAAAGCCGGGATCTGGCGCTCAATGCCGGTAGTTCGGGTTTGGTGTCTTTGCGCGACTTGCTTGTGGATGAGAACTTGGCAGGTTTCAGCAGGTGTCCCTGCGCCGTTCCGAGGATCTATTTCCCCCATTCCCCCCTCCCACCCCCCCCACCCCCCTGAGATGGGTTAGGTCAGGGGGCTTTCGGGGCAGTGGCTTTTCTGCCCCAAGTGCAGTGACCCCGCCGGCCACCTGCGCTGCCTGGATTCAGGTCAGAAGAACCTGGTGGACTAGGAGGTGGACAAGTTCTTTTCAGACGTGACACGCAGTGCGCTTGCATCTCATCCTGAACGGGTCCAAAGGCGTTTGGGAAAGCTAAGGCCAATGGTTCCTTCCCCTCTACCGGCATCTTTTTCCCTCCACATAATAATGGTATACTGTACTGAATGCAATTTATTTAATCCATAACTCTTAGTAAATTCTCAGAGAACAGTAGGTGAAGGCATCACACACCTTACAAGTATTGTCTTTTGGGTCCCCACTAAGGAAAACAAAACTGTTCATATAAGCAGTCACTCAGAAAATTCAAAAAAAAACCCTGATTTTACTCCACTGGACTCATGGAAGCAATGGAATGTTCATAGTTGTTTTTGTCTACATATTATATGTGATTTCCACACGGCTGAACCTGCAAAATTCTGACCTCTGCAAGACAATAAAATGTGCTACTAGACTTGGCAGATTGAGTGGGAAGTAAGATGGGGAAAAAACTCTGCGACCTGGGGTACTGAGGGAAACCAAGAGCTCCTGGAGACAGAGGAACCTGGAAACAGATACTGTCCGACCTGTAAATAAGAAAACGGAGAAGGAGTTTCATAAATATTTAAGATAGCAGCTAGTGAATTGAAACTAATGTAGGTGTCTGGTCTGAGAATTCGGTTTTATTCTCTCTTGTTTTTTCCCCTTCCAGAGCAAGGCACCTTTCACTTATTTTAAACGTGGTAAATTAAGTGTATACACAACTTCAGGTTTGAACCAACCTGTGATGTGACAGGGATGTGCTTAAACAGCATTCAGAATGAGCTTGCTTATAGACCTGGAAACAAGCCCAAATCATTAGTTCTTCTAATGGCTTCCCAGTTTTTCTCAGCCAGGGTCCTTTCTGTGACCTAAAAAACAACCAGCCTCCCGGCTCCGGCCCCACCCCCATTCTGTGACCTTATTTCTACTTAGCAATTTATTCCAACTTCCCAGTCCTGTTGTTGCCCTGGGCTGTGGCACTGTTATCTCTACCTAAGGGATCTTTCCACCACACACCTGCATGGCTGGGTCCCTGCCATCCGTCCAATCTCATCTCAAAGATCACCTTTGTCAATGACACCCACCTTAACCATCCCATTTAAAACACTACCCACCCCCCAGCTTTCTCCTTTCCTTGCCTCAGGTTTTTTTTTTTTTTTTTTTTTAATAGTAGTTACACCCCTTCTATCAGAATCACTATTCTTTTTGGTCTTCTAACCTGTCCCTTCTGCTAGAATGTAAGCTGCATGAGACTAAGGATTTTTCTCTTTTGTTCCATGTTCCTCTAGTACCTAAAATACTAGAACAGTGCCTGGCTTGGAGCAGGTGTTCGATAAATGTTTCTGGAGTGAATGAGTGAATTATTTCCTAACAGGTCTACATGCATGTACACACAAATCATAGTTAACACGAATTAAAAATCTTGATGTTGAAAGGTTAAAGTATTTACAAAGTGGACATCGTGTGTTCTTGCAGGTATGGGAACATCACTTCTTCTGCCACTAAAATGCTGGAGAGAAGTGTATGACCAGATTGTGAACTACGCCTTGCCTTTCACCTTGTTAAACAAATACTTCTTAGGCATGAGTCAAAGTTAATTTGCTAGCAAAGGGAAGCAACAGAATAAGGTATGTTATGTCAGAGAGTGATGGAAATTAAGTTATCTAGTTGGGTAAAAGAATGCTTACCAAAGCAGCTAGCTTTAAAAGAAAGAAAAAAAAAAAAAAGTACACCTAATCTGGTACAACTTGCAGTTTCGTTCCATGTGATCTTAAAAACATCCTATTCATATCAGTTGTTCCTGGGACAGGAAGATTTGAGATGCTGAGTTTTTTGGCTATCAATCAGAAACTCAAAACAAAACAAAACAAGCTATCTTAAGAAGCACATGATAAAGAGGCTTGTGTGGCTGTTGTTACAAGAGGTTTGATTACTGTCCAACCTACCCAGTTAACACCAGAAGGAATGACAGAAAATGTAAAAGGCAGAGATCAAAGAACATAAGATGTTTTCAAACAGGCCACTACTGATGAGTTCTAAACTCCAAGTAAGATTCAGAATGTCCAGGTTGCCTCTTTTTTTACACTTTGAAACAAAAGCAATTTCTTCTGCATATTCAAATTGTCACAGATTGTGAGGAAGACATTCAAAATCCTCTCCAGCTAATTTGGAAAACAGAATACGTTATTACTGACTTAAGCCATCTTGTTAACTGCAGTTTCTTCATTTTGTAAAGTAAGTATAATCAGTGTCATCTAGCACCTCCGCTGAGTGTTTAAGTGTACCGTGTGTTCATGAGCAAGGTCCACTGTCAAAATCAGCAACTTAGCATTGATCACCGAGGAGACACAGTCCGGGGACAGACAACACCACCAGTTCTTGGATGTAGCTTTAGCGGGACAATAGCAAACAGAAATCATAGGATGTTTAAGAGTTTTGGGAGGTCTATTTACAAATAGCTCAGCATGCTTTTTTTCATGCATGAAACTTTCTGAGGAAATACTGAGCGAACTCAAGACTAAAGAGACCAAGGCAGAAATACAAGGCTTTGCTAACAGCAGATGCAGCCATAACAAAATAGGCAGCAGTGTTCACAACTGTCTTCAATAATAGCTCCACAACACAAAAATTTTTTTACAAAGATATAAATGAAAGACTATGCTATATTTCTGAGGTACCACTAGGTCAACAGTACTCTGGTAGATAGTTTTTAAGACAAAATACTTTTTCAAACATTAGATCTAGAGCAGTTTTCCAAAATATTTATTTCTTAGTTATGGATACTGATCTGCTGTACCTGTTGTGGACCAGGTGGTAAAGTTGCCTTAGAGAGGTTTGGTAACAGACCCCCAGATCAAGGGCAAGTGCTATGCACCTAGCTAGTCAATGCTGGTGGGGGCCTTTAGCACCTGACTACGATAGTGTTTGCCAGCTTCCTCCCCTATGTGGTCACTCTTTCCTGTGTCATACTATTGTTCACGGAAGACAGGTCACTGTGTGCAGCCCACTTAGGGAATTTAAGTGGCTCTTGTTGAATACCTAAATAATTATTTGCAATTCTTTTCCCTGGAACATGTCACTGTTTAGTTTATGAGCATCAGCTCCTAGATTCTTATTTTATACTTGGGGTTACAATCCAACACTATGTCCTTGATTTTGTTCAGATTGTCCCAGCTTTGGAGCTCTTTAGGTTGTCCTATGTGCTTTATCATACTCCCAGTAACGTGGCATGGTTTTGTGTGTGTGTATGTGTGTATGCTTGTGTTTGTATTAACCACTTCTTTTCTTTCTGGTAATTCAAGATGCTCCAGGCTCATCATCTCCCAGACCTGTAATCTGTCATTTCTCTAAGAAACTTTCCTTCCTTTTATCGGAGAATGATAGGTAACCAAGATCTCAGTTCTTGGAAGTGCTATTTTCTGCTTAAGCTGTCATTTCTTTCTTTTTCTCTGCAGGATCTATTTAAAGAGAGCAAGATCTTCCATCCACTGGTTCACTCCCCATATGGCCACAATGGCTGGGCCAAACCAAAGCCAGGAGCAGAAACTCCATCTGAGTCTTCCACATGACTGGCAGGGGCATGAGTATTTGAACCATCCTCTGTTGTTTTCCCAGATGCAATCCCTAGGGCTGGACTGGACTCAAACCAACACTCAAATACCGGGTCAGAGTTGCAAATAGCAGCTTTACTTGCTGTGCCACAGTGTCAGCCCCAGCATCTCGCTTGTTTTAGACTCTTACAGCTGACATAGCAAGGAAATATTTATGTTTTTACTAATCCATATATAAATACACATACCTATCTATAAACATATCTCTATGTAATCCTCTCTGTGTTAAGTTAAACATGAGTTCATACTGATGTCTCTAACTCTAACCCATTTCTAGCCTCCTCCCCTTGCTTCCCTGTCATTCCTTCTCGCTCCTGCTGCCTGCCGGCATATTGTACAGTTCTTTCATTGGTTCAGTATGTTGTGGAGCAGCCTCTTGGCTGTTAGCCCATACCCCCACTGGAAACAAATGTATCAACTAGAGTACAGTACCTACATTTTTTTCCTTTCCTCTTTGGTCTTAGACTTTAGTCATTTCCAAACTTACTTAGTTCAGCACCTGTTCCTCTGACCCTTTCAGTGAGGGGGGGTTGCATCCAGTTTCAGTACAGTCTGATGCTCAAAGTCTGCCTTCTTCCCTGAGATGTGCTATTTGATTTTTGATTTAATTCATTAAGTTTTACTCTGTGCTGAGAAGTTTTACAAGTTTTCACAGATGGGTAATGTCATGTATCCACCATTATGACAGTATCATAAAGAATATTTTCACAGTCCTAAAATGTTAAGGAAAAGAAAAGGAAACTGCCTATTAAAATTGCTTTTTTTTTTTTTTTTTTTGACAGGCAGAGTGGACAGTGAGAGAGAAAGACAGAGAGAAAGGTATTCCTTTTTCCGTCAGTTCACTCCCCAAGTGGCTGCTACGGCCGGCGCGTTGCGGCCAGCACACTGCGTCGATTCAAAGCCAGGAGCCAGGTGCTTCCACCTGGTCTCCCTGTGGGTGCAGGGCCCAAGCACTTGGGCCATCCTCCACTGCACTCCCGGGCCAAGCAGAGAGCTAGACTGGAAGAGGAGCAACTAGGACAGAATCCGGCACCCCAACCGGGACTAGAACCTGGGGTGCTGGCGCTGCAGGCAGAGGTTTAGCCCAGTGAGCCACGGCGCCTGCCTAAAATTGCTTTTGCATGTTTATTTGTATCCCCCCAAACAACTGATGATTTTGTTGAGTAAATTTCATTTGGATATTAGGAGATATTGATAAATAAATATATACATAACTCTATATATATATATAAAATCTAATTCTCCATAACACCTAATCACCTAGTGTTTATTAAGTGCTGACCATGTACCAGGCTCTGTTCTAAGTACTTCACAACAATCCCATAAGAAGGAACTATTATTACTACTCCCATTTTATAAATGCGTAAACTGAGGTCCACATGGTTAAATTTTTTGCCCAAGTTTACATAGTAGTAGAACCAATATTCAAAGATAAAGTTAAATACATGTATATGTGTGTATACAGATACATGAATTCATGTAGGGTTGTGTTTATATCATGTAGGTATATAATTCGGAGTTATGGGAGTAGATACTCTGTCTTCAAGTATCTTAATGAAGCTGACTTTAAAAACAAGGTTTTCAGCCATTGCTATCCCCAGGCTCACGTGAATCGTAAATTCATAATTAGCCTTTCACCTCCTGTGTTTGCGTTTAGTCAAAGGAGGAAACGAGAAAAGGAATCAGCACTCAAAGGCCGAGTGTCATCCGTGCCCATTTCTAAGGCTTACCTCGGCTAGTTTCATTTTTACAGAGGAAGAGTGAAATCAAAGACTGTCATTATATTACTTTTTATTTTACCAGCTTAACAGCTAAGGTGAATAAATAAGATTATTCCATTAATTACTATGGTTTTTAGACAGGCACAAAGTTCATTTGACTTGCATCTACTTTTGTATATTATGGTGGTTTTTCAATGCGCATCTTTAAATTAAAAACTATTTGTAAGAAATGTACACACCACATATGCCCCATAATACTGGCTGTAGAATAAGAATAGGAGCTCTAGAAGATATACATTGTGACCTTGTCTTTGCTGTTAAGTTAGGGTTAAGCCTGTCAAGTGAAATCTCACCATTTGCTGAACTTCAGTTTCCTCTTCTGTGAAGTTAGGAGATGGAAACATGTAATTAGATTAGCAATAATCTACTGTCTGCGTTAGTACAGGGATTGCTATTTTAATCGCTGGACAATGCCCTGTGGCTCAAGATCAAATGCTGCTTAATATTTCTTTCCATTTTACAACTGTGACACTTGAGAATAACAAGTTAAGTAGCAGTTCGTTTTCCTATCATTTTCCTTCCACACATTCATTGTCACCTTTTACACAAACCTCCCTCCTGAGCTGCGGTGAGCTATTTTGTGTATGGTAATGAGCTCCTTGAATTCCCACCTATCCACTTAAAATGAGACACCTCTGATCTTGTAATAGCCGTATATGTGCAAATACCCATGAACAAAGAAATCAGCAGAAGTGTCAAGAAAAAGTCTGGTGTATAAAACCGAATCATCAAGTAAGAGACATGTAAACCTCATGCTACTTATTAAGGTCTATAGGCTAGGCACCTCTTCTGAATGGGTGCGACTTATACTGTCTCCTCACTAGATCAGCAAAATGCTGAGGGCTTCACATTTTATTTTTAAAAATAGATGTCCTTTTCGGGTTTTACTGTTGCTGGGGAAGTGTTCTTTCTGTTGCTAACAGAGAGCTGGATGTTCTGCTTTGAATGGGATGAGTTTGTTTTTATTGGTAGGAGTGGCAGAAGGATGAATGAAGGAATCCATTTTTGGATTGTGTTTCTGTAAGTGAGAGATCTGCCTTTTGGGTCCAGGTGAATGATTGGCTCCTAACCACAGAATCCTGTCATGGGATCATGGAATTTGCTCATTTGTTTACTTATTACTTTACTCTTTAAATCTTAAATGGGCTAAATATTTCAGATTCAGAGATGATGGGATTACAGGACTCATATCAGGACCATGTATGGTCACGCAACATCCAGAGCTTGGAAGATATCAAGAGGACTTTTATCCCCTTTACTTTTTTTTTTTTTTTTTTTTTTTTTTTTTTTTTTTTTTTGCCTGATGTAGTTCAGCCTCAAAAAAAGGGAAGAGAAATAGTTGAGACCTGGCTTTCCTTTCCAATCTTGTGATCAAGTAATTAGAATACAAGCCATCTTGCTCTTCATCTTTATACTATTTGCTCCATTTACAGCAGGAAATCAATGGGGAAATTATCTCAAAGAGTACTTTGGTGTATTCTGAGCTGAAAGCTCCCTTGAACTGTTCTGGCTGTCCTAAGTAAGATAGGAATTATAGAATTATTTTCAATGTCATTGTATTGCCCAGAAATTAACTTCAATGTTCTTATGATCTCAATTGCATTATAACACCCTGTAAAAGACTGCTGACTTCTTAACAATAAAGAAAAAAACCCTTTTACTTGTAGCTGTGTCCATTCCTCTAATTCATTGATCTTTATGGTTATGCCAAAAATTTCGGTGAAGCTGTGAAAGCAGAATTGGGATTCTGTGTTGTGAATTGCACTTCTGTCTTTAGGAGCAGGTGGTTAATGTATGAGCCCCTGGCATGTGGAGCCCCTGGCATGTGGGGTATTTCACAGTGCCTCTCTACATCACTCTGCAGCATGCCTGCACTGTGTGCTCACTGAATCTTTGTGTACTCCTCCTATCCTGGGAGGAGATTTCATATCCTGCCTATCCAGGTAGGTTTGTTTGGCTCAGACCAATGGAATGGAGCCGTCCTCCTGCCTCTCTGTTTTCCAACGAGGCTTTGGATGTTACAGGTTGAGACAGTAGAGACTCAAAATAGGAGCACTCACTCACAAGATCAGGGGAAAGAAAAAATCTTCAGACTTTCCATAGGTGACCATTTATTTTATTTACGGTAGGTTGTGGTTACAGCAGCTGACTATCCATAGCTTGGATAAAACACTCTCTAACTCTACCTGCTGACAGCAGAAAGTGTCTAACCTGGGAATGCTCACCTTCTTTGTTGTTTCGGTTTCTTTCCCCTTAGAATGAGGGCACTGTTTTAAGTGATACTACCTAAAGAGATCTCTGATAGATACACAGTTCTCTAAGGTGAACCACTTTAATAAGTCATGGCCTGGGTGTTACAGATTACACACACACACACACACACAGGATACCAAAGATAAGATTCCTGGAGGTGGAGGCTGACCTTAGGACCCTGTTCCTTTCAGACTGTTGTGAAAAGAACTCCAAGGAAGCAATGGAACGAGAATAAGCCTGAACATGAGACAAGGTGGATCAGAACCGGAGCAGTTACTCTGAAAACCCAGAGCCTTTCCAGAGTCCTCATAGCTGTTTCCCAAGGAAGGGGCCAAAATGAGAACTAAGGGAGGGACTATGCAAAGTATGCAAATTTTGGTCACCTGCACTAGGCCAGGTTTTACCCTGGGGATGTCTCAACTCTGACAATCTCCCACATGGAACTGCTCACCTGAGTGAACAAGGGAAGTGCCATTCACCAAATGTTTCCACTGTGACAGGTGCATGATGTACCTTGCCACCTTTAAACCCCGAAGGGGAAGGATTGCCAGGCTCATTTTTGAAATGAGGAAATTGAGACTCATGAAGATCATTTGCCTAAGAGTTCTCTGTTAAACAAATGGCAAGTCAATTTCAGTCAAGTTTTCTGACTCAAAACTTAACGTCTTTTTTTTTTTTTTTTCTGGTAGACTTCCCATGTGCTCAGCCTTGGTTCTAGAAGTTAATACACCCTTTGAATGCCCAATAAAAACCTGTGTCACTTTCCCAGGCATTAATTGCTTTGTGCAAACCAGGTCTCATGAGGAGCTCTTGAAAGAAACTATAGAGATAACTTGTTGTTCCTGTTTACCCACTTTTTCTTCTCGCAGGTAACAAGAGATAGGAGTTTGAGCCCAGCAGAGTCATGCCTGAGCTCTTAATTTGTGGGAACCCAACCACGGTTCTACTCCAGTGTGAACATAATTTGCATCTCGTTGTAAACTGCTAATCTTATGTATTTCTTGATTCTCATTGATTGACACGACATTATGCGAGACACTTCAAAAAGCTTGCTGAAAAATGGAATTAGAAGTATGAGTTTAGGGCCTATGTGTGGTGTAGCGGGTTAAGCCGACTTCAGTTCTGATCCAGTGCCCAGGTACCTGGATCCTAGCCACCCACAGGGAGCTCCAGGCTCCTGGGTTCAGCCTGGCTCAGTCCCGGCCATGGCAGCCATTTGGGGAGTGAACTAGCAGATGAAATTTTCTCTCTTTCTCCCTCCCCCTCTCTCCCTCTCCCCCCACCACCAACTTTGCCTTTCAAATAAATAAATCTTTTGTTTAAAAAAATGAGCTTATTTTGGTGTAAAAAAATTTTTTTTCATAAGACAACAAAGATGCATATTATGAAAAAACAAGGACTTTCAGAATTGTTCTTGCACCAAAGTCAGCTTATACTTTGAGTTTCATTTCTCTTGAACTTCCCAAAGCTCCCTTGTATGTTCAGCTAATGTTACAAAGTCCACTGGGACTTTTTTATCACTGAGGTCAGTATGATTTGTATACTCCTGCCTGATGGCAGTTTCAGCCCCAGCCCCTTTATGTGACTCCTGTACTATAACCTAAGAGTATGGAGTCTGTCTGTCATCCTCCCACCCTGTCCACGTGAGCTGCAAGACTTGGGCCAGGTTATCTGCTGTGTCCCCCCCCACCCCTTAGCCCCTGTAGAACCTAAGTTTTCAAGACAAATGGTGTCTGCCTCTCATCACTGGTTCTGACATCATCCTCTCTCACCTTAGGCTAGCCCCTAGTACCTAATGTGCCTCAGCCATCGGCTCAGCCATGGGGCTCTGAGCCCTGCTGGAGCAGAAAACAGTGATCTTGTGATCTGTAATCACTCAGAAGAGCACATCACAAAGTCCAAAGCACACACTCACTTCAGCAGCAGCACCTGTGGACATTGGTGAGACATCAAGTCTGGAGTTGATTAATTCTCAGGCCTCCATTTTTGACATCCCTAATGTCACATTTATTTCCAATCACATCTGATGATTTTTCTCCTGAACTCCAGATTGTCACATTTATCAACTTCATTGTCCTTTTGCTTTTTAACCAATACCTTAGACACATTTTTAGTACGTCATGTAATTGTATGGCATAGTGTTTGTTTTGCTTTGCTTATTTTAAGTTAAATGCATTAACATTTAAAATATATGCTTAGAAAACTAATATGTTTTTTACAACTGCACACTAGTTTTTAAAAATTTTTTAAAAATTCATTTATTTGACAGCATGCCTAGCCACTGGTTCACTCCTCAAGTGCCCATGAAGGCCAGGACTAGGCCAGGCCAAAGCCAGGAGCCAGGAACTTAATCCAGGTTGCCTATGTGGTAGCAAGAACACAGTTACTTGATCCATCAATGTTTTCTCCCAGAGTCTGCATTGGCAGGAAGCTGGAGTCAGGAACCAGATGTGGAACTCGGGAACCCTCATCTGGGTGTCTGAGCTTCTAGGCTAAACACCCACACACACACAACGTTTAAAAGCAACATACCTATACTCAACATCAAAGATAAAATCATAAAATAAATAAAATAATTACTAAATGACAAAATTACTATCCAATTTCCAACTTAATTTATTCTGCAATTACACTCATTTATCCATTTCTTTTGTTGCTCAAAGCGCATCAGAGTTTCAGTCGCAGGAAAACCTCCAAGCAGACATTCTTTGTTCAAGGCCAAAGACATAAAAGTAGAGTGAAATACCAAACATGTTTCTAACTATTATTTTCCTTTAGTGTTTATGGTCACTGAAAGCTGTATCTGAAATAGATGGCATAGCCCCAGTGTTCACTGGCACATGTTGTCTGGTACAGTTTTTAATAAGATTCTTAGAGTGTGAAAAGGATTCTGATGGAGTTTATAATATGAAGAAATGGAAGTCAGACTTTAATCACACACACCAATGAGAAAAGTTCTCAGGGATTCTTCTTTGCTTCCTTTTGTAGCTAAAATATAAAGCTTATGGAAATTACCCTTTTGTAAATGTGATACAATAACCTCTCAATCATTTTCACTAATAAAACAGAAAATGGATTTGAAAAAACCAACAAGGCGAATAATCTAAAACTTGTCAAAGCATAAAGTAAAGCCATTCCAATTTGAGTGAGTCTGATAGAGGGTACTTGCCTAAATATGGTTACTAAGTTTATTGTGTCAAATAACTGAGCGGGATCCCTGGTAGAACCTTGATTTTGCCTGTCAGCTCTCTTAACATTAATCATAACAACTTCAAGTTGCTTAAATACCTTTATCTTCATTAGAATCATGCGAATCATCTCTCTTGGTGTGCTGGGACTGGTTTGGACTGGCTCTCCAGGGCAATTGTGGGAATTTTTAGCATTTTGCTAGATGATTTTTCATGATAGCCATTTCTTAAAGTTTATAAACATAACTTAATGACGTATATAACAAACAAGTAAAGGTAAGTAAATACTCAAAAATCATCACTTCTAGTGATTTAACTACTTCTTACTATTACAAATAATTTGGAGGTTACATAATGTGTTGTACAGCAAAAATACTATAGAGTGGTGGACCCAACTCTATTCATTGATATCCTGTTGGTAACATAAAATCAGCTATGATTGGAGTACTTACACCATGGAAAGTAGCAAATACTACAAACCAAGTCTTGAATTACTGTTTTGTCTACAGTTTAAAAAGTGATCAAGAAAAAAAATTTTTTAAGAGTTCTTTCTTTTTTTAAAAGATTTTTTATTTATTTGAAAGAGAGTTACAGAGAGAGATAGAGACAGAGAGAGAGGTCTTCCATCCGCTGGTTCACTCCCCAGATGGCTGCAATGGCTGGAGCTGCGCCAATCTGAAGCCAGGAGCCAGGTGCTTCCTCTGGGTCTCCCACATGGGTGC
Source organism: Lepus europaeus (assembly GCF_033115175.1). Taxonomy (NCBI): domain Eukaryota; kingdom Metazoa; phylum Chordata; class Mammalia; order Lagomorpha; family Leporidae; genus Lepus; species Lepus europaeus. Next base: position 22,134,407 of record NC_084846.1, read on the forward strand.
AGGGCCCAAGGACTTGGGCCATCTTCCACTGCTTTCCCAGGCCATAGCAGAGAGCCGGATTGGAAGAGGAGCAGCTGGAACTAGAACTGGCGCCCATATAGGATGCCAGCGCTTCAGGCCGGGATGTTAACCCGCTGTGCGCCTCAAGATTTATTTCTTTGAAATGCAGAGTTACAAAGAGGCAAGGCAGAGAGAGAGAGAAGTCTTCCATCCTGGTTAACTCTCCAAATGGCCATAATGGCTGGAGCTGGGCCGATCTGAAGCCAGGAGCCAGAAGCCTCTTTTGGGTCTCCCACACTGGTGCAGGGGCCCAAGGACTTGAGCCATCTTCCACTGCTTTCCCAGGCCAAAGCAGAGAGCTGGATTGGAAGTGGAGCAGCCAGGACTCGAACCAGGGCCCATATGGGATGCCGGCCCTGCAGATGGCGGCTTTTCCTGCTATGCCCCAGTGTTGGCCCCCAAAAAATGTTAATAATGCATAGAGAACTTCAAAAAGTGTCGTGATTGACTGTTATATAGTGAATAACAAAAAAAATTGAAGAACCATCCTTCAAGGATTCCAAAACAATTATCCAATTCAGCAAAGAAATTGTATACACCAGTGACAAGTGAAGTATTTGTTAATGAAAAGGAAGCTATCAATCAACATTCTTGTTTGTTGATTGCAACTACAGTGTATTGAGGATGCAAGAGTTCAGCCAAAGTGTTAGAAGATAATCAATTTACTGTATTAAATTCATAAAAATAATTAACATTGTATCATTTTTGGTGAATTGTGTATGGCTCATTCCTTGTACCAGTTTAAATAAATACTTAAGTTTTCATGAACATGCGTTTTTCCCCTATTGTCATATTTGGTTGGTAATGATCTAAAATAGTTTCCAGATAAAGGTTGAAAAAGGTAATTCCTTGCCATTCTCTCTGTTGCCTTGGCTTCCTGAAGCAGGAACCCATGGATGTTGTTTACAGTGTTGCAACTGTTCCATCCTTTTTCTTCTAGTTACACTCTGCCTCTCTTATTTGCCTGACAAGGAAATGGTTATGGAATCCAGATTCGATCGATCGATTTGCGCACCAGCGATTACCAGATTGGCAGAGCCAGAAAGAACCCTGCTCTGGGTTTGCTAGGTCAACGGTCACTAAACTGGTCGGGCTGCCAGTCTGCTGTGTGCCATGTGAAGGAGGTATCTACCTCTGCAGCAGGAGGAAGTGAGACCGGGAAGCCAGAGCAGCAAAGACAAGCAGAGGAGAGCAGCACACAGAGCACCCGGCCTGCTGGCGGTGAGTCTCCAGGTCCGGTGCTTCCTGTGGCCACCGAGCCACAGCTGTGTGGGCAGAGCTGTTCATCTTGCCTTATGACAATAAAAGTTACCTGTCTTGTATTTGTGATTTTTTTTTCAAGATTTACTTATTTATTTGAAAGGCAGAGTTACAGTGAGAAAGGGAGCGAAAGAGAGAGAGGTCTTCCATCCACTGGTTCATTCCCCAAATGGCTGCAACAGCCGGAGCTCAGCTGATCCAAAGCCAGGAGCTTCTTCCAGGTCTCCCACCAGGTGCAGGGGCCCAAGGACTTGGACCATCTTCTTCTGCTATGCCAGGCCATAGCAGAGAGCTGGATCGGAAGAGGAGCAGCAGAGACATGAACAGGCACCCATGTGGATTGCTAGCGCTACAGGCAGAGGCTTAACCTACTACACCACAGTGCCACCCCATATTTGTGATTTAGACTGGGGTTTAACACAGGTCCCTGTGCAGTTCACGGGCTGGCTTCAGTGAACCTGCAAGCTTCCAGAACCTGCGTTCAAGAGCTGTGTGTTTGTGTTTAAGCACATGTTTCCTCCCAGGAACAAGGTCCAGGCTTTCCTCGGATTCACAGAAGACCTGTAAACTCACAGGAGCCGGCAAGAATTTCTGCGTCAGATTTTGCTCAGCATTGTAAACCCCATTGTGGTTACAGTCAGCAGAGTCTGAACTTGACTCTGTCTTTTCTTGGTGTTTTTAACCTAGATTTCAAGGCTCCCTAAGAGTTTTAAATCCCCAAATCACTCACTTTTCATTTAATTTCTTCCTTGTTACTTTCTTCGCATACTAGCCTATTTGTGTATGTGTGATATTGTTAGCACATCTCTCAAGAGAGACTAAAATAAGAAGCACTTGTTATTCACTTGGGAAATTTTAAGGAAGACGAACATGTAATACGAAGCCAGTATTCCATCGAAACCTAAAGTAGTTTATATATATATATATATATATATATATATATATATATCTTTAGAAATAACTTCCAAGGATATAATAGCAGGCATTAATTTCAAATTTACAAATTGAAATTTGATAAAAATTTCTCAGATGTTTTAAAATTACTTTTAAAAAGGCTTCTGGGTTAAGAGTCAATGAAATAAAGTTTTGGGATAGGAGGAATCTTTTTTAAAAAAATTTATTTATTTATTTGAGAGGTAGAGTTAGAGAGAGAGAAGGAGAGGTCTTCCATCCACTGGTTCACTCCCCAAATGGCCACAACAGCCTGAGCTGAGTCTATCTGAAGCCAGGAGCCTCTGGTCTCCTAGGCAGGTGCAGGGGCCTAAGCACTTGAGCTGTCCTCCACTGCTTTCCCAGGCCATCAGCAGAGATACTGTATCAGAAGAGGAGCAGCAGAGACTTGAACCGGTGCTTATATGAGATGTTAGCACCACAGGTGGAGGCTTAGCCTACTATTCCACAGACAGGCCCAGGATAGAAAAAACATTTATTGAGGGCCAATTAAAACTGGACTCAATATGAATGAGAAAACAGTAAAATACAAGATACCTATCTTGTTCTCTTGTGATGTTAGCTGTCAAGTTCAAAATAATTGCAGCTGACAAACAGCAAAATGCAGTGTTCCCAATACCATGCGTTCGATACCTTTACTTTGGAAAAAGCTGAAGCAATTTCAATGGATGATTTTTGTCTAAGAAAGTAACTTATTGTGTGGTTAATCATGCCACAGAAAGCTGTGCAGGTTGCGCTCACCTAACTGAAGCAGTACTTTGTCAGCCTCTATAAGAGTTTTGAGTGATTGTACCTATGGCACAAAAAAGAAATCATTCAGATATCCTTGAAACATAATGCACACAATAGTCATATGGCGATTTCTTTGAAAATAAATTTGGCTTGAAAATTAAATTATGACACATTCAAGTTTCTAAAAAATAAAAACTACCCATCACAGCCAATAAACAACGTTATAAATATCCTGTCAAGGCCAAGGTGAATAAAAAATGCTTAAGCTTACAATTTATCCATGAATACAACTAGATGAAAATATCGGGCTAAATGGGTATCTCTAGGTAAAAGAGCTTTGAAGCTACTGCTATGAAATTAACTGTACTATTTTCAGAAAAAATCATCACATTTAAATGTGTGCTTAGTTGAAATTTAGTGTTTCTTCTCTATGTAAAGAGGAAGAGTATATGGTGTTTCTTCGTCTCATAATTCATTGAGTTCCAGTTGAGAATGATTACTCTGGGCTGGCGCCGCGGCTCAATAGGCTAATCCTCCGCCTGTGGCGCCAGCACACCGGGTTCTAGTCCCGGTCTGGGCACCGGATTCTGTCCCGGTTGCCCCTCTTCCAGGCCAGCTCTCTGCTGTGGCCCAGGAGTGCGGTGGAGGATGGCCCAAGTCCTTGGGCCCTGCACCCACATGGGAGACCAGGAGAAGCACCTGGCTCCTGCCTTCAGATCAGCGCGATGCGCCGGCCACAGCGCCGGCTGCAGCGGCCATTGGAGGGTGAACCAACGGTAAAAGGAAGACCTTTCTCTCTGTCTCTCTCACTGTCCACTCTGCCTGTCAAAAAAAAAAAAAAGAATGATTAATCTGTACACAAAAAAAGAAATGCTGTCTTCAGTTCTACGGCTTCAGAAGTTTATGCCTGTTTAACGGTTAGTTGGGCTAGTCTGATCTTAAACGCTGGCTCAGATTCTTGGAATCTCTGTCTACACAAACACCTCTTATGCCATTGACTGTTTTAATGCAGAGAAGTTGACAGGTTGATAAATAAGCATGACACAGAAAGTTACAAAGACCTTGCTCACCAAACTAAACCAATATTTTGCCATCTTTTACACAGTGTGTATGCATATTGTGTGTGTGTGTTTTGTGTATGGAGGTGTATGTATGTATGTGTGTGTATATATGTGTGTGTAAGCTAAAAGAAAGTACTGGGTATGATAAGATTAAGATATTGGCCCCTGAATGTTTCCGCTGACAGAATGAAGATTTTCAGGGCTGGCACTATGGTGTAGCAGGTAAAGCTGCCCAACCTGCAGTGCCAGCATCCCATATGGGTACCGGTTCTAGATCCAGGTGCTCCACTCTCTGCTGTGGCCTGGGAAAGCAGCAGAAGATGGCCCAAGTCCTTGGGCTCCTGCACCCACGTGGGAGACCTGGAAGGAGCTTCTGACTCTTGGCTTCAGATCGGCACAGCTCCAGCTCTTGCGGCCATCTGGGGAGTGAACCAGTGTATGGAAGACTTCTCTCTCTGCCTCTGCCTCTCTGTAACTCTGCCTTTCAAATAAAATAAATAAATCTTAAAAAAAAAAAGAATACAGATTGTCATGGTAGTTGATTACAACAGAAGTACACGTATACTTGGTTTGAAATGTTCAGCTCCAAGAAAAAAATGAAATGCAAAGAAATCTAGTTTGGGAGAAGGACTATGTGTTACTATTCTTTGTTATCCACTTACTGAAATTATTCATTTCCTTCTCAAGATGCCTTACCCTAACATCAAAAACAACCAGGTATCTCAAACTAAGGAATATACTGTATTTAAGTCACTCTTCTCATGTCATGAAAATAAACTTTTTTTTTTTTTTTTGACAGGCAGAGTGGACAGTGAGAGAGAGACAGAGAGAAAGGTCTTCCTTTTGCCGTTGGTTCACCCTCCAATGGCCGCCGCGGTAGGCGCGCTGCGGCCGGCGCACCGCGCTGATCCGATGGCAGGAGCCAGGTGCTTCTCCTGGTCTCCCATGGGGTGCAGGGCCCAAGAACGTGGGCCATCCTCCACTGCACTCCCTGGCCACAGCACAGAGCTGGCCTGGAAGAGGGGCAACCGGGACAGGATCGGTGCCCCGACCGGGACTAGAACCCGGTGTG